>NC_091124.1:150388341-150719904 GCF_040183065.1 Periplaneta americana | reverse complement strand
GTCAAACAGCCCCTTAAGGTATGATGTAGACGTAGAGCGTTCTAATGACGAGAAAATGAAACAGTGAATGGTAAAGATTATTCTCGAAAAGTGTCATGATGAGATTTATTCAATGTGCCAGTGATCTAAGATAGAGTATTTAGGTTTTTATTGGAACATAAATACACAAGACTAAACGACAGATAACTTGGGGTTGAGGTGCGCAGAATTTGAAATAGAAGAGAAAGACAGTGTAAAGTTCTGCGGTCGTTGAGCCGGAGCCAAGATGAAGATTCGAAAAATGGTGAAATATGATCGCATCGTCGGGCATTGTATGCATATCTAATATACATATTATGAACACGTTGTAATTTGTTCTAGAGTTCGATGCTTAAGTCAGTGAACAACACGCCACAGTGCGGCATTACGAGTGATTGAACTAATGTTTGAGTGGCGCGGAAAAGAAATGCTTGAACCGGCTTAACGAGTGAATAGAAGAGCATATTTTTTTTTTTTTTACAAGTGTGCTTTACTTGGTAACTCCAACTTAATTCGTTATCAAAATATATTCCTGGATTTTTCACGATAGATGAGTACCTATGGAAAGAATTTTAGTTTGGTCCTTTAAATGTGCACAAATTTGCAAAACGAAAAGTTACATTTGTTCGGCTCATAAGAATTTCAAAATGTTACATCTGTTGGGATAAAAATGTGTGCACATTTAAATGACAAAACTAAAATTCTTTCAATCATTTATTATTACAGTACACTGCTCTCTTAAATTGACTGAGCATACTGGGAATTACATCAATGGCTTTTCCAAAACTCTCTATGAAATGTTTCATATAAAACATTTTTATTCTCGAAAAGGAAGCACAAAGGAGAAAAATTGTATTAAACTTTATTGTTTGAAATATCTCAAAGAATAACCCTTTGCAATTAATGACATTATTTACGGTCCATTCTGTATAAAGGAAAGTAACACATTTTTAGCAAGAGTGTTTAAAATGGTATTAAAATTATGTACTTGAAGATAATTGACATAAATTACTTCCATTACTTCTACTCATAAACTAGAACTTACTGATACTGATGCATTTGTCCCAAAGACTGAACAGTTTATCAACAGCAGTATTAAATAATTTAGTGCCCAAATTCATTAATCAATGTCGCAACTGTTCTACTGTTAAACTTCTCGAGCAGTAGTGAAAATTCTTTAATATTTCTAGAGTGGATCCAACAAACGATTGTCTGAAGAGTGCAAGTCTAGGCTGAGGGAGACGTGTGGGATAGTTTCCAAATTTACGAGTGGACTATGATCTGCATGCTGTAGTGTTGTCTGGTAATCATCACGCCGCTTGTCAAGTCCTAGTCTTTTGCCAAGAATTCAAGATTCCAGTTCTCCTGATATTGCAGAGTAACGGTAATGTTTTACATTCATCGATACATCAGACACTGAGATATGACACGGACTTGTTCAGTGCTGGTGATGATTAACTGTTGTGTCTGAGACAAGAGTAGCAACAAATTCAGAAATTGTGGATAGAAGTAAATAATTCACTTCTTTCTTTGAATTCTAGATGAACTATCCTTATTTCACCTATAATAATAATAATAATAATAATAATAATAATAATAATAATAATAATAATAATAATAATAATAATAATAAAGGAATTGCGCACAAATGTGCATTCAGATGTTACTTTCACTACTATATTCACTCAGTGATTTAGTTCTTTTTTTGCACACGCTGAAGTATCGCACACACGCTTTGTCACATAGCTTGCATTTACAGTACAATCCGGTGCTGGTTCGTGGAAATCGGATCTCTTACGTCATAGTTTATGGTGGAAGCCATGAACTGCAAGTATTGTTATGGCACTGCGGAGCTTGATGTTTGGACCAGTCCAGCTTCTGTTGGTCATGGCGTCCCGTCGGTCGAGTAGAAGTCGTCCATATCTCTGCTCTCTTTTCTTCTCTGATCATCCGTAGCTTCGTTTCTGCGTTCGTAGCTGCTAGTTGAAGTCTGGTGCTTAGATCTTCTAGCAGGAATGTCTCACGGGCAAGGCCTTATGCCAGTCTTGAGGGACTAGGCTATTAGCGACAGTATCTTAGACCAGTAGAGCAAAATTTCCATTTATAAATACACATAAATATTATCGCCGCGGCCTCATGCTTAACATGCCGGCATCATACAATACCGTGCGGTGTGCTTTTAAAACATAATTTTGCCGACCAATTGTTGCTCCGTAGGTTACACTCAAACCTCACGTTGTCACGTCTACTTACTCGATAAGAATAAGCACTAGTTGTTATATTGTTAAATGGCTATTATTATTATTATTATTATTATTATTAATATTATTATTATTGTTATTATTATTATTGTTATTATTATTATTATTATTATTATTATTATTATTATTATTATTATTATTGTTTCATATATGAGTACGTTGACATTCTCAACTCTTAATAATAACTCTTTAATAATAAGTTTTAATCACATAGACCTTAATGTTCGTCCTCAGCACAAGACATTGCAACCTCGGTTTTAGTCCACGCGGATTAGACCAATAGATGTCATTTTATAATGGAAACAGTTTATTGGTTGCAACATTTAAATTGAGGCGAGTGATTGGAGCGGCGACATAAGAAATTGAAAACAATAATACAATTAAATTTCAAAGACCTGCCGAATGTTACGCACGAGGCCGCTCAAAGACCTGCCAAATGTTTAAACATGAGACCGCGGAGATAATACATAATTCATTCCATACATTTTTCGGCGTCTGAGGGTTAACCACACACCGAATATCACAGACAGTGTTGCCAACTCAGCGGTTTTCCTGCTAAATCTAGCTTTTTTTTGGATAACCGTCTCGCGGGTAAAATATGTATTATCCCGCTTAGCGGGAATACTAGCGGGCGGTTTTTAATCTTGAAAGTTTCTGAAATGAAATTTATATTATCGTTATTGTTGTTTTTGCAAGTTTAATACCGGTCATTCTAACAATCGGACAGTAGGCCTAATAAAATGTAAGCGCGACGGCATTGTAAACAAACGTTAAAAATCGAACGAGACATTCCTAAAATATCTTGCAAACACCTTACATTTTTTAGTATGGAATACTGGAAATTAGAATATATGATTACTGGGAGAGCCATAATTATGTCCACCCAAATTCGCCACAAATACATACCTTACTTATATAATAAAATCGATGTGCGTGAATGAAGAACACTGCCATATTTCGTGAATTAAACGTATTTGAGGGAGAAAATGGAGGGGGTTTCAGTGTCGTCAACATAGTAATAATACTACACACCTACTGTAACCTAACCTAACTTAACCTAACCTCTCATATAATACTACACACCTAATCTAACCTAATCTGTAACATAATACACACCTAATATAACTTAACCTAACCTGTCACATAATACTACACACCTGTAGTAACATTCCGTTTGCATACATTGCCATCCCTGCTAGATGCCGTGTCGGGTGCCACCTAGTGGAAGTGGATCATAATGTCGGGAGAAATTTTCATCATTACAATTAGGCCTATTTATTTTTAAGTAGGTTATTTTACGACGCTTTATCAACATCGTACGTTATTTAGCGTCTGAATGAGATGGTGATAATTCCGGTGAAATGAGTCCAGGGTTCAGCACTGAAACTTACCCAGCGTTTGTTCATATTGGGTTGAAGGAAAACCCCGGAAAAAAAGCTCAACCAGGTAACTTGTCCCGACCGGGAATCGAACTCATTACATTTAGTTCGTTCAGTGTGTTTTGTAGAATAACGAATGTGTTGATGCAGTGATAATTCTATGTATATATAACTTATAGTGCAATAAGAATTGAAATATGTTGTGACATTATTATTATTATTATTATTATTATTATTATTATTATTATTATTATTAAATTGAATAATAGTAATAAATACGCATTAAAATCTAGAGATTTTTGTTGGAAAATCGCGGGTTTTCGAAAGCCATCTAGCGAGATTATATGAACAACTGTTGGCAACACAGAGTAATTTTAAAATTTCATTATTTGCTTATAAGGAAATATCTAAAGACAATAATAATAATAATAATAATAATAATAATAATAATAATAATAATAATAATAATAATAATAATTTATGTATTTAATCTGGCAGAGCTAAGGCGAGTAGGCATTCTCTTCTGTCCAGCCAGACTAATTCTAACTGAATACAATTGGCTTTTATTACAGTAATATCTAGATCGTAAAACAACATGAAAGTGAATAATGAAAGTAAAAGTAAATAATGAAAGTTATATAAGTAATGTTAGTGAGACTATAATAAATATTGGTAAGAAATAGTAATAATAATATTAGGCAACAATGGAATAATATTATATCAGCCACCGGCGTGTCTCAGTCGGTTAAGGCGCTTGCCTGCCGGTCTGAAGTTGCGCTCGGGCGCGAGTTCCTTCCCCGCTTGGGCTGATTACCTGGTTGGGCTTTTTCCGAGATTTCCCCCAACCGCCATTTAATCTATGGCGAATCCTCGGCCTCATCTCGCCAAATACCATCCCGCTATCACCAATCCCATCGACGCTAAATAACCTAGTAGTTGGTACAGCGTCGTTAAATAACCAACTACTCTTTTGGGCTCTGACGAAGGTTTCCGTTTCCGTAATTTTGTGTTGAGAGTTGCAGTAACAGTCGTGAAAGTGTTGTTTACTGAAAAAGATTGCGCAGTATTCAGTTCAGCATCATCATCATAATCACTACCACCATCATCATCATCATCATCATCATCATCATCATCATCATCATAACAAGTATAAGGCTCACGGCCTGTTATGGTCTCAGAGAGTCATTCTTAGTCCACCTTTTTTTGAACGGCCCAAAGATCTCTTCTCCTGGGGATGGTTTTGAAGCATAGCTTTTGGAAGTCTATTACTAGCCATTCGTTGGACATGGTTTTTCCACTGCAGCTGGTACTTGTTTATAAACTGTGAGACTGGTTATAATTGGAGTTCTTGCATGATATCCTCACTTCTTTTGCGGTCCATCCTGTTCAATCGAATCTTCGTATGAGACTTGAAAGCAATATAAAATTAACGCATAATGGGTTGCTAGCCCAGAATTGTTTAATTGCTAGCATTTCCTCTACATCGGATGTTGCAGTTATTCCGCTGCTACTTTGTCGCCAGTGTCTCGTTAGTTTAAATCAGTATTCAGTTGAAAAACGAATTATTATAGTAGAATTTTGCATAAAAACGGGCTCCATGAAGGAAACTAAAGACATATTTGGGGCAAAACATCCTGATATCAGGGTCCCCACAACCAGTATAATTCAAGATCTGTGTAAGAAATGGAGTACTGCATTATCTGTTTTAAATGATAAGACGAATAATCGTCATAGTCAAGATCTCGGAAGTAATCGACAGAATCCGCAGGTTGCAACTGGCTGTTGTGTTATATCGCTAATGGTTACTTTAACATCGTATTTTCTTTATGACAGATGAAGTCTGGTTTCATTTGTTTGGTTATGCTGACTCACAGAATGCCAGCTTTGGAGGATCATGAGGAAAGGTTTAGAACAGAATTAACCAAATTTCTACACACTCATACTTTCTACACAACTGATGAATTGTCTATGCTTGTAAATTCATTTATTGTACTTGATATCATATAAAATGTACTCTGTCATAGGTTAAAAGTGTTAAAATTGTTAAAAAAGGTATATACCTTCGACAGACGGCCAGTTTCGACGCTATGTGTCGTCGTCCTCAGTGTCTCTTGAACCACTGGTGATCTTGACTCTGCGATGTGCAGTTGTCGATGGTAGGGGTGGGGGTGTGTTGCTCCTATGGTGGGGGTTGGCTGTTTGTATGTTATGATGTATTATGACGTCAAATAATATTTGCGTATCGAACTGCAGTTGTGTGTTAAGTATATATTGTGGGTATGCTATTGTATTCTTATATATTTCGTACTGTTCTAGGATGTTTAATTGTGAACTTTTTGGTGTGATGTGTAAAATTTCCATATCTGTTTCTATATTATTGTAGTCATGATTATTGTTGATAATTTGATCTGCATAATTTGATGTGATGTAGGGTTTGGTTACAGCTTTAATATGTTCATTATATCTTGTGTGGAAGGATCTTCCTGTCTGTCCTATGTAAAAATGTGGGCAACTATTGCATTTTAATTTGTAAACTCCAGTTGAATTACATATATTTGAATGTTTAATGTGGTTATTTAAGTATTTCTGTGTTGTATTATTTGTTTTATACGCAATCTTGTACTTTAGTTTTCTGAATGAAGTTGAAATTTTGTGGGTATTGGTATTGTGATATGTTAATGTTATGTATTTATTCTCGCGTGCTGTTTGTGTTGGTTTGTTCTGTTTTTGTTTTGTCTTTTTTATTAGTGTGTCTATTATGTTAGGGTTGTATCCATTGTCTTGTGCTATATATTTTATTGTATTTAATTCTTCAGTGTAGTACACAATAAAATATATAGCACAAGACAATGGATACAACCCTAACACAATGGACACACTAATAAAAAAAGGCAAAACAAAAACAGAACAAACCAACACAAACAGCACGCGAGAATAAATACATAACAATAACATATCACAATACCAATACACACAAAATTTCAACTTCATTCAGAAAACTAAAGTACAAGATTGCATACAAAACAAATAATACAATACAGAAATACTTAAATAACCACATTAAACATTCAAATATATATAATTCAACTGGAGTTTACAAATTAAAATGCAATAGTTGCCCACATTTTTACATAGGACAGACAGGAAGATCCTTCCACACAAGATTTAATGAACATATTAAAGCTGTAACCAAACCCTACATCACATCAAATTATGCAGATCAAATTATCAACAATAATCATGACTACAATAATATAGAAACAGATATGGAAATTTTACACATCACACCAAAAAGTTCACAATTAAACATCCTAGAACAGTACGAAATATATAAGAATACAATAGCATACCCACAATATATACTTAACACACAACTGCAGTTCGATACGCACATATTATTTGACGTCATAATACATCATAACATACAAACAGCCAACCCCCACCATAGGAACAACACACCCCCACCCCTACCATCGACAACTGCACATCGCAGAGTCAAGATCACCAGTGGTTCAAGAGACACTGAGGACGACGACACATAGCGTCGAAACGGGCCGTCTGTCGAAGGTATATACCTTTTTTAACTCTTTTAACGTATGGCAGAGTAAATTTTATATTTTTAACAAAGTGTTAATGAGAACTTTAATCAATGGACTTGATATCAAATGTGCAATTCTGTATAGCTCATCTAAAATATGCTTGTAAATTAAATTAATCTATTTACTATGTATTGTATGTTTTGTATACAGTAGCTTAACTGAAATTTATGCTGTAAATTGAATAGTAGTTTGTATAGCTCAACTGATGAATTGTTTATGCTTGTAAATTGAATTAATCTACTTCATACTTCTTCCGGGCAGAAGTTTCAGCACAACCCGCTGTCGTTTTTCGGAATGCAGCGACATTGAACCACTTCGACATGTGCTGAGATCATGCTCAAAAGGCGAACTTCTCATTAATGTAAAACATCACATAGAACCGCATTGGCCTCTACCCTAAAATCCTTAGGATAGCAAGTTCATGAAGAAATCCTTTGTCTCTCTACTGACGGTTCACATCGTAGGGTTGATGTAATTGCAATAAACAGATGTACACAAAAAGCAATCATTATCGATCCGACTATCAGATTTGAGAGAGATTTACAACAGGCTTATGAAGTGGATAAAGAGAAGAAGTCAATCTATGAGCCTTGCATCCCTTATCTGACAATGAAGTATAATCTGTCAGAAGAAAATTGGTCAGTTAATGACTTATTATTTGGTTGTAGGAGAGGAATTTCTAAATTATCATGGACATTTCTAAATAATCTTAAAGTTCCTCTGAACTGGTTGTGTGAAACTTCAGTTTCAGTAATTGAAAGGATCACCATCAAAAGGTGGTATCTAAAAAATTCTGAATTTGCGTAAAGGCGAACTTCCACTTCTGATCCTGCTATAAATATAATTCAATCTGAACAGCTGGTTTGTATGTTACGATGAAAGAGTAATGGAACGGAGAAAAATTCTCTCCGGCGCCGGGATTTGAACCCGGGTTTTCAGCTCTACGTGCTGATGCTTTATCCACTAAGCCACACCGGATACCACCCCGGCGCCGGACAGAATCGTCTCAGTTTTAAGTTCCAACTCTTGGGTTCCCTCTGGTGGTCGCCCTCTGCACTACGTCATAGATGTCTATGAACGAAGGACTGAAGTCCACACATGTGCTGAGGTGCACTCGTTATGAGTGACTAGTTGGCCGGGATCCGACGGAATAAGCGCCGTCTTAAATCACAAGTGATTTACGCATATCATATATATTATTTAATGTACCGAAGTACATATGATATTTCCATGCAGATATTCTGCGTCATCATACGATGAAAGAGTAATGGAGTAGTGGATAAAGCATCAGCACGTAGAGCTGAAAACCCGGGTTCAAATCCCGGCGCCGGAGAGAATTTTTCTCCGTTCCATTACTCTTTCATCGTATGATGACGCAGAATATCTGCATGGAAATATCACATGTACTTCGGTACATTAAATAATATATATGGTTTGTATGTTGTTTCGGTTTATCCTTTCCGAAGAGTTTTCCACACAAGACGAGAAAATCGAATGAAAATTATAGCTGATATGGAAGCAGAAGTGAACCTGTGCACCACATTTAGATTTTGTTAGTTAGCATCTTTTGCTGGTAACTTCTTCAATTAAGGTCTCTTTGAAGATTCTTCACTATCATTTATGTCTCAATCAACCTAACAATAATTGCATAATTAATAACTCCCTTTTTTTCAGACTATATAATCCCAGTGAAAATTATTTAGTACAAATCCATGTTTTTAATTTTTTAAGTCACTTATTTTGTAAATAGTTATATATCACTCAAATCTAGATATTTTGTCGTTTGTTGTGCATTTATATGTTAGTAAATATTTCGGTAGGATATTCCTTTAGAACTTCTCTTTTATTTGGTCACATAAAATTGTTTTCTTCTTACCAAAGTGTTGTATCCAGTTCACTTTGTTATTTTTTTTTATTTATCTAAAGCAGGCATGTCAAAACCCTGCACATTGTGCAGTCGCGCACATTGTGCACTGGTCTGCGGGCAACGTGCAGTTCCTATTCCCCTACCTGGAGGGAGTGAATCGGCTTGGAGGGGAACGCGATAGGGCTGTACAGTACCTATAGTAGCAGATCAGCTTTTGTTTCAGTAATACAGATCAGTACGGGTGCTCATGGAGCTGTGATTGTGAAAAATAAAGTGAAGAGTCCACAGATATAACGAAGAAGAGAAATCACGAATCATATAACATAACAGTTATGATGTTTTCCTCAGCCAATAGTAATTATTTTAAAATGAAAGGCTTTCATCATATCATGTGGACCTAATAGTGATATGAGAATTTAAATCATATTAGTAAAGTTCTCAAAATATGATATTCGCCTGCTCTTATTTCTTAATTAGTACTCTCACGGCAAGACAAACATGACAATGATGTTGTTTTGGAGTCTGTACTAACACAGCCATCAATGGTTAGACGACTTACAACTTTTATTTGATAAGTTGATAAGTGATGAGAATATAGTGAGTAATACATGTGAGGCTCTTGAGGTTGTAAGGGAAGGAAGAAAGCAACTATTTGTAAGGCGGAAAAATTTTCGGGAAAAATAATACATAATGGCGAATTTCCACCTCACGTTACTATATTATCTAATATACTTACGTTAATAAATCTTTAAACCTGACATAAAGAAAATGTCCTCTCTTCACAGCTTGTGAAGTACTCTTTTAACTCAACTCAGTAAAGCTCCCAACTTGCTAATACTTGCTCTCAATGTTTTCCAAATAAACTATATATAAATTTAAATTCAAGCTTAATTTATCCAATTTATTAATAATAATGTGAATTTATATTAATATACAGCAAGGAAATGATTCCAGTGTGAAAGCCTCACAATGTCCTATTGCATGTAATTGGGAGTAAAATATTTTCTTTCTTAGCATTTGTGCACCAATGGTCCCAATAATGCTTGAGGAACAATGAAAGAGTATTACTTTGAAATAATCAGTACCTATTACGTACAATGAAATATTGTGTTCGTTTTTTGTTGTTTCGAAATTACTGCAATATTTATATTTTCTTCAAATACTGTATACAAATCACGTAAATAAATTTTCTTTACAAACGACTGCATTGTGAATTGTAACTGAGTAAGTCTATTGTTTCTTGTGTTACAATTATTGTCAAACATAGACACTGACAATAATTGTGTTTTTTCCTTCTGCTAAGTATGTTTATAATGTCCAAATGTCAATTTAATTGAACATTAGAAGTGCAGAATAGATTCTTGTACATCCCTCCCGCTAAGAATTGGTAAGAGCAACACGTGAATGACGCAATCTGCACAGACCGGTGTTCCGCGCACATACACTGCACTTTCAATGTTTGATTTTTGACATGCCTGACCTAAAGGATAGACCATACAGTTTGGTGTCCACAGATTATTTTTGTAACTTCAACTCTAAGTAACAAAATAATAAAGTGAGATATCTCAGTTCCAGTTTTTTTAGAATTTCTCAAAGTTTTGTTTACTTTGGTTTTCAGTTGTGCTGCGTAAATGATAAAGAGGTGACGTCACATTTCCACAAAATGACTACTCTACAGGAGTGTCTTACAACGTGTATTCTGGTTCATAGAAACAAGATCATATAGGCCTACATAGATCCAACGAAATTTCAGGACTAAGTGTAGAAGGGAACAACTATCTAGACCAACAATCCGTGAATGTAGAGAAAGTTTAAGGAAACTGGTAGTGTCCTCCAATAGAAGATTGCCAGCTGACCAAGCACAAGTGAAGAGGATGTTGAACATCTTCGTGAAGCTTCTGTACCCAGCCCTACTAAATCTGTTCGTAAAGCAGCCAGACAGTTGAGCCTTCGACCTTCAACCATACACAAAGTGCTGCGCAAGCTTTTGTAACTACTTGCTTACAAAGTACTGCTAATACAGGCCGTTAAACCACGAGATAAACATTAGGATCACCCGGCATAACCCTTCTGGGTTTAATTTTATGGGACTATGTTGTGCACTGAACACAAGTTCCCAATATTCCTAGGACAATGGACTACTGTAGTCATCGCAGTTAAGATACAGTATACTAGAGGGAATATGGTGGGCATCGATTTTCGGCTTGATATCCTAGGGCAACGAGGGGTGGAATACATAGAAGTGTAGTAAGGGAGTAAACGAAACTTTGAGAGATTCTCTTTTGAATGAAAACACACAAATTTAATACCTAACTCCATTAATTTCCTATTTAGAGTTGAAGTTGTAAAGATAATTTCTGGACACCGTGTACATTATAAAATGTTGGGACAGTGAATAGACGAGGAAAAAATGCTTTTACGAGTAACTTTTTGTAGGCATATTTATTTGTAGAAATATGAGCATATTTTGTGATTGATAAAGTTACTATAGACTTATTTTATTGAAGAAGTGTAAGTATATTATTTTTGTGAATGGTAATATCAGATTCTAAAAAAAAAAAAAAAAAAAAAAAACATAAATATGACTGTTAATGTATCTGATTCTGTGAGGAATCATGACGATAGTAATGTTCCCACATCTTGTGGCAGGATACTATGCAGCCGGATGGATTAAAATGACAACATGGCTTAAAGAATAGCTACATGAAATTCGGCATGTGGACTATTCGAGGCATTGCTACTAAATATTTAGGGAAATAGAGTGATTTAATTTGGATATAGTGGCTCTAACTGAGACTAACAAGAAGGGTAACCGAATAAAAAATATCCAAAACTACAGTCACGTATACAATGGAGTAAACAAGGAGTGCCCAGCAAAGAAAGTGGTGTCAATTGGTATTTGTAACTAGATTAAACATTGTATTTAGAAATGGGGTTGTGTAAAGGAATATCTCATTACAGTTTATTTACAAATTAAAGGTTACGACATATTTGTCATTGCTTTATATGCACTCACCGGCAATAAATCAATTGTTGAGAAAACAGAGTTTTTAGTGACTTGATAATTACCTTCAACCAAGTTGGGAAGAGGAAGAAGCTTTATCTTTTGGGAGATTGTACCGGAAGAGTTGGCAATGAAGCACAGGAGGGGTTATTGAGAAACTTGTAAATGAGAACGGAGACCGTCTGATAGATATATTTTTACAAAATGATCTCAAGATTTCGAATGATTTCAGATTTGGAATGGTTTCTTTCAGGATTAAAACATCCATAAATTCATTAGGACACAGCCATCAAGAAACCTTTATGCTGTGACTATGTAATAGGAAAACAAAATAGTAAATCAAAAGTTTAAGACTCCAAAGTCTATCGGGATGCAGAGTGTGGTTCAGATCATCTCCTGATATCTAATTTGTGTTTCCATTTCAAAAGAAAAATTGGCTTACCCTAAATACAAATTACGACTACATTTCCTTAAACATTCATCAGTAGTATTTTTATATAAGCTTAGATTGAGTGGAAAACTATTTCAGATAGATGAAACCACACCAGAAACGATGTATAAAGACATAATAAAAGCTATACATGAAGCGGCGTATTAAAGTCTGGCAAAATTTGAAGACCAACTAGCAAGACTACTTCTGAAATGAAGAGATGGCAGCAAAATGTTTGAAAAAAAAAGAGAGCCTACCAAAAGTGGCTTGCAACACATGATCCTGAAGATAGGAAACAATATGCAAGAGTAAATAGGCAATCAAAGAAGAAAATAAAAAAGTGAGATCAAATGTGTGCTGAAATGAACAGTTGCATTAGGGGTACTAAGTCAAAAGAAGCCTGGAAGGTCATAAATAATTTGAGAACAAATTATAAAATTAATGCGAACTTACAACCAATAACTTTATATAGGTAGAAAAGATATTATGAAGATCTGCAACGGGAAGATCGGATAGAATTCAAGGTAGTATATATCCCTACTATTGCTCTATCAAATAAAGTAGAAGATATAACAACAGAAGAGGTCGAAGAGACAGTGGAACATTAAAAAAATGGCAAGGCACCAGAGCCAGGCGGTGTTAATATAGGGTTGTTAAAATGTGCACCAAGAATATTATTTGAATATCTTGCCAAGTTGTATAATCGTTGTCTCATTAGAGGTGACGTTCCGATACACTCCAGGAAAAGATTTATAATTAATATACAGTATTTAAGAAATGATGTAAGGACGAATGCCCAAATTATAGGGGTATTACAGTCCCGAGCTCTATTGAAATAATCTAAGAAAAGATTCTTAAAAATGTAAGTGAAAAAGAGGTTAATTGGATAGAAGAGTAGAGTGAATTTCGAGCGGGTCGCTCCTGCATGGATATTATCAGGCATGTCAATTGATGGCCATAGGAGCATGCGCGCGCTTTAGAGCTCAGGAGAGCCTGAGCGCTTTACAGCGGAAAGGAAAGAGACAGACGAAAGAGGTGGTATATGTCGCTTGGTCGAGCTATATTCAGGGATGGCCAGCACTGATTCAATAGATGAAGAGAAGAGAACTTATTAAAACTGTATCCATGTTAATTTTTAGATTTACCTGAGAAGTATAAGTGCATTATAAGAATGTAAGTTTTAATTTTAATGCTCATTTTTCACAAGTTTGATTTTTTTATTCAAAAGAAGTATTTTCTCAACTTTTCGTACAGAAAAGTGAAATTTTCAGGTATAGGCCTATTTATATAGTAGCCTTAGAGAATGTTTTCGTAAATCTAATATACCGTAAATGCGTATTACTGAAGATGGTGTAATGAAAATTTTGAAAATATTCGCATGGAAATTGTTTATAAGGAAATGAATTAACAAAGTATCTATTGTTACATCATAAGCAAAAGATACGTGTGCATGTGTTGTAAAAATGCCAGCTCTATAGCTTCAGCAGATTTCGAGAAAATAATTTAACATTCTGATGATAGGAAGTTGCTCACAAATATCACCTTAATAGCATAATGCGATAAGTGTTTTGTTATGTAATATTAGTCACACTTAAAACATATACAGTACCTAGGTAACTTTGCTTTGTACTGTAATATTGTTTTGATTTGTTTATTGATTACATTTGTAGGACTAAAGATATCATCAATATAAATTCCAAATTATCATGTCATACTCAACCTCTTTCTTTGGAATATCACTTTCTTTATGAATGATGTGTTCCATTCCCTTAATACAGTATAATTATACTACTATGGAATAAGTGAATATTCCTTCTTAACTCTCTATTATGTTATTAACATTTAAAACAAAAGTGCAATATTAAGAAATCAGTATTTGTACTTTTGTTTTACAGACAATATAGATAATATTAAAAAGAAAGAAGCCATATAAAAATAAAGACATAAAATTTCACATTCCGTTTTAAGTTTGTGCATCACTGTTTTCTTAATCCAACAGGCTGGTTATTCATATACACAACCCTTCCTCTTTCCATACTTAGCGCATGCTGCCCGCGAACGAAGTCAAGGTCAGAAAAATGCGCTTGCTTTGACATCACTGTTCTATATTAAGTAACCGATAAAAGAATCGAGTACAATTTGAAACACATTTAATATACAGAGTGTTTAAAAATACTGGGCATAATTTCAGGTATATATTTCCCACATTTAGAAAATCAAAATAGTTCATTACAACATGTGTCCGGAAATGCTTCATTTCCGAGTTATTGCTTTCACAACATTGAAATTCACCGGAACGTTTTTCTTTCCGCAGGTAGTTGTCATTACAGAAGATGTTCAAAATGTCCACCTCCTGCTTGAATACAGACCTCACATCGATGTCTCATTGACCTGTGAACACGATCCCAAACTCCAGGAATATTGTGTATGTCCTCAGAACATGCCACAATTCGATTCCGAAGGGATTCCAAATCAGGCACCGGAGACGAATAAACCAATGATTTTAAATGGCCCCACAAGTAGAAATCGAGAGGGTTCAGATCAGGTGAGCGTGGAAGCCAAGCAATTGGGCTACCTCTACCTATCCATCGATCAGGAAACCTTCGTTCCAAGTACCGGCAAGCCGTATGACTGAAGTGTGCAGGAGCGCCATCATGCAAGAAGTGAATGTGTTGACGATTGATGAGTGGTGTGTCTTCTAAAACATGAGGTATGGTGTTTTCCAGGAAGTTTGTGTACGCCTGCCCCGTAAGTCTGTTTACAAGTACATGGGGTCCAACTAATCGATCACCAATGATACCGGCCCACATGTTGAGGGAGAACCGCACCTGGTGATGAGATGGAATAGTTGCACGTGGGTTTTCATACGCCCATACATGCTGATTGTGGAAATTTGTTATGCCATCTCGTGTGAACTGTGCTTCATCTGTAAATAATACTAAGGCAGGAAAGTTCGGATTTACACCACACTGCTGCAAGAACCACTGACAGAACCTAACTCGTGCAGGGTAATCTGCTGGTGACAGGACCTGTACACGTTGCAAATGATAAGGATACAATTGATACTCTTTCAACAGTCTCCAGACAGTCGTATGAGGAACATTGACTTGCAACGCTACCCTCGTGTGCTTGTAGAAGGAGTCATGTTCACAGCCTCCAGAATCTCCTCCTGTACTTCTGGAGTTGTAGATCTTGGTCGTTCCCTTCCCAAACCAGGAGAGTTAAATTTTCCATACTCGCACAGACGGTAATGGAGACGTACAGATGTCTTCCGATCTGGACATTGTCGCTGTGGGTACCTCTCCTGGTACAAACGACGAGCCAGCGCAGCATTGCCGTCCGCCTTACCGTACATGAAGTGTATCTGTGCCAGCTCTTGATTTGAATACATGTCGCACAGTCTAACGACTACACAACACTGAATATAACCTTCGCCTCGAAATGAACTGTCAGAGTGCCCTCTTAATGTCTCCTTTGACGGCAACGACCTGCGGAAAGAAAAACGTTCCGGTGAATTTCAATGTTGTGAAGGCCATAACTCGGAAATGAAGCATTTCCGGACACATGTTGTAATGAACTATTTTGATTGTCTGCATGTGGGAAATACATACCTGAAATTATGCCCCGCGTTTTTTAAACACCCTGTATATTGATCTGCTGAAAGCTTATGATTGTGTCCCTATGTTGAAAATGTTGCAAGGGATGGAAAATAGAAATATAAATAACTGTTATATAATGGCCGTACAACAACTATATTCTGACAATACTAGCTGTGTTAAGATTGTAAAAAAAAAAGCTGTCAGTAAAATTAAAACTGATAAGGTTGTTGTTTAGCTCCTACATTATTTAAAATATATTTGAAGGAAGCCTTGAAGTAGTGAAAAGTAAATGTAGAAATATGGGAATACAGATTAATAATGTTATTATCTTGTATAACTACTCTTCACTTCGCCGATGACCAGGTTATCTTTGCTGGGATAAAGATTCTGTTTATTATATGTTAAGGAAACTAATTGAGGAATATAAAGAATGGGATTTCTCTATAAATTTCAGAAAGAGAGAATATGGTGATAGGGGGAACAGGAAGAGATCTGGTAATGGAAGATGGTTCTGTAGTCCAATGCTGTAAAAACTGTAAATACTTAGAAACTACAATATCTTGTTAAGGAGGTAGTGATGATAAAATTAAACAGCGAATTGGTGAAAGGCGAATAGCAATAAGACAGCTACATCGGATTATTTGGAACAAAAACATTATGAATGATGTTAAAAGGAAAATATATAAATATATTGCAGAAAGTGTAACGCAGTATGGTGCGGAGATATGACAGATTTCGAACAGAAATAGAAGTAAATTAAAAGCATTGGAGATGGATTTCTTTAAGGCTGTGGTAAGGATGTGGTAAGAACAGAAAAAGTTAGAAATGAGGTAAGACAGAGAATGGGGATTGTTTAGTCAACTGTCCGAAGACAGGTTTGAATCTCATTGCTGATATCAATAAACATCACTTAAGTGGGAACTAGGGGTAGGCTGGCCAATACCGTTCCCCCTCCATTGCATACATCGTCGATTAACTACATGTTACACTAATGAGATTTAGAATAGGAGTATCGCTTAATATGATAGATACTATTGAAGGCAAACGTCTGAACTGATATGGACACTTAAGAAAAATGCTAGAAATGAGATGGCCTTCAAATTGGAAATCATCCAATAGAAGGAAGAGAGGAAGACTTCGGCTTTCCTGCAACGACGGTGTCAGAGAAACAATGCAAGATTGATGGCAAGATAGAAGACGGTGGAAGCTTGGATGTGAGATACGTCGTATGGTGTAGTTCCACCACCACCTTGCAGTATAAGTGATTAGTTATTAAAAATTATTAATATTAACATGAACAAGGCTCATCCCGAGGAATAGAGAGTTACTTGCATCACGTTATTTATCACAACATAAAGCTAATCCTATTACTTCACTTTAAATAAAACCTGATTCTTCAAATACCAAAATTAACGCAGTAGAGAATCCAATGGCCTTATGAGAAACCAGAATTCAAACGTTAATATTAGATCAGACCTGCAGAACTGTAGCACTTGAGAGCGACTTCTTTCCCCCGCTTTCTTACCCCACCCACCTTTTCTACCTGTGCGGTCACGGAATTCTAGTTACGTTCGGCTGCATCAACATTCATTCTCGCGGCGGAAGTCGATCATCCCCAATAGAAGTGGAGTGAGGCTGACATATTTCCCCTACTTGCCAGTTATGCAGGCCTGTATTAGATGAATAGTCCACAGAAATTAGCACTTTATTATCAGAATTTATTATTCTTTTTTTTTTCTTTCATCTTCCAGTTCCGAAACACCCATCGACCAAATATTATACATTTCGGCAAAATAAGAAACACGATAATAACATTATGTTACAATCATGATCAAAGTTCAATTCGTGTTACAAAATCTAAAAGGCAAAGAGTAAACAAAAATATGAATAAGATATAGCCCAATATAATTTTTTATAATTACAGAAATAAATCGGTCCATAACGTAATGAACAGGTTGGAATACTCTTCCATGATCGATTTATTTATGACGTAGAAAATTATTTTTCCAACATTTTTGGGCAAACCAGTTATTTAATTCCAAATCAACTAGAATGCCATAACAACTTGAAAATGCCATATTTTCTGGAAATTACTGAGAAATTAGTTAACCAAGAGCTTTCTAAAATTCGTTTTGATAGAGCTCCCAGTCCTGTCAAAATAATTGTACTTACTTACTTTTACCTTTAAGGAACCGGAGATTCATTGCCGTCCTTACATAAGCTCGCCATCGGCCCCTATCCAGAGCAAGATTAATCCAGTCTCTATCATCATATCCCACCTCCCTCAAATCTATTTTTATACTATCCACCCATCTACGTCTCGGTTTCTCCAAAGGTCTTTTTCCCTCCGGCCTCCCAACTAACACTCTACATGCATTTCTGTACTCGCCCCTATGTGCTACATGCCCTGTCCATCTCAAACGTCGGGATTTAATGTTCCTAATTATCTCAGGTGAAGAATACAATGCGACAAGTTCTGCGCTGTGTGACTTTCTCTATTCTCCTAAAACTTCATCCCTCTTAGCTCCTAATATTTTCCTAAGCACCTTATTCTCAAACATTCTTAACCTCTGTTCCTCTCTCAAAGTGAGAGTCCAAGTTTCACAACCATACAGAACAACCGGTAATATAACTGTTTTATAAATTCTATCTTTCAGTTTAGAAAGTCCTCAACCTAGTAATAACATGCATTTCCCATATTTATTCTGCGATTGATTTCCTCCCGAGTGTCATTTATATTTGTTACTGTTGCTCCAAGATATTTGAAAATTTTCACCTTTTCAAAGGGTACATTTACATTTTTTTAAGTAATTGTAGGAGTTTAAAAAACTTAAAGGCAGGTAAATTTATTTCACTAATCTAAACTATCACGCATAAGTTAAATTATGATCCCAGTGAATTAAAAAAAAAAAAATATATATATAACAGTTCTCATTCATAAGGGGAAAACCCTAATGATTTAAAGAACGTCCATTTAAAGATGGCGTCCAATTACCAACTTTTCTATTAGACGGAGAATTATTGAGCTTATTACAGATATTAAGCTTCGAGATCTTGTATTATTCTCAACACATCAAAGAGGTTCTGTTCCTCTCCCTGGTACTCACAGTAATATTTCTCCAGTTAATGGTGGCATAAAAAAACTGAATCAATGAAACTTGACTATTGTACTGCCTTTTAGACGTTAGCAAGGCCTTTGATTCTGTAGGTCATATTCCTACGTATTATCAAAACCTTTAATTCTTTTGACATACTCAAGAACTTACGTAATTTAATTTCCTTATTACTCGTTAATAATATTCTTCAAATTGGAACAAGCCGCAATAAAGCGAAACATATATTATTACACGGATGAGTAACCCAAGAGAGTCCGTTATCACACTCTTTGTTTAATTTTGCCATTTATATCGTAAAGGAAATTTTCAGGAAATTTAAAAAATGTACAGTTTTCAAATTTTTAACGAATTAAATAATTTATTATGTGTTGCTTTCGCAGACAATATAGTTTTAATGGCAAAGCGTGAATTTTAAGTTAGCGCTCTCATCTACTTGCTGAAAATGGTTTATCTTCACTTGAACTTAAAATTAGTCCAAGAAAAAATAAAGTTATCTGTCTTTTTAAAAAGACCACCTAACACCTATTGAAATTACCTCCACTTCTGGTTCAATTATACATTTTTAAAATTCTTTAAATTATAGTGATGAACCCATTATATATTTAGATGTCAATTTTAAAGACGAAATTGTTTTCTATGAAAAACAATAAATATCAAGTTTAACTAAAAGCGTTACAAAGCGTGAGTCCTCCTTATTAAAACTAGTCGAAAAACTTTCAATTATTAACCAATATATTTAGCCCACTCTTAGAGCCTACATACCCTTTTCTGCGTGTTCCCTTATCTGGGATTAAAGTCAGCTTTCTGGATAATGTTGATAAATTATTGCGAAACAGTGCAAAGTGCATTGTACGTCTGCCTCATGATTGCCCTCATAATGTTTTATGCACCTTACGTTTGTTCTTATGAGGTAGCTCAGTGGTAGAGCGCTGGTACGTTCAACCAGAGGTCCCGGGATCGATACCCCGCAACAATTTTTCCCTTGAAATTATTCAAATCTGCATTACAGGGAGCTACACCTGAAAGACTAGATTTGCATAATATATACGTTACTGTGTACGTTAACAGAAAACCACAATTTCAAGTCACACAGAGATTGTGTGCACTCGTTGTGGGTCTCTGGCGTTTCGTCAGCCCACGCGAGTTGTGTGGATACAAAGGGAAAAGTTGAGACGGTGTCGGGTGGAGTTCCCGGGTAGCTCAGTGGTAGAGCGCTGGTACGTTCAACCAGAGGTCCCGGGATCGATACCCGGCCCCGCAACAATTTTTCCCTTGAAATTATTCACTTCTAATACAGTGCTGAATCTAATGAATGAATGGTTCCATGCAAATCAACTAGCACTTAATGTTGATAAAACCAGTGCAGTCAAATTTAGTACACACAATAGTGCTCAAGTTTCCTACAGTATTCGATTAAATGGAACTCATCTCAAAGAATCTATAAGCACAAAGTTTCTTGGTTTAGAATTGGATAATTACTTGAACTGGAAAAAGCATATAGAATGTATTACTCGTAAATTGAGCTCTGCCTGTTATGCATTAAGATCCTTATCTACTATTGGTGATATAAACTTACTTAAAATGTCATACTTTGCATATTTTCACTCTGTAATGAAATATGGATTAATATTCTGGGGTAACTTGTCTGAAGCTAAACACGTTTTTGTTTTACAAAAGAAAGCTATAAGAATAATGGCCGGTGTGCATAAAAGGACCTCATGTAAAAATATTTTCCGAAACTTAGAAATCTTGACTTTACCTTGTGAATACATTCTTTCCCTAATGATGCTGTATATTAAGAACCAAGATAAATTCAGTACTAATCAAGACATTCATCATTTTAATACAAGGCATAAATCAGATCTTCATCTACCCTCTGTTAGTCTAAGCTGTTTTAAAAAAGGAGTTCGCTATTCATGTATAACAGTCTTCAATGGACTGCCTAATTATCTTAAAGATATGAAGAACCACGAGAAAAGGTTCAGAAAAGAATTAACCAAATTTCTACATACTCATACCTTCTACAAAATTGATGAATTGTTTATGCTTGTGAATTGAATTATTCTACTTAAATGACATGTACAATTTTATATAGCTCAACTAAAATATGTTTTTATATTGACTTAATCTGTTTACTATGTATTGTATTTTTTTGTTTAGCATAACTGATGAATTGTATGTACTGTAAATTGAATAGTATGCTGTATAGGTCAACTGATGAATTGTTTAAGCTTGTAAATTGAATTAATCTACTTCATATGAATTGTATAGCTTAACGAAAATAAGTTTGTAAATTGAACTAATTTGATTGTATATGTTTGTATAGTTTGGCTGATGAATTGTATATGTTCTTAAAATGATTACTAGTCTGTGTCGCTCTACTGATGAATTGTATATAGACCTACTGTAAATTGAATGGTAATATGTATAGCTCAACTGATGAATTGTTTATGATTATAAATTGAATTAATCTACTTGATATTAATTGCACAAATTTGTTTAGCTTAATGAAAGTATGCTACATTGTATTGTATATATTTGTATAGTTTTGGCCGATGAATTGTATATGCTTTAAATTGAATAGTAATCTATATAGCTCTACTGATAAATTGTTTGTGTTTGTAATTTGAAGTAGTTTGCATGATATGTATTATCAATTTCTGTACATCACAACTGGTTGAATTGTTTATGCCTTAAATTTAATTAACTTGTTTTGTATTATACATATAGCTCAACTTATGAATGATCGTTTGCGTTTGTAAATTTAATAATCTGATTGGCTATGTATTGTATACTTTCAGTAGAGCCATCGATGTAGCTCAGTCGGCAGACTCGCTGGGCTGCTGATCCGGAGCTGCGTTCGGGCTTGGGTTGGATCCCCCTTTGGTCTTTGGTTTCTTCCGAGGTTTTCCCCAGCCGTGGGACTGAAGCCGGATGGTCTATGGCGAGTCCTTGGCATCAACCCCTTTGATTTGATTACCCCCCTTTGATTTGATTACATGGTTGGGTTTTTCCGAGGTTCCCCCCACCAAAAGGCAAATGCCGGGTAATGTTTTGGCGAATCCTCGGACCTCATCTCATCTCACTACATCTCGCCAAAATGTAATAAAAAAAAAATGCACAAAATTGTAAAAATTGTAGAAAATTACTAAATTGTAAAACTATAAAAATTTGTAAAAATTGTAATTGTAATATTGTAAAATGTTGACATGTTCCACAACTTAAAGCTTCATTGCTCATGTAAGATCTACGGAATAAAATGAATGAATGAATGAATGAATGAATGAATCGTCTTCTTAACATTGATGGTGCTCATTTACGTACAATTAGAGATCTAGAAAATGAACGACAACAAGCTATCTACATTAAATATAGAGGGCAATTACAAATGATTCATCAGGATTTAAGCGGATAAAAATGTATAACATTTAGAGTAATGTATGATGCACCTAAATACACAGAAACTGTCCAAGTTTCGGACACACCTTCACAAGTCTTCGATGTAGCTTCCTCTTGTTACACGACACACATCGACGATACTGAAGTTCGTCCCATTCGCGCAGTAGCATGGCCGTAAATGCATCTGTAATGCGATCCTTGAGCTGAACCAAAGTTGCTGGTGGTGGTGACACGTACACTATGTCTTTTACACACCCCAAGAGGAAAAAAATCTCAGACCGTTAGGACGGGGAATCTAGGAGGTCACTGTAACAACTCAAGTCATCTCTAGCGCATCGACCAATTCAACGGCGAGGGAGTTCTGTGTTCAGGTAGCGACGCACTTGAGTGTGCCAATGGGGCGCCGCCCCATCAAGTTGGAATATGAAGTTATTGGAATCGTAAGTCACTTGAGGAAACAAACATTGCTGCAGCAATGAGGAATGACATCTCGGTCACAGTTGTCTCCATAAAAGAAAAGGGGGGTGCCGTACAGCTTTTATTCAGAGACTGCAGCAAAACATTCACTTTTGGAGAATCTCACTCATGTTGCACTGTGAAACGTGGTTTTTCTGTACCCCCAAATGCGTACATTATGGCTATTAACTTTGCCATTCAAGTGAAATGTGGCCTCGTCATTAGAAGGTCTCCAAAACTAGCTTTCTCCCGCATGACAGTGCATATTGCGATACACCACTTACTCTTTACCCATTTCAGCGAGTGCAGACCACTGCCTTAGAGGCCAAATATTGTACGTCCGCTTCCTCTAATTTTCCAGAAACCTTGAAAGAAAAACTTCCAGATGCATAATTCTTATGCAGTACAACATAATTTTATATTAATAATGCGACATACAATACAATATAGTACAATACTACTGCATAACGAAGATTTAGCCTCATACTATCAGTTGTTGTTTAGTCCATTGTTCAAGGACAGGTTTGAACCTCATCAGGATATAACCATGTCTCAGTTTAGAATAGGAATGGGAATATAATAAACTGAAAGTTAGAATTTATGAAACAGCTCTTATATTATCGGTTCTGTATGGTTATGAAATTTGAACTTCACTCCGAGAGATGAACAGAGGTTAAGGGTATTCGAGAATAAGGTCTTTAGGAAAATATTTGGGGCTAAGAGGGATGAAATTACAGGAGAATTGGGAAAGTTATAAAACGCAGAAATGTATGCATTGTATTCTTAATCTAACATAAAAAAAAATCCAGAAGTCGACCTGGTTGGCGAGTTGGTATAGCGTTGGCCTTCTATGCCCAAGGTTGCGGGTTCGATCTCGGGCCAGGTCGATGGCATTTAAGTGTGCTTAAATGCGTCAGGCTCATGTCAGTAGATTTACTGGCATGTAAAAGAACTCCTGCTGGACAAAATTCCGGCACATCCGGCGATGCTGATATAACCTCTGCAATTGCGAGCGACGATAAATAAAACATAACATTTTTTTTTAATCCAGACGTTTGAGATGGGCAGGGCATGTAGCACGTGTGTGAATCCAGAAATAATATAGAGTGTTAGTTGGAGGACGTGAGGGAAAAAAAACTTTTGGAAAAGCTGAGACGTAGATGGGAGGATAATATTGAAATGGATTTGAGGGAGGTGGGGTATGATGTAGGGACTGGATTAATCTTGCTCAGGATAGGGACCGATGGTGGGCTTTTTCGAGTGGGTTCTTTAAAATCCATTTGTAAGTAAGTAAGTAATGGGCATATAATGTCTGTACACTAATTGCATGCCATCGGTATACATATACATAAAGTACAAATTTGTCCGCAATGATAAGGATGACCATCCTACAAATAAGAAAATACTGCCCTGAAATGGCAGTATCTTAAGTGACACAATGCTGTCCTCCGTTCACACTGGTAAAAGCGCGATTTAAAGGATAAGGAGAGATCTAACAAAATTCTTTCCTTCTCCGTCCAATACAGCTCTAATTCAGATCTCCGATAATATAAAGACATAAAAATGAAATATTCTAGCAAAATATAACTTTTAGCTATGATCTGTTGAACTATTACAAGCATTATCATAGTGTCATTTCGTTTCCCTCTTCTGAATATTTCTAAACTTGCACAGAGGTCCAAATCTATAGCATACAACAAGATCGACACAACACTATAGGATAACAAAATTGTAAGATAAAGAGCACACGTAAACCTATAGAAGGCATCTAATCTCCTATTTCAATTCCGAAAATCCATCCTAAGTTTACTGGAATTTTAACTAGAAATACTACCATACGAGCCACTATAAAACACATAAGCATATTACAATTATGTCTTATTAATCATATAGTGAACTGTTTTTATGAAGGTCACTCCAAACGTAATCAACAACATGTTTTGAAAATTACATTTTTATCCTACAGCTTTGCTATTTTTACAGAATGTAGATACATCCTTTAGGAACAAAATATCACTTGTCCACATAATTCAGTCCCTTTCAACTGCCTTACGCCATCTTGGAACGAGGGCCTGTATACCTGCCCGGTAAAAGTCTGGACCAACACGTCCTTAGCAGCGTGCAGAAGGGAGTTGTCATCTTCACACCTCGTTCCTTCAGTTTGCCAAAGAGATGGTAATCGCATGATACCAGATCAGGACTGTAAGGCGCCGTGTTGTCCATCCACGTTTTCTGATCTGGTCTGTGGTCCTGTGACTGACATGTGGCCGGGCGTTGTCGTGCAACCGCAGAACATCCTGTTTCTCCCGATGTGGTCGAACACGACTCAGTCGAGATTGAAGTTCCTTCAGAATTCCACATACGCGTCAGAATTAATGGTGGTTCCATGTGGCGTGATGTCCACAAGCGAGAGTCCTTCTGAATCGAAAAACACAGTATCCATAACTTTTCCCGCCGAAGACGCAGTTTTGAATTTCTTTTTCTTTGGTGAATTTGCATGATGCCACTCCATTGTCTGGATCTTTGTCTCCGGTTAGAAATGGTGAAACCATGTTTCATCTCTGTCACAATTTTTGTAAGAAAGTCATCTCCACAATTCTCATAATGGTCCAAAAGTTCGCTGCACACTGTTTTCCGGGTTTCTTTCTGGGCTTCTGTTAACTTCCTCGGAACCCACCCGGCACAAACCCTTTTTAACCCCAAATGTTTCAATATTCTGCACAAACTTACTTCTCCTATTCCGACTTGGAGTGATAATTCTTTCACTGTTACGCGTTTGTCAGCCACAACCATGTTGTAAACGCGCAGCACATTGTCAGAACTTCGTGCAGTGCAGGGTCTGCCGCTGCGAGAAGTATCCCGAATATTGGCGTGCCCTCTTTCATCAGATAATCTGCTTGCCCACCGACTATCCGTACTACGATCGAACATGCATCTCTATATAGACTATCTTTTTTCAACCTCTTGTGAATGTTTCCCACTGTCTCGTTCCCACAGCACAGGAACTCGATAACAGCACGTTGTTTCTGACGAATTTCAAATACAGCAACCATCTTGAAGGACTGCTATCGTGGCGCCACTAGCGGGAACGAATTAAATTAAATTTGAATATAAGCGGGAAGAATGTATCTATGACCTCTATAAATTGCAAAGTTGTAGAATAGAAAATCAATTTAAAAAATGTTGTGCATTACTTTTGGAGTGACCCTCGTAAATACTGACAATGCATTTTTGAGTAAGTTTTGTGCATATTGCAATTATTTATATGCCTTCACATCCGATGTATAACATTTATTCATTTTGTACAGTGAGGAAAAATCTCGTTTATAACCACATTAAGACGTGGTAATGAGTAGACCTCGGATTTGTAGGCTCGAATTGGATAGATTACAACAATTTTATGTAATAATTCCTAAATATATGCAACAAGAGAAAATCTCGAGCGATGATAATGCCTATAACTAGGTGCACTAAGGAACACATTACAATTCAGCTACGCTAAACGATCTATATAAAGTTTAATTTTTGGTTCTACAAAATTATCTGTTATGGTTACCATTTGTTATTAATGGAGAAAAATTCGCTCCGGCGCCGTGGATCGAACCCGGGACCCCAGTTCTACGCACTGGGTGCTCTAACCACTGAGCCAAGCCGAAGTCCAACCCACTGCACCGGATCGAATCTGATAATTCTGTAGGACCATACATTAATCTTTATATAGATTTAGCCTAACAGTGAATATATATTGTATCGTAAGAGTCCCGGCCGCCAAGTCACTCAAATGAGTGCGTTCCTTCTGTGATGCCGTTGTCTTAATAGGCTATATATGTCGAACATGGAGTAAGGCCACTAAGGGAAAGAACCAAAGGAAAAAGATAGCGAAGTGTTTTTTGTTTGAAATATCTCAAAGAATAACCCCCTAAAATTAATGACATCGCTTACGGTTCATTCTGTATACTTAACAATAATTTTAACATCAACTTTATGTGTTATTCCCATATCCAGGGACGCCCGCAATTTGTAGAAGTCTAGTGTCGATTCTGAAGCAATATCCTTCCTCCTCGACACTGCAGTGGTCAGAATGTCCATACTACAGAGGTAAAACAGAAAAAGAAAGAAAGAGAAAGAAATTAACAATTTTGTGAAACTATAAACTCCCATAAAATACCTCTTCGTGCGCTGAAAGACTCGTCGAACCTGAAGTACGAAAAGCAAGGTGTGGTTTTTCTGCTAGATATGATCAAACGGAATGGAGTCACATTCAGCTGCTGATTTGCGTTCTAATACATTTTAATTATGAAGTTGTTAAATGAAACTCTGGATTCCCAATTGACTGTAAAATTATTTGCCGCAACCTGATTTGTCCCCAGCGAGACATAAATTTATATTCAACTCTCGATTTAGTTTCTCCCTCCCACACAAGCGACTGCCAGTCTGAATGTATTTCATAATTCGATGTATTTTACAGAAAATGTTTTTACGGCTAGTATTACATTCAGATGCATTTAAAATTATTTTTATTCACGTTAGCTTTCAATGATATTAATAACGTTATTCCAAGTTAATCTCTTATTATGTATCTTTTAGCTAATCAACATATGAAAATATGGTTTTCCGGCTGGTATTAGTTCTATTAGTGCACATTTTCAGTTCGCAAGCCCCGTGATGTTTCGTTACAGAAGGAGAAGACTTTGGATCAGTGGGAATTTTAATCCGCATTTTCCCCACTCCTTTCGTGTAGATGTCATCACAATCATTATTATGGTAACATCTAGAACCAGGAACTAAGAAAAGAGTAATGACGGACATACATAATAATGTTGTTGTTGTTTTCTAATGCCAGGCATTTGACAATAAAGTCATTTGACCTCTTGCACTCCAATATTTTTCAAAGATATTGTCATGGTTAGCCAATGACGCACAGATTTTGAGATGTTCTGAATCCATTTCTTGTTTTGAGTTGCACAATGGACAGTTAGGAGACTGATATATTCCAATTCTCTGCAGATGCTTGGCCAAACAGTCATGGCCTGTTGCCAATCTAAATGCAGCTACAGACGATTTTCGTGGTAAATCGGGAATTAACTGTGGATTATGATACAGAGAGCTCCATTTTTCCCTCGAGATTTTGTTATCAAATTTTGTCTGTTGAAGCCTAAGTATGTAGATTTAATAAATCTTTTCACAGAGTAATACGTAGATTTAATAACAGGTCTGTAAGTAGCAGTGCTGCCCTTCTTTGCTAAAGCATCCGCATTCTCGTTTCCCAGGATTCCACAATGGGATGGTATCCATTAGAATACAATTCTTTTATTGAGTGTTATTAGTTGAGATAGCATTTTATTTATTTCTGCTATTTGAGACGAAGGTATGTGTCTAGAGACTATTGATAGAATAGCTGCTTTGGAGTCTGACAATATAACTGCATTTTCAAATTTATTGATGTGGCAGAGAAGATTCCTGAGATTTTCACTTATTGCAGTGATTTCTCCATCAAAACTTGTTGTTCCACATCCAAGCGATCTATAAAGTGAGAAGAGACAGCACGTAACACCTGCACCTGCACCTTGTTCCCTGGAGATAAAGGATCCATCGGTGTATAAATGAAGCCAATTTTGTGGAGGGTACCTAATATTAATTGTCTCTAAAGACACTTGTTTCATTATTTCAGTGTTTACTTCTGATTTCAGTATTTCTTGTGTTAAATTTAGATTATACTCTATATTTATTAGTGTTAAAGGGTTTGGTTTAATTTGTAAGTTTTCTTTTAAATTCGGGACGTTGATTTTCTGTTTTAATTCTTGAACCATGGATAAGCTTATGAAACTTTTTTGAGTTTTTAAACTACGGAGAGGACTGTATGAATGCCAATTGTTTCCTGGTAATCTGATAAGTTTTTCATATTGAATCAGTGTTTTTATATAATAATGTAGTCTTTATTTACTCCTTGTTTCTTTTTATTTTTTTAGTTGGTTATTTAACGACGCTGTATCAAATACTAGGTTATCTAGCGTCAATGGGATTGGTGATCGCGACATGGTATTTGGCGAGATGAGGCCGAGGATTCACCATAGATTACATGGCATTTGCCTTACGGTTCGGAAAAACCTCAGAAAAAAACCCAAGCAGGTAATGAGTCCAAGCGGGAGTCGAACCCAACCCTATTTCTTGTTGAAACAAAGGCATTTTTTAGACATTAAATCCATTACCACAGTCTAGCTTATACAGTTACGAAGCTCAATACGTAGTAAATATGCATCCATAGATAGTCGCTAACCACTAAGATCGCTAATATCGCCTCATTACATACAATGCGAAATAGAACCGGCACAATCTATTGCTCCTAGCACCCTCACAACTCAAGCTTCGTGACTGTATATACTAGACTGTGGCACTACGAAGAGTTATAGTATGCTCGTACTTCTTTGCATCAAGTCGTTTCAATTTTTTCCCTCTGCAACTGAGCTTCGGCCAATTCATACGGATCTAATCGTCACCGTCTAGACCAGCCCTGGACACAATGGAGAAGTGGAACGCAACTCTGTGGCTTAACCCACCAGAATGAAGAATGATATCAATTCTTTCCTCTTTCGATAATGCCATTAGGAAAATCAAGAAATTTGTTATAGGAAAGCTTCAAGTAATCACAACAATCCATTGAAACTGTCACAGGTTAACCAAGCAGTAAAGCAGGAAAACTTAATTACTAGAAATGCAAAAAAAAAAAATATATATATATATAACCTTTTCCAAAGCCTCCTTAGTACTGCACCGTGTTACAAGATATCTGTAGATGCAGTAACTAATGTTTGTGGCATTATGACAGTTATCTTTTTGAATAACTTGAAAACGATAAGAGATATCTCAGAACACATTGCACCATATTTTTTTCAGAAATTTTCACATGATTTTCAGTACACACATAACCCCCTTTCCATTTAAAATTTAAAATTTGCATCCAAAATGGCGGCTTTTGACATAACTGAGGGCTAGAATCGAATGTGACATTGGTAGAGCGTTTGGTCTTACAAATACTGGTGACACCTATAGGCATAAAAAATCAAGCATATGGAAGATACATTGTTCTAGACTTTTGATTCACCCTACAGTATAAACTATGTATTTTTTTATTTTTTAACACATGCCACATTTACAATCTGTCTACAAGAGACAATAAGTAAATATTGTAAAAGAATATGACATGAGTGGAGATGTTATCCCATGACAACACTCCAAAAGAAGAATAACAATGTTTCAAATAGCTGTATAAAAAATGAATGGAAGGTCAAGAGCATTGGTGCTTTTAAGTCTTCTTATTGTTTGACTATTATCCAGCAAATTTAATGCATGATGATTGGGATGTTGATTTAATGGGTGCAGGTATTTTTTACTGAATGTAGAGATTTCGTCTTTCACAGTTGAAATATTAAAGCACGAGTGAATTACATCATTACGGACATACCATAGTGCAGTGACAATGGAACGTAAAGTTTTGGACTGATACCTCTGCACTATTTCAATGTTTGAGTTGCAAGCAGTTCCCCACAGTTGGATGCCGTATATCCAGATTGGTCTTAGTATGACTTTATAAACAAGATAACTATGTATGAAACTATTTAACCAGTAACTGTTGACAAAACTAAGAAGATGAAGCGTTCATACGCACAAAAGTCATATGTTGTAATTTCAAAAAATAAAATGTCTACCTGAATTATGAATTACGCAATTTATGTAGGTATATGCAATATAAAATGAAGAGTCCACTGCAAGAATGATGGATGTCATTTGGAATACACTTTGCAGGAGAAGCAATTGAAAGTTTGAAATGCTTAGCGCTCAAAGCTTAACTGTGATTTTCCGATCATTACTGGACAATGACTATCAGTGTTAATGTCATATAACTCATTATGTACATTCTATATGTCTTAAGCTATGCATTGACAGTCTTGGTTCATTTTCGACAAGAAAGTGAAATCCTTCATTCTTGCAGTGGACTCTTCATATGTAGGCTAATTATTTTTGTATAAATTCATATGATTCTGCGCTACCTATATTGTAATCATCGGGCAAGAGATAGACTTACAATAAGAGAAAACGATGTTGGATTAACTATATCCGTAGACAGCCACTAGAAAGCAATGCAAAATAACGTTTGGAGTGGAACCCTTGGGGAAACAGAAGAAGATGGAGATCAGAACTATAGTGGCGGAAGACAATTCAAAACTAATTAAATAATATAAAAATGTCATGGGCACAAGCAGAAGTCCAGGTGCAGAACAAAGCTGGATGTAAAACATTCGTAGAGGCACTGTGTTCAACTTGGGAGCTAAAGGAATCAAGAAGAAGAATGTTGTAGTCACATGTAGGCCTAATATTACTTTGATACTTATGAAAAAACTATTTTTAAATGGCAGAAACATGAAGATAAAACTAGTTTATGACTATTTCGTTTATATGACGTCATTCCATTTTCGACCAATGAAGTGAAATGAAATTTTGAATTCCAACCAATCAGTCAGACATCGCGATAATTTTTTCAGCTAGATTTATCGCTATCAATTTATCGCATGGTCGTTCTTTTGTTTAGTCAGTGTCGCCAACTGTTTCTCCGTAAATCGATAAGTATGAATCCATTAATATGAATCTACACGGTTAAACTTTTCTTTCAACTTTACGCATTCAAACAATGCATCCAATATTGATATTTAATATTAATTAATATATTTACGCAGTGAAGACGTCGTTCAAAACGGCTCACCATGTAGACACAAAATCTTCATGCATCTTAATTACACGTAGGTACGTTTTAAACTTGATTCTTTCATTATTCTTCCCAGATTACATGCACGATTGTAGGCTATCTGGTGAAAATCACACTCCTTCATTCAGATTTGATAACTGCTTTTTCAGCAATTCACTTAATTAATGTATTAATAATGTTACTTGCAATTATTATAAAATGTTTAAATTAAATTAGGATTTCAGCAGATAAAATGTATTTCTGTTATAATAATAATAATAATAATAATAATAATAATAATAATAATAATAATAATAATAATAAGAGAAAAGCGCAGTATATGTAATTAACATTGTTAAACCTGTATTTCGCTTTTCGCAATTGGCATTGCTGAGTAACATCGAATTTCTTTATTGAAGTAATCGATATTCATCTATTTCAACTTCACAATGTCCGAATAGGTTAAGTATTCGTAAATATACAATTATTAACATTTTGTGAGCGAATTTTAGGGATATATTATTTACATTTTTATTTTATTCACGAAATAGTCCTAATAAATGTCACTCGAGGTCTGAGATTTCCCAGATAAATCTCAAACCTCTCGTGACACTACTACAGATGTTAATTACGTTTCTCACCAAGAAATCGACAGTACTATAAGTTTGTTCCTCAATCTAAAAATCTTCACGTGTCACAACTGTTCTTAAGACAGGTGACTGGTAAATGGCTTAAATACCTGACGTTTATAAGACCTCTTTAGAGCAGGTGTTCGAAAAATCTCCCATTATGATCAAAGAAGAACCGGGTAGATCGCAGCAATATTGTCTATATTAAGTATAATGGCAAGCACTTCGAATTTTCCTCTGAAAAGTCCTAGGACGTATAAGATAATCGCATCAATTACCAGACATTTACTGCCCCATTAGAACATCGGTCTGGATTCGTGTAGTCGCTACTAAACGAGAAAGATGTCTTGAGAGCAGTAGAGCAAGTAAAATGACATCATATTTCTTTTCTCTAACGTACACCACTTCTATGCCCTCACTGGAAAACGAGGAGAACATAGCCGTCATCGGCGTACTGTACATCAACTTTCAGCATGTAAATTACCGTATAGATTATTTAAAGGTCTCGCAAAATCGATATACAGTATTTCTACATAGGCAAACATAAATTAAAATTTACAAAGAACTGTTCCCGAATGAATAACCAAGCTGTAAAGTCCAACGAATGTACAGGGACATCATTTTATTTTTACTAACATTTATAATATTAACCTGGCTATACTTTTGGATTCACTGTTCAGAACCGATAACACCGTTTGCTACCCCTTTCCACGTCTGGAGTTCGATGATACTGGCGTAAAATACAAACAAGTCACTTTACTAGATATGAGAGGGAAGAAAAGTAGTTCATCCATTTACATAAACTAGAAAATATCGCGATTTTGAGTTTGATAATTTTCATTTAGTTTTGTTTAATCAAAATACAGTACTGTATTAACAATAAGTGGTTTTACTCACGAACTGAGCTTCCATTTGAACGTTTTCATTATGCAGTGTATATTATACTGTCTACAGCTCATTAGTGTAGAATATAGAGAATGAAGTTAAATTGAAAAATAATCATAATATGGATATTTAAACACACTTTTAAAAACGGTGGCCGTTAGTTTCGACACAGGCTTCAGTTCTTTTTTTGCGTATTATTGCACTATAGACTATTGTACCTAATTCCAATTACCAGTTTCGTCCTTCGTACTAGTAACTCATGTTGAAATAATTCTGTACCTAATCTATAAAAAAGTACCTTACGTACTGTAAATCCAATCTTCAGTTTTGCCCGATCCGAAAAGATAAAATTACTCACACATGCTATCCACTGTCCGTCCAAGTGGTTTTGTTACAGGGTCGTAGGAAGGAGGGAAATCACGGGACAGTTAATTAATTAACGAGGCGCTTTTAAGTTATTTTAAACAGTTGTATAATATTACGTAGACGTCCAATTCCTAGCAAAAATAATGTTTTCAGAAAAGAGCTAAGACAGCCCAGTCACTAAACTTTACAGAGGGGCGAGCAGAAGCGGGTGGGGAAAACCGGGATGCGACGTAGGCAAACGGACGACAGTACCTGTGCAAAAATATGATTCAATATTGGAAGTTCTTTCGTTACTGGAAAACGCGAACGTATTTCTGAAACATACTATATTCACTAACTCAATACTATTTACTGACTTTGACTGCATACGCGGCCTTGGTTATGTGTGGAGGACGGTTGGGAGTTCACTAGTAGAGGGGGTGGGAGTGAAGTACATTCAAAAACACAGGTACAATAAAAATTGAAGTAAAATAAAATGTTGTCCTTGTATTTCTAGGTATAGACACAGACAGTTATCGATGTTGACGGGGGATTTAAGGAAATCTCAATGACTGCGTGAAATATCTATACTCGAATTACGGTAATATAATACAATTATGTACTTTCTTTAACACTGCAGTGCGTTTTAATTTAAATGCATTTTAGGTATATATACGGTGTCTAATTTAAGCCGTTCATTTTTGTTTAGGCAGTCCAAATAGAAGTCCAGACATGTGGGAGGTATTTAATGGTTTCGCAGGCGGAATCAGAGGTGTGTATAAAGCCCAATGACATCATCACGTGATAAATTTATGTTAAACATGTGCAGTCAATCAGTTATGTTAATTTCATTTCGACTTTCCAACGTTTCTTATGGTCGCGTTTTTCATTGGATTGTTTTATGTAGTCACTTACTCTTCTCATATTATTTCTTTTAATACTTAAGTTATCTCCAATCCCTGAAATTAATTTGTTTCGTTTCATTCGGAATAAATAACGTACATAATAAGAAGTACCTGTAAATAATAGACAGCGTAGAGTTTTAACAAAATTTATTCATTTTTTAAAGATATTTTAGTATGCCACTTTTAGCGACACTACCATAGAAACGTTACAATCTGGGTAGACAATGAAACATATTGGATTCAGACTATGACGTACCAAATGGTGTACTACATACGAGATCAATGATAACCCGCAATGAACTGAACCATGTCGACGTATATTCCTGTCGCTACCATTTACTTTTTCTGTCACGAGTTTCAGAGATTCGAACGGTGAATGATTACCGAAGGCAGGGTTCAAGCTTTTTATAGTTACTGCTGTGGAACATTTTCATCTATTACATATTTCCGTTTTAAAGTAGTAAGATATCAAGTAGAACGTTCTAGAATCACCTGCTATCGGAGTTCGACATTAAAGAGAAAGAAAAGAAAACCGGGGATTGAACCATCACAGGCAGTCGGAATATTCATAGAACTCATTACTTTAGCTTAGCCGTGGCGAAAATGTGACTCGTGAGAACATTGTGGCTCGCAATGATAGCTATCCATTTCTCTTGCTTCCTATCTCCCACAACCCCCACCCTCTCACTCACTAGAGTCAAACTCCGTTCCATTTGTATTTGTCTCTGACTTGCGAGTGGCGTATCGTCGCAATGTCTCTCTCGAAACCATGTACCTCTACAAAAACGAAAGTTTCAAGTAGGATGGGAGGACGCATTTTTTTCCTGCCAATATTATGAGAATGTTAAATGTATGATTTGTTCACAAGTATTACGAGGAAAACGGTTGTACAATATAAAACGGCATTATACTACATGTCACTCATGAAACATTAAAAGGTTGTATTATTATTATTTTATTATTATTATTGTTATTATTATTATTATCATCATAATCATCATCATTTCTGTACGTCGATCCTTTTTCAGCAGATGTTCGAATAATGCGGTTAGATCTTAAATTTAAACTCACAGATTTACAATGTGATGTTAAATGAAAGCTAGATGTAAGGACTCGACAAATGTTGAACTTTTCAAATCTTTGCCAAAAAATAAATATCCGAAGCTTCGTTCTTTCGCTTGCTCTGTTGAAGCCATGTTCGCTAGAAATTACGTTTGTGAAAAATTATTTTCAACAATGAAAATAGTAAAAACCAAATTTAGATCACGACTGACAGATAAATACCTTTGTCATCAACTACGACTGGCAGTAAGTGACATAATTCTTGATTTTGAAATTCTGTCGCAGACATATTCTGAAGACAGTTAATATTAGGTTATGATAATGTGCCCTACGTTTTATTGTTCATTTCTTTCTTCGTTACACGTACTAAACATTAGTTTGTAGCCTTGTACTGTATAAAATTATATTTAAGTTCTTGACGTGAGGAAAATAAAAATCCTTTAATAAGTCAGACAGTTGCTTCACTTCCCCGTATGGTGTCCACCTCCCTCCATAGGTGCTATGCACGTTGCATGTTGCACAGTGGCTTGGCGAACGATCAAATTTTCGCCACGGCTGCTCTAGCTAAAAGCCATTAACTACCTTGAGAGATTCCTGTATTAGAAATTACTGTTTCTTTACGCAAACGCATCGTTTGAATCAATAACTTGTGTATTTATCAGTCGACCCGTTTATATCTATTTATTATTTCAGCCTTATTCACTCATTGTAGAACTAAAATGCAAGAGCTGCGAATTAGAGAATTTAAACTACGAAAAGTGTCTACCCATAGTCGCGTTATGCGTGATGCTTAAAAATTTAATAAAGGCTTGAGTTAGACACTCTTTATATAAACTAAACATCCAATATCATAATTAACATTAGCCATTCAAGTAACATGCCTGAAATGGCCTGTTACTGTCTCCTTCCATCTTCTCAAAAGCCGACCTGTCGATATTTTTCCTCGATGCGTAGAATGAAGGATCTGTGGAGGCAATCTGGAACGAAACATTCTGTTGGCGTGCAGGAGCCAGTTCTGCCTATAGGCTAAATGTTCTTAAATAGGTGTTATTTTTAATTATCCTGTTCTTTATGTTATATGAAGAGTCCACTGCAAGAATGATGGATGTCATTTGGAATACATTTTGCAGGAGAAGCAATTGAAAGTTTGAAATGCCTAGCGCTCAAAGCTTAACTGTGATTTTCCGATCATTACCGGACAATGACTATCAGTGTTAATACCATATAACTCTCTATGTACATTTTATACACTACTTACCAAAAAGTAATTGGGCACTGCTTTGCCTCTTTAGAACCTCGTGGTACCACCTCTTGTTGCTATACAGCAGCCACCCTGTAAAACATGCTCTCCACTAGTTTGTGTAGGATATGCACTGGAATTCGTTGCCATTCCTCTTGCAACATGGCACTCAGTTGGACAATGGAAGTTGGCCGCATCTCCCGAGACCTCAATCGCCGATCCAATTCACGCAGATGTGCTTAATGGGATTGAGATCAGAACTCTGTGCAGACCAGTCCAACCGGTGAACATTATTGTCTGCATACCACTGCATAGTAGCCGTTGAAACTTGGGATCGACTTCCATTACCCAACTGAGTGCCATGTTGCAAGAGGAATGGCAACTCATTCCAGTGGATATCGTACAAAAATTAATGGAGAGCATGCCTGACAGAATGGCTGCTGTTATAGCAACAAAAGGTGGTACCACGAGGTTCTAAAGGAGAAAAACAGTGCCCAATTACTTTTTGGTAGGTAGTGTATGTCTTAAGCTATGCATTGACAGTCTTGGTTCATTTTCGACAAGAAAGTGACATCCATCATTCTTGCAGTGGACTCTTCATATTTATTTTATGACCAAGTAGGCAACTTCGGATGGGCAGGCAAGCGCCTTACATGACCGGGCTACGCCGTTCTTGTTTACTAGATTTTCCCGGACACCTTGTATTTTATATGCATCATTCCTTATTAAAGTGATTTGTAGCCCTAACACACCCACATAAACACACAAACACACACACCATATTGGTCATTCCCATGTTATAAAAAATGGCAACATATTAAAAAGAACAATCGTTAGGTTCTTGAGTATCGAAAATGAACTTTTGATAACGACCGCTAGATGGAAGTAGGCTATAGGTGCAAGCTACTAACTCCATGCAATTCCGTCACGTTATAACGTGAATTATTTTGCAGTCGCTAGATGACTGTGTACAGAAATTGAAACGAGTTGTCTTGAAAGTGCATTAGGCTGCTCAATCTGTTGTAATGACCTGATCAAGGCTTGTAGATATTGACAACAAACAAAATCCTTCTCATAGTTAAGGAGAAACCGTTATACCAAGGCTATCTCTAGTAAAGGCTGCGGCGTGCGAAAATTGGCAACGTCGGAGCGACGTGCTACAGTCGGTCACTCGCGCCATTTATTGCAAGGAAGTTATCTGTGATGCTTGTCATTAGAATGTTAAATTAACGGTTATAAGTAGGAGATTATATTTGTGTCGTATGTGAAAATGCCTAGTTCTTGTGTGGTACCCGGGTGTAAAAGCAATTATGCCTCGTCAATTAAAACGGAGGGCTATGTTCGATCATTTAAATTTCCTAAACAAATTGCACTTAGAGAAGAATGGATTCGTGCTATTCCACGTGCCAGTTGGAAACCAAATGACAGATCCATTGTGTTCATAAAACATTTTCGTGATTCCGACTTAATTACCGTTGAAAAATATGTTGATAAGGATGGAAAACAATGTGAACGTGTACTTGGAACTCCCATTTTAAGTGAAAATGCAGTTCCAAAACTATTCCCTGGCTTGCCTTCTTACCTCAGCATTAACGAGAGTGTGAAAAGAAAATCTCCGGAGGAAAGAAGAAAGGAAGTGGAGAAGCGACTGAAGACTGCAGAAGAAGACGAGAAAAGACGAGTTGAAGAGGAAAATAAAGTTACTTCCTATGAAAACTTTTTATTAAATGTGCGTTCGAAGGTTCTGTCTTATTCGCAAGACTGGCGTGTACATACAAGTGACAGTCTTTGTATGTTATATAAATTAGATTTTACAACTATTCCCAAGGTTGGTAGTAGTATTAGAATAAATAAGGATCTTACTACTGAGGTTCATGTCAACGGTGGAATAATGCCTAATGCAAGTGTACTTACTGACAACAAACTTATTTTTAGGAACTCAGTTCTGAGTGAATGGAGCCAGTTACAGGAGGCGTTTAAATACTGTGACAATTTTCATGATGTCATTAATAATGATAAGAGTTTTTTAATTAACTTGATAGATAAGTTATTTGAAAAGTTGAAGTTTGTGTTAGAAAACGGTGTGGATGAGAGTTCTGATAAGGCATTTAAAAAACTCAGTCTACTCCATGATCAGTTTTCAATAACATTTTTTAAAAAGCCAAAGTACAATGTCACAACAATACTGAATGCATTTTTAATTTATATGCAATCTGTAAAATGCTACCAAGTTATTAGGTTAAATAATATCTTGACACTGCCTCATCCAAGAGTTTTACAAAAATTAACTGCAGCCTTCTCTATATCTCCTAACACGGAAGTAGAAACCAATAATTTCCTGAAAAATATGGTTGAGGGATTGTCTGAAACCGAAAGAATCGTAAATTTGCAGGTAGATGAGATTCATGTGAAACAAAGTTTAGACTTCAAGAATGGAAGTATATTTGGAGTTGCAACGAATGATACGGAAAAAATTGCTAAGACAGTGGTTTGTTTCTTAGTTAGTTCTGCATTCGGTAGCTTTAAGGAAGTTGTGAGACAAATTCCAGTAAAACAATTAAAGGGATCTGAACTAGCAGCATTTACAAAAAGTGTAATACAACAGATTCAGTTATGTGGTTTGAACGTTCTGTCTGTTATTAGCGATAATAATAGAGTTAACAGAGTCATGTTTAATGAGTTAACAAAAGGCTCAGATTCTAAGTATTATTTCCAAGTTGAAGGCAACCCCTTTAAAACATTTGTACTTTACGACAGTGTACATGTTTTTAAGAACATAAGAAACAATTGGATTAACCTAAAAAACCCTTCTAAGATATTTTACTTCCCTTTTTGGGCCGATCTGGAATCCTGTAGTAACGAAGTTATTGATGTTAATAACAATGATTTCAACAAAACTACTGAAGCAAAATTTACGGACATTATAGAGTTGTACAAAAGAGAGTCAAATTTACTTATAAAGGCAGCTCCAAAGTTAAGTCACAAGACTTTGTATCCAAACATTTTGAACGTCAGAAAGTGTCTCTTGTAGCTAATGTATTTCATGAAACTACAGTTTCAGCACTTCATAAATACGAATGTACAGGTACAGCTTATTTCGTAAAAATCATATTAATGTGGTGGTATATCGTTAACACCAAGCGCCCTCTAACTCATATTTTGAAACTCAATGAACTGCAACAACCATTCTCTGACATTCAGGATAAAAGGCTAATTTATTTAACTAATTTCCTCTCCTGGCTTACACGATGGAAAGAGCTTGCTGATGAAAACTCTCTATCATGCTGTTTAACATCTGATACTTACAATGCACTGTATCATTGTACCTTTGTTTTAAAAGAAATAATAGTTTATGCTCTTAACGAGTTTAATGTATCCTATGTGTTACCAGGGAAATTTGAAAGTGATAACTTGGAATTGAGATTTGGACAGTATAGGCAACTTGCTGGAGGTAATTACAATATATCAGTTACTCAAATTCTCGAAGCTGAAAAAAAAAAAAAAAGAATTAAACATGTTCTTGGTCTTCGTTCCGCGAGATATGGGGCTGTTACCTTCTCAAAGAACTTCATAGAGCTTAGTGAACGTAATGATAATGATACAGAGTGTAAAACTATTACTGTACCACAACATGAAATGTTTCTTGAGATTCTAGAAGAGAATTATCTTGTAAATATTCAGTTTGATGAGTCTGGCTTTTTGTACATATGTGGTTACGTAAGTTTCAAGCTCGCTGCAAATGTAAATTGTACTTACTGTACTGAGTTTTTAGTTAATAATGATGACTGCCAAGATGAGTATTTCCAAATACTGAACAGGGGTCGGCTTTCGGTGCCGTCTGACATAATTTTGTCTATAGGGAAGCATGTAGTGGGGATTGCACAAACTCTTGTATCAGTTAAGCATGAAAGCAGGTTTTTGACTGTGTGTGATCAGACAAATGTTGTTCGCCACTTAAGTGAAATTGCAGTCCAGAATGACGGAATAATATCCAATGCAATTCAAGAATCATGCTTCTGCGGCAGCGATCGTTTGAAGTTTGTGAAGAAGGCTATAAAAACAATTAGCTATATAGTTCTGAGTAATTATTGTAAGAAAAGAACTCATTCTGTTGAGTCACACAACAACAAAAGAAAACTTAATATTCTGTCTTGAATATTTCCCTCCAGGCGTTAGAATATGTTAAAGATTTAATATGTGAATTGTATTCATTGTATTTTTTTGTTTAGGGATTTACCAACCCTTGAGTGCTAATAAAATGCATTGTAAATGATTATGCATGATTGATTTCATTAGGTTAAACATATTCTATAATTAGAACACAATCTGAAGAAAAGTAATATTCAGTATAATATTTCGTTATCATGAAATGTGTTATTTAAATCACTAAAGATTTCAGCTTCATTCAGTCCATCGTGTTTAGATAAGACTCTCTCTAAGAACAGCACGTCGGCCGACCGAGAAGGCGGCGTTGCCAAGTCTAAGGCCTCAGCCTTTACTAGAGATAGCCTTGGTTATACACATAGAGAAAGACGCACAGGAAGAAAGAGTCAGAAATTCTAAAAATGTATATGGCAAAGAAAATCTCCAAATCGAAAACAGATAATGAGGGAGTTTAACTGATTTTTTACCAGTGTCCTCGTTAGGACTTTTGACCACGGATCAGTAGCACTGTAATCCTTCACTCGGTCTAGCAGAGTGACTTACGACAAAGACTAGTAGGCTCTGCCAGAGTTCCTAGGATATAATACACCAAACTTTCCACAGCTATGATTGTAGCTTCACAGTAAGTATACTGTAATAGAGAAAACCGAACCACTGGTTATGTCCCGTTGCGCAGCCAATTTGTCGGACACAAATGAAAGGGTTGTGTAAGGTCGAGCTTACAGATTCTTTAGTGGAACCCCAGCATCTGGATGACTATGACTCAGTCGAATTTGTTGTCACAGAATTCGTTGAATCAGCTACAGCTAAGGAATTTGCAGGCTTTGAAGAACTAGTGATGCATGCTTGACTGTACGAGGCACTTCTATTGTGCCTGGATTCTTTGAGATCACATTCAGGGATATCACTACCGGCAACAGCATCGCTACACTGCCATATCATGGTATGCGTTATTTTCAGTGCTTCGTAGGAATCACTGAATATGAAATATTAGTATTAATAATAGTTGAAGCAGCAACACCAATAATAATAATAATAATAATAATAATAATAATAACACAAATAATATAGGTAATCTGTCAATTATATGTACAGTACGTGAATCTTGTATTTTCAAATAATTCACAGACAGAAGTAGTGTAGCCTAATTGGCATTAATTCATAGAGATAGTAGGATGCTCACTTTCAGGATATAATTAGTAAATTATGGCAGAAATTGTATTATTATCATTAACAAAATATAAATAACTAAAAAAAAAAAAAAACAAACACACACATTCCGGATAATATTAAAATTACAGATTGAAAATCGAAAGCTTGCAGACTAAAAGGAACACTTCTGAAATATGACTATTCAGATTATGCCAAAAGAGGACAGAATAAAGCTTAATTCGTGACTGATATTTATCATAATTTTATTGCACAAAAATGCAGTATACTCAGTGTGTAACATCTAGAATGGTTATAGTTTTATTTATGTATTTTAGACATCTATAGAGAACCATAACTGTAGCAACAACAACAACAACAACAATAATAATAATAATAATAATAATAATAATAATAATAATAATAATAATGTGTAATATCTAAAATTATTAGTTTTATTTATGAATCATAGGTATTTAAACAAAACAATAACAATAGCAATAACAATAATTATTTATTTTATTTATTTTTAGTATTAATATTTATGTGCTGTACAACAGCCAGAGGGCAATTTAAATTTCAGCACAATACAAGACATTAACAAAAGATAAGAATATAAAAAATGAAAATATTAAATTAATATAAAATAATAATAATAATAATAATAATAATAATAATAATAATAATAATAATAATAACAATAATAATGTGTAACACCTAAAATGATTACAGTTTGAGTTATGAATCACAGATATATAAACAAAAAACAATAACAGCAATAATAATAATAACAATAATAATATTAATAATATTAATAATAATAATGTGTTTATGGATGGAATTACTAGTGCAGCAGGTATCTAGTATTATCATCTACTTGCTGGAAATGCTGCCTTTACACAAAAGATCTGTATTCTGCATCTTGATATATGTTCCACCAGGCAGTTTCGTTTTTCGTAGTTCAAGTGCATTTTCTTTGCTGTTACTGCAGGTGCCGACAAGACTAATAGTACACTTCGGACTTCTTCTTGTGAGCACAGTTCCTTGATTTATTTTGCTGGGGATTTGTGTATCCCCTTTGTTTTCAGAGAACCGTTAGAAGTGGCGGTGTTACTGTTTTGTTCTCATTGTTATGGAGGTAGGCATATGTGGATGGATACAAAAGGCAAGAGAAGAAGCAACAACCATACCATCTCCATTTCCTGTCTAAACTAAGTTTCGCAAATGAGATCGACAATCCCTTAGGATAATATTAGTATTTCAATACACTGCAATTATTGTTCATTTTATATTGTATACATTCGTTGTTCTAAACAGAGCTAGGAAGTTGGCACCAAAACAGTTGTGTGAACTTAGACTATATCTCTACCGAATGAAAAGTAATAGCGCATCTCTCAATGTCAATGATTTTTTTTTAATTTTATTGGGTTATTTTACGACGCTTTATCAACATCTAGGTTATTTAGCGTCTGAATGAAATGAAGGTGATAATGCCGGTGAAATGAGTCCGGGGTCCAGCACCGAAAGTTACCCAGCATTTGCTCGTATTGGGTTGAGGGAAAACCCCGGAAAAAAACCTCAACCAGGTAACTTGCCCCGACCGGGATTTGATCTTGGTTTCACGGCCAGACGCGCTGACCGTTACTCCACAGGTGTGGACGCAATGTCAATGAACTAGAACGACAAACATGTATAGCCAAGTTGTAACCAAACATGTGCTCCAATCGTCCACAGCCTCAGAACAAGAAAACAATAAACGAATAATATAAAAATCTAAAATTTGTAATTATTAACTTCGTAACTCCCAATCTAAATAATTTACCCATACATACAAATAAATAACATACAAAATATATAATTATGATCCTAACCTCTATAACAAGTAACAATGAAAATTTTCATTTTATCAAAAGAAATGCTTCTTTTATGTTCGGAAAAATAAAACAATATTTGTAGCCTACTCTGAAAATATTCGTTCTATATCACAAGATGTTACTGGAGCAAATCTGAAATATAATAAAGTATTTCTTACTATATTCACGTGAACAACTACCTTGTGAATCTAATAGTGTATCTCGTATGTGGCACATAATATTAAACCCATAAATGTTTTCAAGAAAATGTTTCATTTCTCTTGTAATGACAGCTAGAAATTTCGTATCGTAATTCTGACGTTTAATGAACTTGGACTGTAACGTAACCGAATGCATAGTAGCACAACAGCAACAGATGTCAACAGACCAGTAAAACAAACAAATATTGAAGGCTAGTAAATAAACTGTCTTTCAATCAACATTTAACGAAGAATAATCCGGGAAAAAATTAACGTGTTACACACGCCTGTTTGTATAATTATTTAGTAACAGATTAGTTTACTTTTTTGGAATCATGCATAATATTAACATTACGTAAATAATACAACAATAAAATAGCTAGCTTTGTTCAAAAGCTAAACTATTAAAATCACTTAACAATGTTCTTCAAACTATTCACGACTGTACACAGCTCCACAGAATGATACTATGCGTTGTTTATGTGACCTGTGTATCGTCTGTAGCGAACAGTTGCGGGCCGAGCAACGGGTGACGTCTATACTTTTCGCTGTACTCAACTGAAATCTACTGTTTTGGTACGAACTTCTTACCTGTGGTTATAATCTGGCTTATCATTCTTCGAGGCTTCCTTCAACAGCAAGTTCAATCTCCCGTAATACGATGGCGTATATTCGAATCCATCTATATCGTTAACACTAATTTATTGAACAGGCGATAGGTAACGGCATATTTAAGCAGAGTCGCTACATAACATATTAAATACATGAAGGATTCACTTATTGCGGGACTCCTAGGTCATGTTGTCATCATGGCGTAAGGTCACTGGTTAAAATAACACAGGACAAACATTACTAAAAGGATAAACACATTCAACCCACATAGCAGGAAAAAATCACTTTCCTGTTCAAAATCGGAGCCACGTCAGCTAATGTGTTGTTAAAATCGCTAGTATTTTAGCCATAGAAGTACGTCTATTCAAGCTTACTACCCTTTAACTGTTTAAGAGAACAGTATGCCAACGCCTTTCTGTTTATATAAATTTGACTGTAATTTAACATTTCATAGATATAATGGAGAAAGTTACACAACACAGTACTGCACGCATAATTAGGAACATGAAATCCAGACGTTTGAGATGGGCAGGGCATGTAGCACATATGGGCTAATCCAGAAATGCATATAGAGTGTTAGTTAGGAGGCCGGAGGGAAAAAGACCTTTGGGGAGGCCGAGACGTAGATGGAAAGATAATATTAAAATGGATTTGAGGGAGGTGGGATATGATGATTGAGAATGGATTAATCTGCTCAGGATAGGGACCAATGGTGGGCTTATGTGACAGCGGCAATGAACCTCCGGGTTCCTTAAAAGCCAGTAAGTAAGTAAGTAAGTAAGTAAATAGTAGGTACAGTTCAAATGAAATTTGGCATAGACCGAGTTACAACACATTCCTTCTACTTTATTCTGAATTTTTAACAATTGTTTACAATTGATAGTAATTAATTTACAAAAATGTTAAATGAAAATTTTGCAATAATGTATTTCCTTGATATTTTCCATAAATATGTGACTTTTTAATTTAATCTTACTGTATATGATTGTAATAAATGCTCAAAAAAATTAAAAACAATATTTTACTCAGCAATTCTATTGTTAAAGAATACATACATTACATACATACATACGAACGTACATACATACATATAAGTGTTCTGCCCATGGGCAGGTCTTTCACTGCAAACTCAGCATCCTCCAATCTTTCCTATTTTTTGCCTTCTTCTTAGTCTCCGCATATGATCCACATATCTTAATGTCTACCATCTGATAACTTCTTCCGCCCCTAACTCTTCTCCCGTTCACTATTCCTTCCAATGCATTCTTTGGTAGATAGTTTCTTCTTAGCCAGTGACCCAACCAAATCCTCTTTCTCTTTCTGATAAGTTTCAGGATCATTCTTTCTTCACCCACTCTTTCCAACACAACTTAATTTCTTATTCTGTCTGTACACTTCACACACTCCATTCTTCCCCATATCAACATTTCAAATTCTTTTAGTCGTTTCTCTTCATTTCGTCGTAATGTCCATGTTTCTGCCCCATACAATGCCATACTCCACACAGAGCACTTCGTTAGTCTCTTCCTTAGTTCTTTATATAGTTTTTAATTTTTGTAAAATGCTTTACTAGTTATTTTAACTCTTCCTTGACACGTGTTATTTAAGAAAAATAATTAATAAACGCTAAAACAAAGATATTAGTATATGTTAAGATGCTAAAAAACAGAGGAGCATGTATAGCTTCACGAAAGTATCTCAAAAACATTTAGAGTTATGCGAGAAAACAAATGTCAAATTTAAAGTTACGGGAAAAGAGCGAAAAAGAATACATTTAAAAGACATGGGAATTGATTTGCGCTGATGTTGGAGGGCATATGTTACTCAAAGGCCAGAAGGAAATAAGTCCAAAATCTCCATTTTGAGATATGGCGAGTGTAATATTCACTTTGCATACAGCTTTATGACTTACTTCCTTTGAATATCAAAATAAACATACAATTATCCATCGCTGGAATTCGAGAGTATCAACATCAAGACAAGCATAAAATACCAAATACCGGTATGAATCAGACACAACCTGAAAATCCATGTTTTCGAGCTTATTCCTTCTGCCTTCTGGCGAAAGAAATCTCGCACGCTATTATAGATACCTGAGAAATCCTTTCATCACAAGAAGAAAAATGTATTCAGTAAATAAAAATAAAATTAGAAATGTCATTTTGACCAATAACGATATAGGCCTACCTCCGCCTTTACCTGAGTGCCAGTCTATAGAAAATTATATCTTACCGGTACTAAAAATGCAAATATTTGTAAGAATGCTACAGGTCTCCACAGCTATGGAGTAGCGGCTATCAAGTCTGACCGCGAAATGAGACGACACGGTTTCAAATTCTGGTTGGGACAAGTTAGCTCGTTTACGTTATTCCAGGATTTTCCATCAACCCATTAAGCCCGAGACCAGGCCAGCTAAAGAGGCGCTCTCAGAGCGATTTGTTTCTTCTCCCACTCCTCTACAGCGACACTGCACGTGGAGAAAGGGAGTGCTGGTGTAGTCTGTCCGTCAAAATCAAAACAAATTCGAGTCAGTGACGGCACGTCAGTATGAGCGCACGAAGTAAGTCACCATTCTTTCACCGTGAGTGGGAAGAAAGGTAACTTATTTATTTTGTGCCAGAAGACCAAAAGGCTCGCTGTTTAATTTGCCCAACAGTGATTGCTTATACGTCTCACTTTAACATCAGGAGACATTTTCGGAATACACACGCGCTAAAATATGGGAAATAAATAACTAATAATGAGATAAGAAACAGTTATTTAATTTATTTATTTTTCATATGTAAGTTTTCACTAATCGCTTTGTTTTCAACTTAGACATAGAGCGTAAAGAACTTGAAAAAATAATTATCTTTAGTGATCTGTAACTGTGTAAATAATGGTATTATGTATTTGGTATAATATCAGTTTCATTGAACAACTAATGAACAGTAAAAAGTGTCAAGTGTTTGGGAAGAAATAACTAATGATGTATAAGAAACAGTTTATTTATTTATTTTTCATGTGTAAGTTTTTACTAATTACTTGTTTTAAACAGAGCATAGTGAACTTGAAAAAAATAGTTGTTTCTCTTTAGTGATCTGTAAATTGGTAAATAATGACATTATGTATTTAGTTTAAGATCAGTTTGGTTGAATTAGTGTTTCACTAGAAATTAGTAACTGTTTATGATTGTTTTATCATAAGTGAATCAGTTATTTTGAAAACGTAACATGTAACATTTTCGCGCATGTTACTTTTTTCAACCAGTGTGTTGTTTACCCTTTCATATAATATATTATTGTTAAAAGTAATAAAATAAGTCACATATTATTTCATCTATAGAAATTAACGAGAAACTTACTTAGTTTGATTAATGTACTAAAAACTACTGAAGTAGTTTGCGTAGAACTGTATGTGTACAGTACATCAGTTATTCATAGATTTCAAAAAGGCGTATGACTCGGTTAAGAGAGAAGTTTTATATAATATTCTTATTGAATTTGGTATTCCCAAGAAACTAGTTCGATTAATTAAAATGTGTCTCAGTGAAACTTACAGAAGAGTCCGTATAGGCCAGTTTCTATCTGATGCTTTCCCAATTCACTGCGGCCTAAAGCAGGGAGATGCACTATCACCTTTACTTCTTAACTTCGCTCTAGAATATGCCATTAGGAAAGTTCAGGATAACAGGCAGGGTTTGGAATTGAACGGGTTACATCAGCTTCTTGTCTATGCGGATGACGTGAATATGTTAGGAAAAAATCCACAAACGATTAGGGAAAACAAGGAAATTTTACTTGAAGCAGGTAAAGCGATCGGTTTGGAAGTAAATCCCGAAAAGACAAAGTATATGATTATTTCTCGTGACCAGAATATTGTAACGAAATGGAAACATAAAAATTGGAGATTTATGTTTGGAAGAGGTGGAAAAATTCAAATACCTTGGAGTAACAGTAACAAATATAAATGGCACTCGGGAGGAAATTAAACGCAGAATAAATATGGGAAATGCCTCTTATTATTCGGTTGAGAAGCTTTTGTCATCTAATCTGCTGTCAAAAAATATGAAAGTTAGAATTTATAAATCAGTTATATTACCGGTTGTTCTGTATGGCTGTGAAACTTGGACACTCACTTTGAGAGAGGATCAGAGATTAAGAGTGTTTGAGAATAAGATACTTAGGAAAATATTTGGGGCTAAGAGGGATGAAGTTACAGGAGAATGGAAAAAGTTACACAACGCAGAGCTGCACGCACTGTATTCTTCACCTGACATAATTAGGAACATTAAATCCAGACGTTTGAGGTGGGCAGGACATGTAGCACGTATGGGCGAATCCAGAAATGCATATAGTGTGTTAATTGGGAGGCCGGAGGGAAATAGACCTTTGGTGAAGCCGAGACGTAGATGGGAGGATAATATTAAAATGGATTTGAGGGAGGTGGGATATGATGATAGAGACTGGATTAATCTTGCTCAGGATAGGGACCAATGGCGGGCTTATGTGAGGGCGGCAATGAACCTCCGCGTTCCTTAAAAGCCAGTAATAAGTATTGCCTGCCACTTTGTCAGAAGCTGGGAGCATGACTGACCTGACTAAGAATTGTCGCCAGGGTTGAAGTTTCCCATATCTTATAATAACTGGCAGCTTCACAACCTTAAGATTATTTGTTATAATAACCGACAATAACCAATCCCTCTCAGACATTTTTAAAAACATTTAAAATTTTCGCAGACAGCATATCTGAGTTACTAAACTCTCTTAATGTCACGTACAGGTGCAATAAAACGTGTCAGATTGCCCTTAGGAGAGGATTTTTCAAGAAATGTTTCTGCATGATTTTTCCAAATTAAAATTTCGCTAGAAGGCGGCGTGAGATAAAATTTTGACAAATAGGATTGGTCAATTGGTCATTTAGATGGCCAATCACAATTATTTCGTTTCAACGCAACAACAGTTACAATTATTTCAGTTCTATCACAGTTGTGCTCTGAAGTGGTGGTAAAATTCTGATTGTTTGACAGTTTTACCATTTTCTATTATATTAAGCTATTTTATACTTTCAAGATGGACGAGTTCCTTATGCGGAGTGTTTCGTCCGCGAGTGCAAGTAGTAAAACCACTGAGCCCGAAAAAAAAAAAAAAAAGAAACAAAAAGTTGTGCATTGGCAATATAGTGATAATTATTTATCTTACGGGTTTTCTTGTGTGGTGACAAAACATGCCCAATTCCCGATTATGTTGCGTGTAGTGAAAAACTCAGTAATGCTGCTATGGTTCCCAGTAAATTGAAACGACATTATTTGTTAAAGAAATTAAAACATCAAAGAGGGAGAGACTCAGATCCATCGATGAAGAAATGAGGCTTGCACTGTAAACGATTCCGCCACGGATCAGCACCTCTGTGCAGCTAAGCTGGCCCAAGTATTACATTGAAGGTGTGAGTAGAGTTATTTACTTTAATATTAGTGATAAAAAAAATGTGTATTTTCTACTGTGAATTAAAGTTAATGAATTGTTAATAAGATAATGCAAGAGTCGATTTCTTTTTTATAATAATGATAATAATAATAATAATAATAATAATAATAATAATAATAATAATAATTATTATTATTATTAATTTAATTCTATTACGTAATTATATTAAGAGAGTCACATCATAGGTTTTTGAGGGGATTAACATTTTGGTGTGCAGTGTTGAGTCTAGGCCCGTCTAGGGTGTGCCGTGAATAGAAAAATGTTGCGGAACACTGCGTTAGATAACTATCGCAGATGAAAAACCGTCGTAAGATATACCAATTAAAAAACATGTTATTGTAATGTAGACTAATAATAAACTGTTGATTTTAATTTATTGTATAAAAAACTCAGAACTCATTTTATTTACATCCAGCCACTGGACTGTATAGTTATGCTATAAAGATGATGAATTGGGTAAATAAAGAAATGTTATTGCTACAGCGAATAAATATTCAACAAATTTCCGATATTTACTCGTACGTTCATTTATCATTCCCGTAGATGCAGTTCTCCGCAATATGGAACCATCACAGAACAAGAGACCTACAAACCTGGGCAAACAAGAAGCTGAAGCATGTTCAGTGTGACTGTGGAAGTTTACACTTTAGCCGATACAACATAATTATGAGCACGAAATAAATTCCATTTTAAATATCAAGTCCGACTAAGAGCTTTTAACTTGATCGGCAACTGACGCACAAAACTTTATGACGCCTGTCAGGAATGCGGAGGAAAATCAATCTCTACGGAGTCCATAGACATAACATCAGTCATTATGATGTATGGTAAGCTTAATCACATTGTTACCCTGTGTCACTACTGTGTTTCACCTTCTCTTTAAGTGAAGAATAGGACGTACCATTAATCGAAAGGCTAGAGAGGGTTCGAAACCCGGTGTATCCACGTGCATTTGATAGCGGAAAAGACGTAATTACGAAATATTCCCGTTTCCGTTACCGGTATTATGCCATTTCTCCATTAATAATATTCTCCCATGGTGTACCAACACCGACGCAACGATGACAAAAAGATCCACAGATACGGCGCATCACTCTTAGAGGAGGACTGCAAGTCAAATACCCGTCATTGGAGAAAAAATATATATACGAGTAATAGCAAGGATATACGATTATGGCATTTCAAGACCCTGATTTCTAAGTTTTCGTAAAAATATCAGTTTTAAGCATCCCTAGTACCGTCAAATGGGGTGATTTCGGACATTTTTATATGATTTTATTTAACCAAATATTAAAACTATATAGTCTATTGACATTTTTTCACGCAAATTTTTGTATGTTCTAACAAATAGAGTTTGTTGATTAAATTAAAATATTTGTACGTCAAAAATGAATGTCTCGTGGCCAGAACAGCGTTAATAATTTAAAATTGGTACTAATGTCGGATTTTAACTAGGTAATTAGTGTTGCTTCATTGTCGTGTACATTGTTGACGTAAAGTTACGTTGAAATAAATCACATCTTTCTTTAACCTATTGTCGATGTTGTGCGATAGTTATCGGTTTTCTATGCAGTCACTCGTCTGATATAAGAACGATAACTTCTGTGACTATCAGTGTGGCGTGATATCGGACGATGCCCCGTAAATACAAGACACCGCTAGGAGTTACATGTAAGAGAAATTACGACCCTAAGAAGCTGGAAGCTGCTGTTAGAGTTGTCAAGACAGGAAAGTATTGTTATCGTAGAACTTCAGAATTGTATCAAGTGCCAAGGTCAACAATTGAAAATAAGGTCAGCAATGTTCACACTGGATTAATGGGAGGACAGGCCGTTCTAAATTCAGAAGAGGAAGTGAGCTTCCAGACAGTCACAGTAATCAGGAAGAAAGCAGCAATTGTTGGTTAGGCAGCTTTGAAGAAAGGTTAAAACATGATAAATATGACACAGCAAGCAGTGGTAGCCGACGAAGAAGAAGAATAAACGTCTCACATGGAAAATCTATACTGGGTAGAGATATGGCAGAACGGGAAACTGAAGGACAAAAAGAAGAAGCTAAAATCAGTGTTTTGGAACAAGAACAGGAGGAAGTAGGACTTGAAGAATAGCCACTGGAAGGTGTACTGATAATAGAAGTTTTTGCAGTGGCGAATTATGAATATGAGGAAAGAAGAAAACTGAAGACGAGAAAGTGTGTTGGTGTTGTGACAGAAGTAAGAGAGAAAGATGTAGAAGTGAAATTCCTGCGGTCGTACTGCAATAGTCAGTCTATATTTGTTTTTCCTGCTGTTGATGATGAAGACAGAGTTCCAAAAGAAAACATTGCCAAAGTCCTTAACCCTCTGATGCACAACATGGGTCTGAAAGGCCCGGTCACGAAATCAAACAGATATAGCTTTGTAATTCTGCACGCTAAACGGCTGCCTCCTTGTGACAAGTCGACAATTATGATTTAATAGCTAAAATGACATTTTTGCAGGCTGAAGGTTGTCTGTATACTGTTAGCTTTTTACTAGTACCCTGTTGTTACATAGCATGGGTCTCTGAGGCCCGTATTAATTATTAACTTCTGAGAAACTTCTAAGCTCCCGTAAAAGATTATTTAAATACATTTATATAATATTTCTACAGAAACTTCATCTAACACTGTTTTGGTCATCCTGGTGTCCTCGGGAGTGAAGTAAATTACACTGTGAAATGAGTGGAAAACCTACCAAACGTAAATATTATCGCAAAAAGTTTTGGAGGCATTTATTGGAATACTTGTGTTAGCTGGTGTAGTGAATAATTCTAATGAAGCAATGTGAGAAATATTTTCCTCCTCTAATAGCAATCACCACTACAGAGCATGCATATCAACAAATCTTTTGAGACAATTCGTAAAGCATTGCGTTTTGATAACAAGAGGACTTGGGATAAAAGACTTCAAGCAGAGAGCTTGGATGTGTTTCGTTATGAATGAGGCATTTTCATCGAGAATTGCAAGAAGTATATACACAATGAGTGCACAAACGTAGAAAAACAGCTAGTTCCTTTCATAGGGCGCTGCCCATTTTTACAGTACATGCCAAACAAGCTCGAAAAATGTGGAACAAAAGTTTTCTGGATCTGTGATGCGAAAAATGCCTATGCTTTCGATGCAATAATATATATATATATATATATATATATATATATATATATATACATACATATACTGGGAGGAAGATAGGCATGCCAAAGAAATGTGCGCAGTGAGCATAGTATGGTACGAGGTTCGTCCAGGAAGTAAGTTCCAATCGCGCACAGAGATGGCATGGCTAGTTGGATGAGAATGCGCATGCGTAGCAGTAGAGATAGGATATGTGGGAATAATTCAGTGCACTTCCAGTATTATGATGGTAGTAGTTATTGCACAGTGCTAGGAGAAAATGGCTGCACTGATATTGTCTCCCGCCAACTTCGAGATTCGTGCAGTTATCCGAATTCTGCACGCTCAGAAGCAATCTCCAGCAGAGATCCACCACCAATTGTGCAACGTGTATGAACGCGACATTATGAGGGACAGTATGGTCAGACGACGGTGCAGGCAATTCACTGAAGGCTGAACCAATGTGCATGACGAAGACCGTAGTGGTCGACCGTCCCTGGTGACGCCAAAACTGATGGAAAATGTGCGGCAAGCAGTTTTGCAGAACCAGCACTTCACAATTTCGGAACTCTCTGGTCAATTCCCCCAGATGTCTCGCTCACTGCTGCACGAAATCGTCTCCCGGTGGCTTGGTTTTGGAAAGTGTATGCAAGATGGTTGCCAAAACAGTTGACAGATGAACACAAAACGTAACGTCTAGCTGCAGCATTGACAATCCTCCAGCGGTATGCAGAGAAAGGTGATGAGTTTCTCGACAATGTTCTCACTGGGGATGAAACTTGGGTGTTGCGTGCCACAGCAGAAACAAAGCAACAATCCATGCATTGGCGGCATAGTGGTTTACCTGCGAGGACCAAATTGAAGTAGACAATCTCTGTCAAAAAATCATGTGCACTGTCTTCTGGGATCGACGTGGTGACGTCACGTGCAAGTTTTTATCGCGAGGGGAAAGTTAATGCTGAGCGGTATTGTCAGACATTGCAAATCTGAGGAGGACAATCCAGATCAAGAGACGTGGAATAAAGAGTCATTATGCTTTTGCACGACAACGCACGACCACATACAGTCAATGCCACACGGAATCTGTTGTTTTAGTTTGGATGAGAGATCTTCGACTATCCACCCCGACATCGCGCCAAGTGACTTTTATCCCTTCCGAATTATGAAGCGCATTCTGGCTGGAAAACGTTTCCACAACGACGTTCAGGTACTGATGGCAATGGCTTCATTGCTCTAGAGGTTAGCGGCAGACTCCTATGACAAGCGCATACAAACGATGATGCACCGGTATGATAAATGCCTCAATGACTGTGGTGACTATGTTGAGAAGTAGCCAGTGAATCTGTAAATAGTGCAATAAATATTTCTTACTTATTGATGCTTTTTTCCTTTACCGGCCACTGGAACTTACTTCCTGGATGCACCTCGTAGTACGCTGTGAATGTAAACAGTTAAAATCTTAACAACAGGTTAGAAGTAAAATGAAAAGAGAATCTAACATGTGAATGTTTATATTTAATTCTCCATGGTTACAAATTGAAAACTGACTAGATTATATTTATAATTAAAAGAATAAAATTTAACATTTATATGCAATATTAGTTACCATTTTGTATAATTTAAATAAATAATCATATTAATTCAAATTAACACGGTATTTTACATTACAATTCAAATTAACACCGTATTTAACATTGCAAGTAAGTGCGGGTCTCCTAGGCCCATGTCATGCATTAAAAGGGGGGGGGGAAGTCATGCATCAGAGGGTTAAAAAACCGCAGGAAGAAAAGGGAAGGTTTATTTTCCAAGAAAATGTTTTGTAAAAGAAGTTGAAAATATTAGAAAACATAGATTTTCTTTCATACATTGTAGTAACGATTTCCGTTAATATCTTAATAAATGTATTAATATTGTAATAACATGTAATGTCTTAATAATTGTATTAATATTGTAATAACATGTAAGAAATGTAAGGATAATGTTGATTATTTTAAGAAATCTTTAACTGAAAGTCATTTTAGTGTCTGATTTCACAACATGAAGGAGCGATTTCGGACAGACAATGAAAAAGTACGAGTGTCCGAAATCATCCCGCTACATGGGGTGACACCGGACACTTTAAATTATTATTTTTTTAATTATCTGATTACTATAAATATGAATTTCTTTCAAAACTACATACCTCAAATATTTTCTCCACAATATATTACTAAATCAAAATTTCAGTACACCATGAACAACCAGTTAAAAAGTATGCTAAATCCGTCCGATTTCACCCCATTTGACAAGAAAAGTTTCAGTATACTGTGTATCTGTCTGCAGTGATTTGTGGAAAAGTATGGGCTAAAAGTATCAAGCCTTTTGGCCTTGAGTTAAGTCTCCAGATTTCTAGGGCTGCTTAAAATTTCCTACTGTTGCGCTCTCCTAATTAAGCGGCAGAAAAAGTAAACATATAAACAAACGATACTGCCAGCATCGTGAAGGGAGGATATGTATAAATCTTTTCCATGCTTATGGAAAGTCACATAACTTGTAATAACACTTATCACAGCGTAAGCACAAAATAAATATGCTATTTAAAAATGACACTAAGGAATCGCGAACAAATGAACGCAGAACCATGAAGGAATAGTATTTCTCGAGTGATCATATTTCTCTATGGTAAATAATAAAATTGACTTTGACTTCTTACATCTTCCTGATGAATTATAATTCTAGGAGGTAAGTCTGAACGTGTATGGGCAATCATCCAATTCAGACATACCTCCCGGAGGTAAATGTGTACAGATTTACCTCCAGGTAAGTCTTTGCTTATATTGGGCCTTTAAGAATTTTTTAGTCCGGAATTTATGCACACCAAATATACCTAATAATTTGAGAAGTAATATTAGTCTTAATTTCAAAATAAATGTATTAAAAACAACAGCTACTTACTTACTTATTGGCTTTTAAGGAATCCGGAGGTTTATTGCCACCCTCACATAAGCCCGCCATTGATCCCTATTCTGAGCAAGATTAATCCAGTCTCTACCATCATATCCCATCTCCCTCAAATCCATTTTAATATTATCTTCCCATCTCGGCCTCCCTAAAGGTCTTTTTCCCGCCGGCCTCCCAACTAACACTCTATATGCATTTCTGGATTCGCCCATACGTGCTACATGCCCTGCCCACCTCAAGCGTCTGGATTTAATGTTCCTAATTATGTCAGGTGAAGAATACAATGCGTGCAGTTCTGCGTTGTATAACTTTCTCCATTCTCCTGTAACTTCATCCCTCTTAGCCCCAAATATTTTCCTAAGCACCTTATTCTCAAACACCCCTAATCTCTGTTCCTCTCTCAAAGTGAGAGTCCAAGCTTCACAACCATATAGATCAACCGGTAATATAACTGTTTTATAAATTCTAACTTTCAGATTTTTTGACAGCAGACTGGATGACAAAAGCTTCTCAACCGAATAATAACAGGCATTTCCCATATTTATTCTGCGTTTAATTTCCTCCTGAGTGTCATTTATATTTGTTACTGTTGCTCCAAGATATTTGAATTTTTCCACCTCTTCGAAAGATAAATCTCCAATTTTTATATTTCCATTTCGTACAATATTCTGGTCACGAGACATAATCATATACTTAGTCTTTTCGGGGTTTACTTCCAAACCTATCGCTTTACTTGCTTCAACTAGAATTTCCGTGTTTTCCCTAATCGTTTGTGGATTTGCTCCTAACATATTCACGTCATCCGCATAGACAAGAAGCTGATGTAACCCGTTCAATTCCAAACCCTCTGTGTTATCCTGAACTTTCCTAATGGCATATTCTAGATCAAAGTAAAAAACAGCTAGCCACTTCAAAATCGGCAATGATATTATTCTTGATTATTATTGTGGAGGTTAAACAAATTTATGGGTAGATGAGGTTCATACAAGCAAAAAGACAATGTTGCAATTAGGGGAAATTGGTAAGCAAAGGCAAGCTTCTTTATATATAAATTTGTGGAAAGTTAATTGCATAGGCGTGTCTACAAAGTCCCCTCGAATGACACTTGCCTCACGCCGCAAGCTCGGCGGCATTTTCTCGTAAATTCCTCGCACAGTTAACGCGAACTCGGCATATTTCTGCGGTAAGACTTTTAGGGTGCTATTCATAGATATTTCTCAGCACGTGCTACGAGCGTACCAAGCTAGCCCACTGGTTACTTTTACAAAATTCAGACTTCAGATCATATCCTCTCGCTAACACTGGTTTATGAATACGAAAAACGCCGATTATTCACCGAAAGCCCGCGCTAAAAATGTCTACGAATACGGCCCTGTGTTTCTAAAACTTGTTTAGTAAGGAAAATGTTTATAAATAACCTAAAAATGAATACAAGTGCATGTTAACTGTCAGAAGAGATAATGTTTTAAGTGTCCTCCTGCTTCAATACATTTTTAACATCTCCGAAGATTTTTCTGAAATACTGGACTAATCTTATCTTGTTAAAGTTTCGAATGTATTGTCGGGTATTTTGTTCCACTTTTTTCATAACTTAAAAAAAACTCGCTGTCATATGCTCTATACTATTCTCAAGCAATAATTAGAAAAAGATACAATAGCTTGCTGTACACTACGACAAAAAAAGTAATCCCTTCATTGTTAAGCGATTAGATAAAACACAGTAGCTTGCTCTAAACTACACGAAAATAAGTAATCTCTTCAGTGTTAAGCGATTAGATAAAACACAATAGCTTGCTTGCTCTGAACTACCCTTCAGTGTTCTCAAACAATTACACAACGCACGAATAAGTATTCACTTTATTAGATATAATCAAACTGAGGCGCTCAACTTTGATGCGTATATACGACAGACGCACTGTAGAGGCAATGTTAAGTGTTATGTTTTATTTAACGACGCTCGCAACTGCAGAGGTTCTATCAGCGTCGCAGAGTGTGCCGGAATTTTGTCCCGCAGGAGTTCTTTTACATGCCATTGAATCTACTGACATGAGCCTGTCGCATTTAAGCACACTTAAATGTCATCGACCTGGCCCGGGATCGAACCCGCAATCTTGGGCATAGAAGGCCAGCGCTATACCAACTCGCCAACCAGGTTGACTGTGAGAGGCCATGTTTGTGTTCGTCACGTAGCGCCATATCCTTTTGCTGTTCATTTCAGAATTGAGGATTACTGCTGATAAGGTAATGTTAAATATGTAGGGTATACTTATAACGGGCGTACCTGTGGAAACAGGTTTTGCATAGTACGGCGCCGTACGAAAAATAGCATGGGCAAGTAACAGCCCATCTTAGCTGTGTTCAGAGCTTCAGCTTTCGTCAATAACGTCTCACGACTTATATAATTACATATTGCCTTACTTTATAATAAGTGCTGGAACAGTCGAATGCTGGGAATGCAGCACTATACTTTTTGTACGATTTCTTTGTAATGGGCTACGTAGATACGTAGACATTCAATAAATGAAGAATCGCTGTTATAGTTTGTAGGCCCCATTGCATTGCCAGAAAATTAAACTGAATTGCACTGAATGGAAGTCATACTAATGCCCTAACCTTCGCGTCCCTTCACTCTTTGTTATTAGTCTATATTACGCAGCACAAAGCCTTCCCTTGCTCGATCCAGAGGAACTGCACATATTATTTTCTCTGCAGTCGCGTTCTATGTGAAACTGTAATGTACCTAAGAAAAATCTATTTCCTGGCGAACACCCTGTGCTTAGTGCAGCAATAAATTTAAAAGTACCGTACACCGAAATATAAATATTTTTCTCTTAATATTTTAACAACATTTAGTCCACACCTGTGGAGTTACGGTCAGCGCGTCTGGCCGCGAAACCAGGTGGCCCGGGTTCGATTCCCGGTAGGGACAAGTTACCTGGTTGAGGTTTTTCTCGGGGTTTTCCCTCAACCCAGTTTGAGCAAATGCTGGGTAACTTTCGTTGCTGGACCCCGGACTCATTTCACCGGCATTATCACCTTCATCTCATTCAGACGCTAAATAACCAAAGATGTTGATAAAGCGTCGGAAAATAACCTACTAAAAAAAACAACATTTATGGGGATTTCCATTATGTGAGTTGTTTATTATTGTAGTAAAACACTGTATAATATGATGAAAGAGTAATGGAACGGAGAAAAATTCTCTCCGGCGCCGGGATTTGAACCCGGGTTTTCAGCTCTACGTGCTGATGCTTTATCCACTAAGCCACACCGGATACAACTCCGACGCCGGTTAGAATCGTCTCAGATTAAGCTCCAACTCTTGGATTCCCTCTAGTGGCCGCCCTCTGCACTACGTCATAGATGTCTATGAACTCAGGACCGAAGTCCACACATGTGCTGAGGTGCACTCGATATGAGTGACTAGTTGGCCGGGATCCGACGGAATAAGCGCCGAAGTGATTTACGCATATCATATATATTATTTTAATGTACCGAAGTACATATGATATTTCCATGCAGATATTCTGCGTCATCATACGATGAAAGAGTAATGGAGTAGTGGATAAAGCATCAGCACGTAGAGCTGAAAACCCGGGTTCAAATCCCGGCGCCGGAGAGAATTTTTCTCCGTTCCATTTCTCTTTCATCGTATGATGACGCAGAATATCTGCATGGAAATATCATATGTACTTCGGTACATTAAAATAAAAAAATAATATATAACTGTATGATATGTTTTCAATTAAACTATACTCTAAATTGCCGCTATTTGTCACCGATTGTGTAAATATATACGAGTGTTATACAGAATGTTTCAAAAGTGATGGTCAATAATTTACAGATGAAATTTACAAACTAACCGAAGCAAAAAAACTCCAATACACATTGGTCTCCATAATGCGAGTTGTTTATTATTATAGTAAAACACTGTATAATATGTTTTCAATTAAACTATACTCTAAATTTCCGTTATTTGTTACCGATTGTGTAAACATATACGAGTATTATACAGATTGTTTCAAAAGTGATGGTCAATAATTTACAGATGAAATTTACAAACTAACCGAAGGAAAAAAACTCCAATACACATTGGTCCGTAAATTAACCGTTATCGAGATAAAGCACATTTTCTATTGAGATTTCTCGCTGACTAAGAGGAGACTAACTGAATTCTACTTATAGCAAGTGTTCAAAATGCTCTCCATGCAACTGAACGCACCGTTCTGCTCATCTTTGTAGTGAGATACGAATCCTCTCGGGCAGTCCTGGATCATCCCTTATTTGCTGAAAGTAATGTTCAATCCGAAACCACAATTCCTGATATGTGTTGGCCCCAGAAGTATAAACCAGACATTTTACATGATCCCAAACAAAGAAATCTAATCGAATTTAAATCGGGTAACCTAGGAGACCATGCTACAGACCCTCCTCTACCTAAGGGAATATCAAATGAACATTTAATTTGCGGAGCAATGTTTCTAGGAGCTTTTTTACTTTTTTGAGTCTGTACTTTTCATCTGTAAGTTATTGACCACCACTTTTTAACATTCTGTATAGAAGACACACATACATCTATATGAGGTGTTCACAACCAGAGTGGACCAAGTCCATCTGGAATACTTCTGAGATATTGAGTCTTAAAGTTCCTGGCTCACGCTTAGCAAACTTCACCTTAAACAGGAAATGCTGCCTTCTGTGGAGTAACAAATGAGTTATGGACTTTGTTATGGCAATGAATAAATCTAAGTTTTCTTCATCCGAGATTGTATTAATCCACAAACTGATCATTGGTGTATTTGGTCCACTCTGGTTGTGAGCCCCTCATATATCAACAAATGTGTCGTCAATTTTCCTATGTTTATTAGCAGAAATATACTCTTCAGTAATAAAAATAAAAGCAATACAAAAGCGATGTTAGCTCCCTGTCACACTGAACCAGATATGAAAAGCATCCTTCAAGCGAAACATTCATCATTACAGTGTGACATTTAATTTCTCTACGCTCAGAATGTTGTAAGTTTCAATATTAAAATCCTTTTAACGTAACAATGTAGTCGCTGTTGATTTTCATTTGACAAGTAAAGGAATGTTTTATTTATATTACTGAGAGAAACGGATGATATTGGAGTATTTTGACACTTCTCCCGACCCTAATATTAAAAAGTCTTCTGGCAATTAGATAAATAAAATAATAATAAAGCCAACAAAATAAAATTAAACGTACGGCTTCACCATTTTCATAGATAAATTGCGTCATTGGAGCTTTTTTGCTTATGTTAGTTTGTATTTTTCATGTGTAAATTATTGGCCGTCACTTTTGAAACACTCTGTATAGAAGACACACATATCTATATACCAATAAATGTGTCTATTTTCCTATGTTTATTTGCAGAACTATCTCTTCAGTAACGAAATAAATCTAATAAAAAAGCGATGTTAGCTTCCTGTCACACTGAACCAAATATGAAAAGCATCCATCAAGCGAAACATTCAGCGTTACAGTGTGACATTTAATTTCTCCTTTAAGCTCAGGAAGTTGTAAGTTTCAATATTAAAATCCTTTTAATGTAACAATGGAGTCGCTGTTGATTTTCATTTGACAAGAAAGATAATTTTTTATTTATATTAGTGGGAGAAACGGATGACATTTGAGTGTTTTGGCACTGCTCCCGACATTAATATTAAAGTGTCTTCCAGCAATTAGACGAAATAATAATAAAGCCAAACAATAAAACTGAATGTAAGGCTTCAGCATATGCATAGATAAACTGAGTCGTATACATTTGGTGATCTTGTATAAGCCGTAATTAATTCCCTAACTGAATTATAATAATTATTTTAATAGTTATTAAAAAATATTAAGTCATATGAATGAAAACTGTAAGTTGTGTTATATAAAGTAGTGATGGAAGATTGAATGTTGAATAATTATATGATATATTATATGAAAATTAAATTTTTCTCTATACTACTTACAGACTATTCATTTCATTACATTTTACCCTGCTTTACTTTTCATTATACTAATAACGTAGTATGGTGCTGCAAAATCAATTGTGATATTTCACAAAAAAAATACACACTTTTAACGCCTCTGATATTTAAAACTACTTATTCGATATGTTGTAATTTGCATAGAACTGAGAAAAACCTCGGAAAAACTCAACCAAACTCAACACAAGTGAGATTCAAACACACCCTAACGCAGCTTCAGTGAACGAATCTAGTCGCTAACCCCTCGAGCTACGCCGCTGGCTAATTCGCTATTGAAAGTTGTGTTCAAGTCGGAAAACTTTTCAACGAACCTAGTATAAAGTACAGTTTCTAGGTAAAGGTAAAAAAAAGGTAGAGCCCCATGCTTTCCATGACCTCGGCACTAGAATGAGGTGGTGTGGTAGGCACCACAATCTGACCGCCTTTTACCCCCGGGAAAGACCCAGTACTCAATTTTATAGGAGGCTGAGTGAACCTCGGGGCCGTTCTGAAAGTTTGGCAACGAGAAAAAATCCTGTCACCACCTGAGATCGAACCCCGGACCTTTCAGTTCGTAGCCAGACAGTTTCTAGGTATGGTTTTCTAATAAAATATACAAGATTGTCTTCTACTTTTTTTTTTTTTGAAGTGTTATTTATGTTATCTTAGAGACAGTTCTCCTTTCCTTCCGTTATGTTTCCATTCATGAGGTGAAAATATACCGAATTTGGACGAAGTTTAAGTCCCCACAAAAGTAAGATCCGTATTATGAAGATGACACATACTTTCTCATCAAATGTTTCGTACCTTTCGCAATAGTTCCAATTCGTTATGTTGTCAATCACACTTTCGGTTATAGTTTACTTTATTGAACGACCATAAAAAGATTACATTTAATCATGTATTATGCATGAAAATGAGAATATACAATAAGAATTTTATAATCTCAAGAAATAGGCCCTAATGAGTTTTACTTCGTTTATAAATTGTATTGTTTAACTACATACTGCGTGTTCAGTTCAAAGTGTGTCATGACTCACTGTATGACGTCATGTGGCTAGCCGATGAGCCTAGACAATTCAATCTTCCTACACTTACGCAGAGGTGTATTACCTATGTGCCAGAGAAGTTGCCTAGCAAGTACGGCGTTCATTCCGAAGAGTAATTACCGATACGTACGCTAACTCCAGTAGTGGCAGGAATGTGAACTGTTTGGAAACACGTACTCGGGTGATTTTTTTTCTTACTGTCGGGATATGGGGAGAGGGTTAATATGATTACTTACGTACAGTACTTGTTGACATTAACTTTCTACTGTCAACATGGACACGGGGCATTTGATTTGTGTTGTGGAATGCTGCCGTACGCACCTGATGATAACAAATACCCTGCGTACGACTTACCCGAGCAAAACACAGTTCGAAAGAGGTTATGGTAGAGCCCGGACGAGAAGTTATGGCGCCGGCGCAAGGGACGCATTTTAGTTCGTTTGGTTGGACTCGCCCTCACACTAAACTGGAGGGGTGTTGGGTTAGTTGGTTACTAGCATCCCGAGTGTTCATATCGTTCTGCTACTACCGCTATTGCTAATACTGAAAACATTGTCCTTCTGAGCATCGTCATAATGGCATTGTTTAAGGTGTGAAATTATAGAGTAGTTCATAGTCAAGGACATGAAATAGCATACAATGTATGGAAATTCATGTCAGAAGAGGCTGTAGATGGAATACCAATTCCATTGAAAAGCGTGTGTGCAAGAGTGCTGGCTGCCACCGGTATTTCAAAGCGAACCTTGGCAGAATCAGGAGAGATGGGGAAAAATGTTGAGGCAGGAACAGCAGATTCTTTCTCCAGTCCGGAAAAATCACAGCCGAAGAAGAAGATTGTTGCAGCTGTAGACAGTTTTGATGAGGAAGTCATAAGAAGACTCATCTATAATTTCTACGCTACACATAAGCAGAGGCCGACTCTGCAATCGCTTCTTCCAAGAATGGATATCAGTGTATGATTATATGAAGAAAGTAGAGAACAATTACATTGAAAGTGAGCACGCGATGGACAGTATTTTGGAGAACATTTCCATAAACTTAGGGACATCTGATTCCAGCACAAATCAGTCGTCTGATTCGGACGGAGAATAAGAATATAAAGATGGAATAGCGGGCGTAATTTCATTAGGTACCTTGCGGCTCTTGAGTAGGAAAGTGGTGACACTAAGATAAGACGAATGTTTTTGGAAAGAGATTAAACGCATATGCTTGCCGCTCTGAGCTTGAGAACCGTAACCCAAACAACCCCCACTCCTCTACCCTGCTGGCCGGCAATTTAAAACTTAGCGCAGGTTGGTGCCATAACATCTCGTCTCAGCTCTAGCACACAGACCGTACAGACTGCCATCAAGTTATACCGTACACGTTCTCAATTTCAGATTGAACGCCTTGATTAATAGGTAACTTCTTTGACATAAAAGCTGAAACTCGCATTAGATCGCTGACTCACAACAGTGACGTCATGACACACTTTGAAATGAACACCCAGTAGTTATATTGCAGGTCTCAAGCTTCAAAGGAAAACAGAATTACCCTAATGTTTTTTCGTCATCATAACTTTCGGAATGGTCTGGGGGCACTCGTCCTCCTTACAAACTGAATATTGGTTCTTTTCAAGGGGTATAAAGCGCCCGGAGAGTGTATTGACCACATCATCTACTCCTAGTGTCGATGTCAAGAAATCATGTAAACACTACCTATAAGCTTCCGTACGCCGAAGGACCTTTACATTTCATCTTTAGTGCCTTGTAATATTATTCTAAGTACGGTATATCACTTATCAATTAACAAACAATTTCATAGTAGTAGATTGATAAAATTCGGGTTTAAAATCATATTGCATTATGAACATTCAACTAGTGGCACCTAATTTTTAGGCAGGATTTACTTCCAAATGATTTCGTCGTTATAATTCTCGTTTTTTACTTCGTTATTCAACGACGCTTTATCAACTACCAGGTTATTTAGCGTCGATGAGATTGGCGATAGCGAGATGGTATTCGACGAGATGAGGTCTAGGATTCGCCATATATTACGTGACATTCGACTTACGGTTGGAGAAAGCCTCGGAAAAAATCCAACCAGGTAATCAGCCCAAGCGGTAATCGAATCCGCGCCCGAGCGCAACTCTGGATCTGCAGGCAAAGGCGCTACCGCCTGAGCGACTCCGCTGGCGTTTTGTCTCTTTCATTTTTACTATCGGTGGAGAGGAGAAATTTCTGAGGAAAGAAAGCTGAATATAATAGTCTAAATCAGGGCTGGGCAGCAAGAGCGGATTCCACTCTATCGCGGGGAGCCATATGTTTTCTCTTCATCCCCTTTCTTCCCCGCCGAACACCGCGCAGCGTTGATTCAGTTACGGATGAATATTAAGCGTCCCCGTTTAGAGTCTGGATCCGCTCCCGATGCCCAGCTCTGGTCTAAATAAAGACATAAAGATAAGGAGACAAAATTGAAAGATGAGAAAGTATATAAAATTGGAAAGAAGTAAGTAGGCCTAAATAAGAAGTGAAAGAGAGATATGAGATATGCAATGTAGAGAAAACGAGGGGGATAAAACAAAAAATAACGGAGAAAGTACGAAAGAAAGAGACAACGAATAAAATATTAGTGAATTTTATAATAAAAATCTCGCAGAACGAATATCGTTCCTAATTATAAAACAAGTATGCCTGTGCTGTCTTTCTCACATAATTAAACAAACTTAAAATTTGTCAACTATTTCCCTAGATATTAAACTCCATTAATAAAAGTGACAATTATTGAGCTTTCAATTAACAATCTAAAATGAGTAATAGTGGGTGAAGTTCGCCGTTGGCAAATGTTGTACAAAACTATAGGGCTATTTTGAAAGATTTGAAGAGAATAATAAATTGTGGTCAGAATGAGAACACAGTACCTTGTCAACGACACACACTGGGCTGTATAAATTCGGGGATCGTTTTCGAATTAGTCAAGAATTCTTGAGTTTGTCATGTTGAACTGGGAATTAATAGCAGAGACCTGGTTTATGGATGACGGCCGTCAGATTGGAACAAATGGGGGATGACACGCACCTCGTATCGTCATGGCCCACTTCCACGTGATGGAGGACCAGTCAGCTGCTACTGAAGGCTGTGGACTGCGAGTCCGAAAGCGTGACGTCATTTTCATAGAATTCTTATATTTAAATCTATTGTAGGCCTATTACCTAACTATAATGTTAATTTCGGAACTGCAAATATCAAGTTCCAATGGAATATAGTATAAATAAGAGATTAATAAAACCTTAAAGGACCTAAATTGGGTAATAAAACCTAAAACTTTTATTACGTCCTTCTGCTTCTATAATTTAGGATACTTATTTTTATTTACCAGACAATTTGTAAATAAAACAATTTTTTGTTAAAATTATCCTATTTGGACGTGTAGTGTTAACAGTAATATGATGTGTAGCTTAATATGTATGATGATTATGCTGATGCTAGAAATATTTATTATTAGCATAAAGCAGTGATACCCTCTTATCAAGTAATTGCTATGATGTTAGGTCACTGGAACACAGAAAAACACAATTAAAAAAAGAAACATCCAACTCCTGTGAGGAAACTGAGATAACTTGCCACTTTTCTGTTAACAATCGATCCCGGAACCGATAGATTTGTAGCCAGAAACGCTAACACTCATTCATAACGGAGGACAAATTAATGTCATATTTAATCTACGTTCATGTCCCACGATGTTTTTCTCTCATTGCAGTAACTTTCTTCTCTTAAGAGAGATTTCTATGATTTTTCTCTACATTATTAGCAAAGACATCGGTCTCACTATGAATCCCAGCAAAACTACGATTATGTCTGAACAGAAATTCCTATTATTTTCAACAGCTATGGAATACGTCCAAGAATGTACACTTTATATCTCGTTCAACTCATAACCATGCACAAAAGTTCAGATGAGGAGATCAAAAGAAGAATAAAAATGGGATGCAACAAATTTTGGTTTCTAAAATGTATCCATCTTTACAAATTCTACAGCCGCCAGCTAAAAATCGATGTTTTGTAGAGCTGCGTCTTCCCGGTCATGCTTTACTAAAGCCAAACCTGGTCGCAGACAAATATCCAAATGAAGATTTTTTTTTTTTTGTTAGGAAGGAGGGACGGAACATCTCATGCACTACGACCTGAGGTATGAGATGAGTTGCGTGCCCACCGATCTTCTAAGCGCACCGACCTAACAGGTCCCTAAAGCCAACAAAGTCCATGTACCACTCCTGCTTCGGCAAACCCCCCAAGGCTCCCTTAACGGTCCGAGGCGGAAGTCCTCCCTCGAGAAGGTCTGCCTCGAGTTCCGTTGCAGAAGATATCCATCATCGGATGAATACAATCCACGGAGACCGGTCGAGAAAGCCAGCAGCTTCGGAGGGCCGCCTGTAGAGGGATCTGAATACCAGAAGAACGAAATGATGAATGAAAGGATGATAGGGGAGGTACCTGATATTCATCCTTAAGAGGGAAAAACCCCGAAAAAAAACACCCAGACAACTCGTCTCGACCGGGAATCGAACCCGGGTCCAATGTGTTCGAAGTTAGACTCGCTAACCCCTCAGCCACAACGGTGGACAGATGAAGATATTAAGAGCAAGCCAATGCAAGATGGGCAGGTAAATACTGCATGTTCCCTGGAGACAAAGAATCAGCAATCAAGAAGTGATGACTCAAAAAGACGCGAAGAATATAGTAGTCCAAGCCCTACAACTGACGTGAAAATGAGGCTCAGTCAGTCAAGATGGGCCCATGCATCAAGTGTATGGGATCCGAGAATAGGGAAGAGAGGGCAAGCCAGACCAAGGCGGCGTTAGTCAGATTTCTTCAAAGAAACAGCAGGAGCAGTGTGGTCCAGAACAGCAACACAGCGTGAAGACTGGAGAAGTCTGGAAAGAAGAGCGCTTGAAACCCAAAACAAATATAATATAAATATGAAGAACCTAACAAACGACTGCCTTGAAACAAGGTGCTGAAATTCGAGTTGCATAGTACTTGGATTTGTTCTGTGGTTCATATAGCAAAGCATGTGAATATGTATAGCGGATAAAAAGTTTGAAATGGAATGTAGTGTGAAAGCCGAATGCACAAACAGAGGGAAAAGAATTACCTAGAGGCAGGAAGAGCAGACAAAAATCTCAATTGGATTGGCTCGCCATTTCAGAGTAACCGAGTTAGCGTTACAGGAGAACGTTGCCCTTATGTGATGCAGGGGCTATTCATATTATTATTCCCATTCTTATCCTCAGGTAATTATTTAAATTCGTATAATTCTGTTTTAAAGATATACTTTATGTTAGCTATCATTAACTGGTCTTCAGAAAATTAAATTTTAAAATTTTGTATTCAGATACGCAAGTTTCGTAGCTATCTGCCATACATTTTGTGACCTTAGTTGCGTAACAATTAGTTTCACACAGAAATAATTTGATGTCAACTACATTACACTACATGTCCTGAGGTAACTTAAGTTTGTGTCAAAGTCAGGTGGATCGGTGTTGGAACAGTTCTGCTGATCCAGTCGTTGTTGGAGACACAGACAGCAGAACGGTCTGATTACACTCCTCTGTTGGTCTTTGTGCAAACTGTCGTTTCCTCGACGCCTCGCTGTTGTATACTAATCGCGTTACAGCAGAGCTATTGTGGGTGTGAAGTCATCTCCTGTTCCGTGGGACGATCAATAAGCTTATTTCTTGTACCATCCTCCCCCGCGAAGAGGTTATATTGTGGGCGAGTTTGACTGAATGGATGTTCCAGCACTACACTTTAAATAGAATATAATAACTTGTTACAAAGCATATCAAATACTAGTATCACGCACAATGTAACTTATTCATGCGTCACGTTCATACAACAGGTTACGAAACAATTACTATATCCCTGGGAATATGTTTAACACACGAACACTGCATTGGCTTCAGTTACTACAGAACTTATTCAATGCCTATGACGTCATTTGCGTGAACTCATCGCATTGGTTGCTGCAATGTCTCTCTCTATTCATTGCAACGTCGCTAGCTGCAGAAAGACTGTACCCCCTACTATCATATGAGCAGTTCAGAACAGAAGTGGTATAAGTCAAAATTGGGTGATGAGGTTAAATGTAAAAATACTGTAAAATACAGCGCAAAGTAGCAATTAATATGTCCTTCGTGCTATCCACTGACTACTAATATTTGAAGTAAACTGAATATTAATTGCTACTTTGAACTGTATTTTACAGAATTTTTACTTAGAACCTCATCACCCAATTTTGACTTACACCACATCTGCTCTAAACGGCTCATACACCGGTACACTAGTTAGTAGAGATGAACAAAACTAACTTCCGCTCTCGCTCGCTGTGTTCGTTGCATTTGTCTTTCGAGTCTCGTCTCGACTAGTCATTCTCGTGCGCTTCGAGTCTCGCTCATCATTCTCCAAATAGTATTTGGTCGACGTGGAAAGATTTCGGGTGCTATTCATAGACATTTCGCAGCATGCGCTACGAGCGTACTAAGCTAGCCCCGGCTATCCACTGGTTACTTGTGCAGAATTAAAATCATATCCTATCGCTAACACTGGTTTATGAATACGAAAAACGCTGATCATCCACCGAAAGCCCGCGCTAAAAATGTCTATGAATACGGCCCTTCGTAACTTTGAACAACATACATAATTGAAATAAATAACATTATAAATGTTTAAGTGAGACAAAAAGACAAAACAGAACAGTATCTTAGTTATCAAAATGTTCTGGTTCTATTATATGATATTACCTATGGTTATATAAATAGAAAGAAAAACAATTCTCAAATAAATTTACATTTCTAAGAAACATATAACATAACGTTAATATCTATTTACTTGAGAATGCACACTTGATCTCAAACATATGAAAAGAAAATTCCTAGCCTTTTAATAAGGGCCTAGTAATTAAAGACTGGGGAACGGATTATTATACACTGAAAGGTAAAGATATTGTTTCAAATAGGCTACTAGATTGTTTATACAGTACATACATAACAGTTGCCACAGTAGATAAAATTTCAGTCAGGTATAAACAACTGTGGCAATTCAAGGTTACTTGTTGTTTGGGTCTTCGCGAGTGATTGAAGTCTCAAAACACTCACAAGCGACGTATACAACATTGTTGTGCGGGTTTTCGGCTTTACGGGCGCTGTGAATCTTGCTTTCTCAATCGTTGTTCATCTCTAAAAGTTAGCTACTCAGAAAAAAGACTCCCTGTCATATCGGTTGCTGCAGAGTATGTATGTACGTACATATGTGCGTTTGTGTAAGTATCTTACGTACTTACGAGTGCGTGAGTGTTCTCGTTCGTGAGCTGGCCTCGCGCTGTTGCCAAACTACGCAGACTCTCAGTCTAATTTTCTAATTAACAATGCACTTAATTACAAAATGTAATTTATAATAGGTATTCTCATTCGTATTCAGGGCGACCAACTCTCTCTGTGCGTCGCCAATCAGCGCTCAGAAAATATAGATCGGATGGAATGATTGTACCAACTGTACCGCCACAGTTATGTTTCAATTTAGAAATCCCAGACCTGACTGGGACCAGAAACCAGACCACATACGTGAGAGGCAGGGATTGCTGCAGAGAATTCTGTACTGTATTGTATTTAGAAGGGGGACACTACGACCCAGCACTGTGACCTGGAAGATCTATTGCTCTGACTCTCGAGCTAGGCGTATTCCCAAACCACACCGGCTGACTATATCAAGGTTCGCTGCGTACCCAGGTAATTCCAATCGTCTTTACGACAGGCCCCTCCGTGCGTCTCCAGCCGGCGTTCAGGGAGGCTATGAAATGATGATGGCATGGTGTAAATGCCTAATATGAGGAAATGGGAGAATCTCGAGGAGAACCCAATTTCCGATTTTATCCGCCAAAAGAATTACTGAAAAACCCCCATGTGTCAATTAAAAACTCCAGGCGTGAACGAGACTCCAACCCGGACCGCCTGCGGGACAGACAAAGTCTGACAATTTAACCGCAGGTAACACCATAAATACATACAGAACTAGTGCAATATTCACGAAAAAATATAGTCAGACTCTAGACAAATTAATTAACACATTAATGTGCAGAGGTGCAATTATTACGAGTGACTAAGTGGCCGGGATAAGACGGAATAAGCGCCGTCTTAATCACTAAGGGCCGTATTCATAGACATTCTTAGCGCGGGCTTCCGGTGGATGATCAGCAAACTAACATTTTTCGTATTTATAAACCAGTGTTACCGATATGATATTGTGACAGCTGCCTCGGGATTCGAACACCGTCCGACAGGGCACGCGGGAGACGAGGCGAGCTCCGCGGAGCACTGGGGAGCGGCGCGCGGCGTAGAGAGGAGAGGAGAGACGACGACATGCAGGGCCACGGCAGAGAGAGGGAAGAAACGAAGCAGCGAGAACAGAATCGTCCAGAAACAGAAACTTCCAGGGTCGTAGTTTCTGGAAAGTGTGGTTTAACTAATAAATAGAAGACGCAAGTGAGCTGACGGCCAGTTGTTATTAGTATTGGACAGCGAGTTCAGCAGCGTCCAGGAGTATAGGGTTCGACACGCGAGTGATCTTGAGCAGCGTCCAGGTGGAAGCAACGCAGTTAAGTCTTGATTTCGAGTGCAGTGGACTGTCTCCAGCAGTCTTGAATTCGAAGTTCAGTGGACTGTCTCTGAAAGTCTTGGGTTCGATATACTGTGAACTTGAGTGAATGAGACAGAAGAACTAGTCAAGGCTACCAACTGAGAACTGACAGTTTTGTTTCGTAAATAGTGCTTTGTGAACATTAGTTGAGATTAGCAGTACATTGCTGTTCTCAATAATCCAAGTGAATTGTCATTGTCGTCTGTGGAATGCAATAGCGAATACTGTGTTGCTGTGTGGAGTGAAATTCTCATTGTTGACGGGAGTGTTTAAATTCAGTTATAGAAAGTGATTATTGTTGTGAATAAAAGCAACATTGTTGTGTGAAATAAAAGCCACAATATGATATGAATCCTGTACAAGTAACCAGTCGATAGCCGGGGCTAGTTTAGCACGCTCGTAGAGTGTCTATGAATAGCACTCTTAAGTGATTATTTTCGCATATCATCATTGTGCCACTGTCACACATCTGTTACGCAGTCCATGAGGGTTGGCCACTTGAGGGAACCTAAAAGGTGGAACTTAAACTGAGAGGATTCAATCCAGCATCGGAATGGGAATCCGGTGTGGCTTAGAGGGTAGAGCGTCAGCACGTAGAGCTGAAATTCCGGGTTCAAATCCCGGTGCCAGAGAATTTTTCTCCATTCCACCCATCCTTCTTCACATTAGTTATTTTATTTTTTATTTATCTTTGTTTCGTGTTGTCAACAATTGTATATACCGGGTACCTATGTAGAATTTTATATCCCAACTATTTCTATTGTTTGTAAATTCTTATTTATATAATTTAGGGAATCTTTTGTAGTTACGTACGCATTTCATCTATTTTCAGAAATTATCTTATCACAATCCACCGATGGTTTACTTTGTCTGAATTTTTTTTTTCTTATTTTGTGTGATTCCTTTATTATTGATAATCTAAGCAAATGAGTTTAGATAATTGTTCCAAATATCTCCTAATTAGAATTAATTTACCTTAAACTACAGTTGTGAAATAAGTACATGCCAATAATGTTATATGCCGTATGTTAAACTAATTCAGTAACTAACTTACAACACATCCTGTAGAATACTTACGTTTCAATACTGTCTGTACTCTCGGAAACCTAACGTGATTCGAGGCAATTTAAACATCTTCATGGATCGTATATGTTTAGTAACTTTGCTCTATTATCTCGTAATGCAAACATCCAAGTTGTAATCACGAAACATATTTGCTCCACTCCAGACGATTAATTTCTCCCGTAACGCGACGTGAAGTTCGTAAATTAATAACAATCTAACACAAAGAGGAAGCTTTCACAGTCAGATTTCCGCATGCATTCGTTATTTAAAATTATTTCAAACTCGTAGGCCTATAAGAAGCACACTGAATCTTGTAAGTTCACCTAAAGAATTAAAATTAATTACTTACCATGATCGTCATAATTATTTGAATGTATTTAACGACGTTGTCTCAACTACAGAGTTATTGAAAGTCATTGGAATTGGTCAAAGCGAGATGATACCGATCATGCGCCATCTGACATTCGCCTCACTGCTGGAGAGAACCTTGGAAAAATTTAAGCAGGTTGTCAGTTCAAACGGGAATCGAATCAAAGCCGGAGCCCGGATTCGAATTAGTCGCAAAGTGCGCTATGCCGCTGGCACACGACTTTAATGATGTCAATTTCCATGTGTTATTTTTAATATTCATTCATAGTATTCTGCCCAAGGCAGGTCCTTCACTGTAAATCCAGCTTTCTCCAATCTTTCCTATTTTCTGCCTTCCTCTTTGTCTTCGCATATGATCCATATATCTTAATGTCGCCTATCATTTTATATCTTCTTCTCTCCCAAACTCTTGTTCTCGTTCACCACTCCTTGCAATGCATCCTTCAGTAGGCAGTTTCTTCTCAGCCAATTCCTTTTCCTCTTCCCGATCATTTTCAGCATCATTCTTTCTTCTCCCACTCTTTCCAACACAGATTCGTTTCTTATTGTCTGTCCATGTCACTTGCTCCATGCTTCCACATATACACATTTCAAATGTTTCTATTTATTTCTCTTCACTTCGTCGTAATGCCCATGTTTCTGCCCCATATGATGCCACACTCCACACAAAGCACTTCACTAGTCTCTTGCTTAGTACTTTTTTCAGAAGTCCGCAGAATATGATCGTTTTTCTAGTAAAAGCTGCCTTTGCCATTGCTATTCTCTTTTTGACTTCCTGGCTGCAGCTCATGTTACTATTATTATTATTATTATTATTATTATTATTACTATTGTTGTTGTTGTTGCATATAAATCCTGATTATTGTAGGGTTATTGTACAACTTTATCATTTTTTCTCTCTACACTTCTATCTTCTAGTGTCGAGGTCTAAGCTTTCTTTACACACGTGAAGCTATCGTGACACTGATTCTTTCAGCCAACACGATGCTTCAAATTGACAACGGACAAACATCCATGTCTCGTACTGGATTCTGAGCCACGATCGTGATTTCTACGCAACGTTAAACGCCAAAAATTAACAATTCGTACACTGCGATCGAAAAATGCATTCTACTAAGCATTTCACACTAACTTCATTTTATAGTGGTTATGTTGTACAGGGACATCATTTTATTTTTACTTCAATTCTTATTGTACCTGATTTTTTTTAATGTACCTTACTCCAACCCCTTCTACTAATGAAGTTCAATCATCCTCCACACAGAACCAAGGCCGCATATAGTCAAAGTTGCCTTACGGTGTTAGTAAACAGTACTGAGTTAGTGAGTATAGTACGTTCAAGAAATATGGTCGCGTTTTCCAGTGAAGAAAGAACTTTCAATATTGAATCATGTTTTCACACAGATACTGTACGTCCGTTTGCTTACGTCATATCCCTGTTTCCCCACTTGCTTCTGCTCGCCCCTCTGTAAAGACTAGTGGTTGGGCTGTCTTAGCCCTTTCCTGTAAATATTAATTTCTGTTAGGAATTGGACTACTACGTAATATTGTACAACTGTTAAAAATCTTATATATAAAAGTCAATGTGGCTATGTATATATGTATGTTTATATGTATGTATGTACTCCATACAAATCTACACATTTTGACCGATATTTGCCAAAGTTTGCATATTTAACATCCATAACCAGGAGAAAAACATAGGCTACATTACAATCGGACAATTGGACGTTAAATTAATTAAGAATGTAAAAAATAAAATTATATATGATCAAACATTCATGTATAATATTAAATACAATTTCTACAGTCAATTGTTCTTTATTATTGTCTGTTGTATTCAACATCGACATCGGCAGCTTTCTCAGGTCTATGGGCCGAACATTATGAGTAAAAGATGGTGCGTCGCTGGTGTAGGCAGTTTTCCGAAGGTCGTCAAAGTGTTCATGATGAAGAGCGCAGTGGGCGACCGTCCCTCATCAATGATGATCGTGTTGAGCTGGTGCGGCAGTGCATCATGGAGAACCGTCGCTTCACGATTACGGAGCTGAGCAGGCATTTTCCGCAGATATTGCGATCCTTGTTGCATGAGATTGTCACTAAGTACCTGCTGTTCAAAATTGTGTGTGCCAGGTGGGTGCCGAAAAACCTGACACCCGAACACAAAATGCAACGTTTAGGAGCAGCACTGACATTTCTGCAACGGTATCACGATGACGACGACGAGTTCCTCGACAAGATCGTCACGGGCGATGAGACTTGGATTTCGCACTTCACCCCGGAAACCGAGCAGCAGTCAATGCATTGGTGGCATAGTGGATCTCCGGGCAGGACGAAATTCAAACAGACGCTGTCGGTACGGAAAGTGATGTGCACGGTGTTCTGGAACAGGAAGGGCATTCTGCTCATTGACTTCCTTCCAAGAGGTGAAACAGTGAACGCTGACCGTTACTGTGAAACACTGCGAAAATTGTGACGTGCCATTCAAAACAAGAGGCGTGAAATGCTTACTGCAGGCGTTGTGCTCCTCCATGACAATGCTCGTCCACATACGGCTCGGCGCACAGCAGCTGTTTTGACGGAATTTGGCTGGAAGTTGTTTGATCAACCACCCTACAGTCCTGATCTTGCTCCCAGCGATTTTCACGTTTTCTTGCACCTCAAGAAATTCCTGTCCTCCGGTGAGCGTTTTGGCAACGACGAAGAGCTGAAGACGTCTGTCACACGCTGGTTCCATTCACAGGCGGCAGAGTTCTACGACAGAGGGATACAAAAGTTGATCCCACGATACGACAAGTGTCTCAATTCTGATGGTGGCTATGTTGAAAAACAGCTGAAACATTGCTGTACCTGTTGCCAATAAATGTTTTCCTGAAAGTGTGTGTTCTTTTTTTTAAATAGGGAAACTTACTTTCTGGATGCGCCTCGTGTGTGTGTGTGTGTGTCTATATATATATATATATATATATATATATATATATATATATATATAGTTAAAAAGATTAATCGTTATAACGAAAGGCTTTATTAATATTTACTTTATCATCAGGTTGGGGAGGAATATTCTGTGTTAAGTTCATTATAACATGCTGTCTTGTCCACTGACGGGTTTAGTTTCCCGTTCACTGTCGGAAGTTATCACGAAGTGCATATTAGTTAAAGTTGTATTTCCAAGTAATTACTTCCAGTGTTGTACCTCCTCCAAGTCGAGACAAGCGAAGCCGAAACGATGATTTATGGACATCCACTTCACCGCCGCAACATGAGTTTAGGACTATGAAATGCACTTAGTACGGGAATAAGACATGTATTATTCAGTTGTCCTGATTAAATGTGTATTTCAATTGGAATTTAATAAATAAACGCGATTCAAGTTTAATGTACTATAAAACGAGTAGAACACAGTCCTAATACTCATGGGAAGGCAAGTCAGTTATTAGTACACACTGCTGATAGTAGAATTTAGAGAAAATAGATGCGTGTGATCGGTCATTATAGAAGGTACAACTTTTATCACAAGACCAAGGAAATTTAATGCAATACTGAAGCCAGTAACAACTTTTTATCTACTGGAGTACCTGAGGGTTACGCAAGCTCGACTTATACTCCGAGACTGGGCTCGAACGTCACTTACAATCCGGTTTAGATTAACTGCCAGGAGTTACCCTAAACTATAGGACAAATGTTATGTCACTCCATGATGTATCCTCGGGAACATTACACAATATACAGTATAATCTATCATTAATTCTCACTGATGCTATGAGACTGTACAGTTGATACAGTGTTATCAATAACAGAGAGCCACCGGCGTAGTTCATTAGGCAGAGGCGCTTGCCTGCCAACCCGGAGTTGCGCTCGGGTATGGGTTCAATTACCTGGTTGGATTTTTCCGAGAGTTTCCCTAACTTTAAGGCGGTGTCAAGTTATGTATGGCAAATCCTCGGCATCATCTCGCCAAATACCATCTCGCTATTACCATCATCGACGTTAAATAAGCGGTAGTTGATACAGCATCGTTAAATAACCGACTAAAAAAATAACCGAGAGAAACAGATGATTTTATGAGAAATATCTAGAATTCAACTTCAAAGATACTTTTTCGATACAATATTACTATTCTAGTAATTTAATATTATAAACATTAATCAAAAATATAGGCTATGCTTCATTAACATTATTGAAGTCTTCCATACAACAACCGCAGGCCAACTAAAAGCAACATATTGATCTCCACCAAAACATTATTAGCAGAAGCAACAGAGATAAAGTATTTTATTCAGCTCATGTCTACGCCGTAAACAAACAGGACAGTCGTTATGTGGTCTATTCTACTTTTACGAATACAAATTAGGAAAAATTACGGTCATTCATACAGACAAGGAAGCTCCAATAATGAGAGCCGGTAACCTCACTATCACATGCATGTATTGCCTACCGCTAACTACAATTGAGGATGTGGTAGCAAATATCATGAAAACAATCAGTAAACTGAACTCAAAATAAGCTCTAATAATCGCTGGAGAATTAAAATTCCTAACAAACTCGCTCAACAAAAGAGAAGAAATATTATATTTTGGTGAATCAATAAAGGAAGAATCAAGTCATAGTCTGGCTGAGACAGTCGTCGTAGCTGGTCGTTTCTATAATCCGCTCTTACTGCAACATCGGAGTTTAGTGTGTAGAGCAGCAGTGACAAAAACGGGTGTTGTGATTAAATCGTGTAATCACAGACATTCATACTGATAAGGGGAGTTTCCTGTACATTGCTCTCTGTCTCGCTCACGTACTGAAGGTAAGCAGTGTCCGTACCATGTCGCTCTACAAATTCTGTCTCTAGCAGGAACAGAAGATTTCGTACAGAATGGGAAGAGGAATTTATTCGGTGTTCTGTCCGAGAAAATGTAATATGTTGCTTTGCTCAACGGTTCAATTAGTAGTAGTATATAGAAGCGACATTACAGGGCATTACACTGAACACACAGGCATAACAGGGATTATTATTGTTATTATTATTACTGTTATTATTATTATTATTATTTATCAGCAAGTGTTACCATAATTCTTATATACGTTCCTGAATATATACGCCTACATCTTCCCTTGAAGGATAAAATAATTACTAGACTACGCTATATCTCCATTTTAATTTTTTTTAGTCTTTTGATGAGAATTATCAGTTATTTACTAGTTACTATTTTAATAATAATAATAATAATAATAATAATAATAATGATAATAATAATAACAATAATGATAGTAATAATAGATAATACTGATTAAATATTACGTGCTAGTGTAGTAATGAAGCGGTTTTCGGCGTAATAGATCGACTATTCATCAGATTTTTTGTATTCGACAGATAATGGAGGAAAAAATGGGAGTATAAGGGTACAGTAAATCAGTTATTCATAGATTTCAAAAAGGCATATGACTCGGTTAAGAGGGAAGTATTATATGATATTCTTATTGAATTTGGTATTCCCAAGAAACTAGTTCGATTAATTAAAATGTGTCTCAGTGGAACATACTGCAGAGTCCGTATAGGTCAATTTCTATCTGATGCTTTTCCAATTCACTGAGGGCTAAAGCAGGGAGATGCACTATCACCTTTCCTTTTTAACTCCGCTTTAGAATATGCCATTAGGAAAGTTCAGGATAACAGGCAGGGTTTGGAATTGAACGGGTTACATCAGCTTCTTGTCTATGTTAGGAGAAAATCCACAAACGATTAGGGAAAACACGGAAATTTTACTTGAAGCAAGTAAAGCGATCGGTTTGGAAGTAAATCCCGAAAAGACAAAGTGTATGATTATGTCTCGTGACCAGAATATTGTACGAACTGGAAACATAAAAATTGGAGATTTATCCTTCGAAGGGGTGGGAAAATTCAAATATCTTGGAGCAACAGTAACAAATATAAAGGACACTCGGGAGGAAATTAAACGCAGAATAAATGTGGGGAAATGCGTGTTATTATTCGGTTGAGAAGCTTTTATCATCTAGTTTGCTGTCAAAAAATTTGAAGGTTAGAATTTATAAAATAGTTATATTACCGGTTCTTCTGTATGGTTGTGAAACTTGGACTCTCACTCTGAGAGAGGGACATAGGTTAAGGGTGTTTGAGAATAAGGTGCTTAGGAAAATATTTGGGGCTAAGCGGGATGAAGTTAGAGGAGAATGGAGAAAGTTATACAACGCATTGTATTCTTCACCTGACATAATTAGGAACATTAAATCCAGACGTTTGAGATGGGCAGGGCATGTAGCACGTATGGGCGAATCCAGAAATGCATATAGAGTGTTAGTTGGGAGACCGGAGGGAAAAAGACCTTTGGGGAGGCCGAGACGTAGATGGGAGGATAATATTAAAATAGATTTGAGGGAGGTGGGATATGATGATAGCGACTGGATTAATCTTGCACAGGATAGGGACCGATGGCGGGCTTATGTGAGGGCGGCAATGAACCTTCGGGTTCCTTAAAAGCTATTTGTAAGTAGGTAAGTGTAGTAATGAAACGACCAATTAAACTCCAAGAACTTAAATCAGCCTTCAATCATCGTCATGAAGAGAAAGATGACATAAATAAATGTAAGGAAACCAGCTATCTAGTGGCTAACGAAATAGCTCGTCCTCTTAAGACTTCCAACGAAGGAGAGTTTTATAAAAGCATAATGATCAAGGTGGCTGAAATAATTTGTCCAATGAAAGTTGTTAATTAATTTTGAAAAACTGCGCATTTCTCGACTAAATATCCAGAAGAGGATTCAGGAAATATCTGATTGTGTTTACGAGGAATATTAAAAAAAAAGTAAGAAAATGACAATAGTGACATTACTGATATAGCAAAGATTGCGATTTTTATTAACGGATGGATGAAGAACTCATTGTTAGTGCACGAACCACCACTGGTTGTAGTTTTCATGCCATGTACCTCTCCCCCATCTCTTTACTTCATAGACTGTCTCTCGCGTGTAATCACTGCCGTTCGACTTTTGGTCACCGCTGGTGTAGAGTGAGAGTACGTTGAAATCTAGTATGCGATCCTTGTTTACAAACCGCGTCTCAGTGTAATGTGTTATACTATAGTTTTTGCGATTCTTTTTCTACTTTTTCAGTGTCAAGTAACAGTAAAATATGAATAACTCAGTATGGAAAAATACATTTAAAGTTGTGTTCGACAAAGAAGGACCTCGACCTACTGCAATTGAGATTCATAATTGGATGGATTCGGAGCTACAAATTCCACCAGATAAAGTTCCTACATTACAGCTTGTGAGTAAGGAAAATTCCATTTTAATAAACTGAACAATAACGTAATTTATGAACTATTGCAACAATATGAAGTAATCCGTAAATGCAAATTGCTTAGCGGTGATGAAACTTCAGTGACAATTCAACCTGCAGATATAGTCTTTGTGAATGTACGTACGAGGGGGAACCCAAAAATAACCGGAATGTTTTTTTTTTTTTTTTTTTTCCATTTTTATTGAACTGTACATTCACAGTACTTTAGTCCCCTTCAAAGTATTGTCCATGTGCATTAATGCACTTGTCCCAACTTGCCACTGCTGAAAACGGTGCTGGAACTCTTGAGGCAGGATACTGTTCAAAGTGGTTAGCGTGTTTTCTTTGACGTCATCCACATCACTGAATCGCTTTCCTTTCAAACATTTCTTCATCCGCGGGAACAAAAAAAGTCCGACGGAGCCAAATCGGGTGAGTAGGTTGGATAAGGCACAAGCATCATCTGTGAAAAACTGTCGGACCGTCAGAGCTGTGTGGGCTGGAGCATTGTCATGATGAATCAACCAGTTCCCATTTCTCCACATTTCGAGCCGTTTCGTCGCACACTCTCTCGTAATCTTCGTAACACATCCAAATAGAAATGTTGGTTCACTGTTTGTCCTGGCGGAACGAACTCTTTGTGGACAATGCCATTCATATAAAAAAAAACAAATCAACATTGTTTTCACATTGGATCGCAATTGACGTGCTTTCTTGTATCGTGATGAATTTGGAGTTTTCCACTGGCTCGATGCTTGCTTTGATTCTGGATCGTACCCATAGCACCAAGACTCATCCCCAGTCACAATTCTTTTAAGAAAATTTGGATCGTTCTGCACTTCACTCTTCAAGTTGCGGCAAACTCTCACGCGGTTTTCTCTTTGGTCAACTGTGAGCAAGCGACGAACATATTTTGCAGACACCCGTCTCATATGCATGTTAAAATTCGCTGAACCGTGCTCCATGACAGGTTCGTTTGTTCAGAAACTTCGTCAATGGTCTTTCGACGATCTTCATCAATTGCACGTTTGATTTTGGCAATTTTTTTCGTCATTTCTTCCTGTCGAAGGACACCCGGGGCGTGGCATGTCTTCAGTTGACATGTTGCCATATTTGAAACGGGAAAACCACTCGTAGACCTGTGATTTCCCCAAAGCATCATCATTAAAGGCTTGCCGAAGCATCCCAACGGTCTCGGTTGTAGTTTTCCCTAACAGAAAACAAAATTTCACACACACTCTTTGTTCCTTGTGGTCGGCCATGTCACTAATCGCCAAACGGTTGAAACAGGAACGCAAACACAGCACCAAAAACAAACCACTTAACTCAGACTGACGCCAGCTCACTAACTGTCGTGGGAGACCCCAAACTAACACCACCTAACGGCACAACTCATAACTACAAAGTATGCGCGTGCAACAGTTCGGTTCGAGTTACTTTTGGGTCCACCTTCGTATATTTAACATTCCTTCGGAACTGACAAATGATAAAATTATAAGAGTGTTATAGGATTATGGTTCGATTCATAAAATCGACCGTGAAGTGTGGTCTAATCAGTATAAAATACAGACTGGAAAATGGTATTCGATGTGTACAAATGGAAGTGACCAAAGCAATACTCAGTAGTTTAAAATTTCATGGGTATGAAGCTTTCATTTCCTATCCGGGTCAAGAATCTACTTGCTACTATTGTAAAGAAACAACACATCTGAAACAACAATGTCGTAACTTATGGCAACTACAGTTATGCCAGTGAATACGAAACCGAGACAAACTCTGCAGTTTCGTGACCTTCTGAAACCGACTAGCAGTATGAACGTCTCTGTATCACAGATAATTGTCCATGATGTGGAGTCTGATAAAACTACTGCCAGTGCACAGTGGGTCAGAATTCAAATCTAGCGGGAAAAAATTAAATGAGTATGGAATATAATTTTAAATGATTCTGTTTTACTAAATAATTATCTCTAATAGCATATGGAATAATAATAAGCCAGTATGGAATTGTTATCCGTAGTAATGAGCTATGACTGCGAGTTTGAATAACTATTTTCAATGAGCCTACTGGGTAATTAATTACTGTATATCACTTGTTCTTTTCGTGAAATTATAGTTTCCAATATTCTCTAATTGAAGGAGTCATCATCTGCATCATCGTCCTTCTTATCTTCCTTCCTCTTTCTCTTCCTCCTCCTCTTCCAGCTGCAGTTGCTCTTCGTCTGCTTCATCATCCTTCCCTCTTGTCACACGCACGTCTTCACTTGTACTGTAAGTATGGAGTTCCTTCAACATTTGTCGCACTTCAGCGGGAAAGGAATTCTTCTTATTTTCTTAAAACGGATTAATACTTGATATGATAGGATCAGGTGTTACAAGAAGATGATTTAAGATATCCTATATTGTTTGAATTCGTTAAAATTTTCTTGAATAATCTTCATAGTACTTTCTAATGCTCTAATGTCTAGCTTCTTGGGCTTCTTGGGCAAACCTATAGGTAACACTGCACATTGTATTTACGTTTGGTGACGTTCTCTATTAAAAATTGTAATGCTTTTTCTGGTGTATATGGTCTTGATAAAGTTGGAGATTTATTATAGGCTATCGTATACGTTGATGCTCTTTTTGGAGTAATTTGTGATAATTTGTTGTAGAACGTATGTTGCATCTCTTTTCCCTGAATCTCGCAAAGATAATTGAGTAGCTAGAATTAATTCACTTTAAGAACGCTGATCTTTCAGAGACCGTACTCTACATGTTTAATTCTTGTTTTCAAGCCACTTTCTTCAAACAATTTTTGGGGTCTGCCTACACCTGAAACGGATGGAATTAAATTCTTGGACATTTGGCGAGTTTTTATTTATTGTAGAACTCTTTGGGGAAATTTGATGTCCTTTTTTTAAATTGGGGATACATGAATTAAAGTGAAATTTTAATGGCAAGCAGAGTAATTACCTCATGCCTCCATGTTAAATTTTGTACCGGTGCACTTTAATTGAACCAGGTACCCAGCTTTGACGCCGTTAGCCCTGTGAATTTACAGTGTATTTAATTCCCTTTTAAAAGTTTCAGGTTTCACTAAAATATTGACAATAATTTATTAATGGAGAGAAGGAAGAGTCTGGAGTAATCGGCCAGGCATGTGGGAAAAGTAGAGGGAAGGGAGGAGGATGTACGTGATCCGTTGATTTCACTAACCATTCCGAATCTTTACACAAAACCTGTCCTTTTTCCTGGAGCACTGTTTCAAGCTTTTTTTCTAAATTACTTCTAAATGTGCGCACAACTTTTTCGACAAACCGTATAATATCCTTGGAACAATGTTGTATTTCTAATTTTGTCACTACGAAATCAGTGAGAGTTTGAGTTGACCCTTTTTTAGTAGTCAACTCCTCGTTTAAGTCCATCCGAGTCACAGTGGACTGGATATGGGGATCTACCTCTGAAATAAAAACGCAAATATAAGAAAAAGGCAAGCAAACGCAAGCAAATCTTAACATTTGTAATAAACTGTAAGAATTGCTTTATAATCTGATGTAGATTTTAAGGTGACACCTGGTGCAACATTTTTTACATCTCTAATTTAAAATGAAGTAAAGACATAATTCCGCAATGTTTTAAAGCTATGTTTAACGCATCCCTAGTAATATTTCACGTATACAATTAAAGTATGAATAATGGAAATAGGAAGTACGAACCTTCTGTTAAAACTACCATCACAGAAAGACACTTTTCTCCACATCAACAACACACAGATCACCCTCACATCACTCCCGCCATAAACCGTCTGGCGCTCGGCGCTCGGGATCTCACACTAAGCGACTTTTAGCAGCCAGCACTGTTGGCATTTCGCTCGGTATAAATTGATGGAATTGATGGCATACAGATTTATGAAGATCAGTTTTAGTACTTCGTGACTATATAGCGAGAAAACGTTATTTAAAACATTACAAAATTCAATATTTTCCTGCTAGATTTGAATTTCGGCCCACTGTGCAGTATATCTGATATGAAATGTATGGATAGTGAACACAGCGGAGAATATAGTGCGGAACCTCCAGTTGAACATGCAACTCCGTTAGTAGCAACTGAGATGGTCGAAGAGGAGGAATCACATAATTGGGATACAGATTCTGTTGAGAATTTTGATGACAACGAGCGCAGTCACGAGTTGTAATCGACGCCCAAGAAATCTAAAGGTGACAGATTATGTCCGTAAGAGAATGTTGTGCAACAAATGTCTTTGCTGAAAGAAAGTGCGATAGATTCCGGAACGTCAGAAATTAGTCAGGACAATAAAATGAACGTCATTCAATGTTAAATAGAGCAAACACATCAAATTCTGTGGTGCATACTTCATCAGGTGACAAAACAGTCGTGATAACCCAAGCGGATGTAGAGGGATCTCAACCGACGATGGAACAAACTGAAAAGAATGTAAAGCCTGTAAAGACCATTAGTAAACATAGGACACATCCCCACAAACCAGAGGAGAGTAAACTAGGTTTCGCCTTGCTTCGGAAACATGATTAGTGTTTTCTTCTACTGAAATCAACTGTGTAATATTCAGCAGTACGTGATATTATGTTGTATGTGACTTTCATATTTCTATTGGCCCAAACCATCTTAGTGGCCAGTCTAAACTTTAATGATAGTTCAGCACCGCTTAAAATACAATTACTGAATATCTTCCTCACGAAGAATTGTATTGATATAATGTTTCTACAAGAAATTAAATCTAATGATTTCACACTTGCATGTAACTACAATTCCTGTACAAATATTGGGTCTGAAGCTTTTGGAACTGCAATTTTGACGAGGAAAGTAATTGAGCTTCATTCCATAGAAAAACTGTCGTCAGGTAGAGGAATCAGTGGTGCATATAAAGAATATACGTCTGTTAATCTCTACGCGCCTTCAGGAACGAATAAGAGACAATTGCGTAATGTATTCTACAATGAAGATCTTCCTTATTTTGATTCGTTCTTTACCTCAAAAACTAATTGTGGGTGATGATTATGATTCTGTGTTGAAACCAAAAGATACTACAAGTAAATTTCTTCCGAGTGAATGCCTACAACTTATCACAAAATTGCATCTTTGTGATGCTTGGACGTTATTCCATAAGAAGGTTGAGTACACGTATTTTTCTGGTTAGTCAACCTCTCGATTAGACAGATTTTGTTTCCCATTTGTTTAAATCTCGGGTACAATCTATAGTGATTGTTCCAGCACCATTTAGTGATCATTTTGCTATCATTCTTCACCTTGTTATGAATAAGTTTTTACCTCCAATAGGTCAATCATATTGGAAAATAAAAATGTCATGTCTTAAAGATTCTGAACTTCGAGAAAGTTTTCATCATCAATGGCAGATGTGGCTACACAGACGAGATAAATATCACGATATTGCGGATTGGTGGGATCCTACATTCAAAGGAAAAAATTCTTAGCTTTTTCAAACAACATTCTTAAAAGAAGTATGAAGAAGAAGAAAGATCGATAAACTTTTATTACAAATGTCTTAGAGAATACCAGGATGATTATTATCCGACACCGGAGAGGAGAGCAGTAAACCTAAAATACAGGGAATATACCGTAGACGAATGCAAGGTCTGAAGGTTAGGAGTAGAGAATCTAATTCTACAAATGGAAAAAGAACATATTTATATTTTCTCACGAAAATTGCACGACGACGTAAAACTAATAAAATTACTGAAATAGAGGTTAATGGAGGACAAACAATGTCAACACAGCATATAATTTCTAAAACTATTAGGGATATTACATTGATTTCTGATAAGATTCAGTGTTCCCAGACTCTTGATGAGCTCTCACTGCCCACATCTCCTCCCATTTCGAATGAAGATAAGCAACTCTAGCAGCCCTTTACTCAACAGGAAATTTACATCACATTGAAACAAGGCCAAAAATCGAAGACACCTCGAAACGACGGTCTATCAAATGAATTTTATCAGCAATTTTGACCATGCATTGGATCGATATTAACAGAGATCTACAATGTTATTATACAGCGACAGAAACTTACTCTATCTCAGAGAAGTGGAGTGTTTGTGCTCATTCATAAAAATGGATCCAATAAGAACATTTCTATAGTTTTTCTATAGACCCATTACTTTGTTAAATTACAATTGAAGAGATGAGATCAATAACCATTCAAGTCCATTTACACAAGTTTAGAGAAAAATGCAAAAACTTTCTTTATTTCTTATCTAATTATTATTTTTTGTACGTAATATTTCTGGTTGTCTTAGATATCAAGACAAAGTACTACATCAACTTTTAAAGTCGTAACACTTGTGGAAATATCAAAAGTTTAATTTCAAATTTGCAAAAAATGAATGGCCAAAAGTGTACTTGAATGGTTTTTGATCTCACCGCTACAATTAAAAATTGTTTGCAAGAGCTTTAACGAATCATAAAAACGTTTTGATCCCCCACCTGATTTATAAGCCTTAAAACTGTGGAGTTCCAGGCAGATCGATATTAAATACTATGAATCAACTATAAGATGCGGTTGCTTACGGTTTTTATAACCATACGCAAAGTTTTTTAGTATCTCTTGATTTCCAACGTGCTTTTGATTCCATTAACCGCAAGTTTCTCTTTAACGTACTGGAATGGCATGGCTTCACTAATAAATTTATTAATTACCTGAAAGGTTTATATAATGACATTAATGTTATTCAAATTAATGGTTTTTTGATATCTCCTATTCTTGTTAATCGGTCCATTCGGGAAGGATGTCCTGCCTCCATGGAGGTTTTCAATCTTGCTCTCAATCCATTACATTAACAGATTACAGGTATCCGGCTTGACAATGTTAGAGTAGCAGTAACAGCATATGCCGATAATGTTAATGTATTACTGACTAATGAAGAAGAGTGCCGAAAAATGTGGGATGTTCTTCAATCTTTTACAAATGTATCTGTATTACAAATAAACACAAATTAATCTCATGCTTTGTCCATAGGAACCAGTTTTAGGTACATTACCCATTGTAGAACAAGTAAAAGTATTGGATATTTATTATCATAGGATCCTTAACCCAGATATGCCTGAAATATTTTTTTTGCAATTTTTGCGTATTTTTCAAATCTCATTTAGTGCAATATATAACTGAAGTATTTGTATGGTGTCGAAACATTCTAGTTGTAACTGGTTGAAGTAGAAACAGGTATATGAGCATATATTTTGAGGAATAATTGTATACTATGCTTACATGAAAGGAAACAATGTAATTGTTATAATTTACAATTATTATTATTATTATTATTATTATTATTATTATTATTATTATTATTATTAACAAATTATTACGTTGTTATTTTATTATAGTTTCTTTATTATTACTACTAATATTATTCTGAAGAATGAATCACTGTGGCTAAATTCGTTTTAACTCTCGAATGCTTTCGTCATTGAATAGTACCGTATTGCTATTGATACATAAAAATAAGTAATGGGCTAAAAGAGTGTTGAAGTTTCGAGGAGGAGGTTATATTGGGAGAGAAGTGACGATACATATAATGAAGCAATTGGTGTGGCAATGTCGAAAGACAGGTTTCAGTTCATTTTCTAAAATCTACATTGTTATGACAATGACAATTTAGATAGAAAACAAGATCTCTTCCAAAAATACTAAATGAAAAAAAAAACAATAGAAACTTATATCCGTTCAATACCCCCCTCCAGAACGTCAACAGTTCTCCACTTGTAAACCGATCTTGGTGTGCAAATCTGGCTTTCAGGTATATCTTCCTGTGAAGCAGACTTGAATAATTTCAAAGAAAAAATTGTTCCGGAGCCGGGTATCGATCCCGGGACCTTTGGCTTAGCGCACCAACGCTCTGCCGACTAGCTACCCATCAATTACACCCGACACTGTCTCAACTTTTCCCTTCATATCCACACACTTCAGTGGGCTGACAAGACGCCAGAAACCCAATTTTGAGTGCACATGACCTCTGTGTGGCATTTGTAGGCTGCTTTATAGTGATATGTCTGTATTTGAGATGATATTTCGCCCGTAGCATAATTTTCAAACATAAATAGCATTTCATGCAGGGAAAATCCACTGAAATTGAAAAAGCGAAAATTTTTCAAAATATATGGGGATATGCCTATTTTCCTTTTAAAAGGACACACAAGTTTTCGTCATTGTAATGTCGCAATGAATAGATATTTCGAACACATTGTGGTTTTACGTTATATTTAGGTTTATTAGGAGTCATTTGATCTACAACAATTTGTAAAATAATTCCCATCTGTAAAAATATTTAATATTCTTATCTGATTTGCGTCTCGGATGCCATAGCTGAAATAAACGAACAATTCTCATGTCCATATCTCAAACTCAGCGATGACCAGAACTCTCATTACCAGTATTACCTCACCCAGCAACCCTCTAATTAAGACACCTGTGAAAAAGCAAATGCGTTGACTGTAGAGAGGGTAATTTGAAACATTGACAACTGTCCTTTTAATAGGACAGTAGGCATATCTGGGTTAATACCATGCTGTGTTTGAACTGGAAAATGGTTGTTCAGTCCATTAAAGGACTAGCTCAAAGCTATAAATGTATGAATGAGTCTGGTTCGTGCATACATTTATACTCTCAAAATTATGGTATGTAGCACAAGTGTTACCAATTACAGTTAGTCATGGTAGACAAATTTCTAGTGCAGTGCTGTGGTTTATTTGGAAAGGTTGTTTGTTCCAAGCGCCACTGTCGACCTTACATCTTCCTCTAACCGCGGGTGGACTTGAACTGTGGGATGTCTCGGACAAATGTCTCTCCTTATTTCTATATAGAAATTTTATCATTGAATCTCCAAATGGAACACCCAGAAAAGCGTGGTTTCAGCAATGGCGTCACAATCTCGATCTCAGATATCCTACAGTTATTCGACAAATACCTTCCCAATTTAAATACTTAGGAATATATTTACAAGTATGGAGTTATCTCCAAATTACTACGATTCCTCGGCCTGTCCGTCAAAACAAGGACTTTATGTATGTTTGCAACATTGCAGAGCAATTATACCAATGCGCATTGTTAATATTCTGCTGCCAAATACAAATGTTACTGAACTGTGGAAAAACATTACCCATAAAGTTCTTTCTGCTACAATTAAATCTACTTGGTTTTTAATTGTTCACGATCTAATAGGTACTAGATATCATCAATATCGTATACACATGTTTAATAGCCCTAATTGTCAATACTGTAATCAACCTGATACCATATCCCACAGGCTGGGACGATGCGCTAGGACCTTGATATCTGGCAGCAATTGCAATGTCATACACAGAAAATGAACATTGCACAATACTATTGGTTTACAACAGATATTTGCTACGACCAGACATTCTACTTGCCAGCAGTGCTCTAGTATAGATCCTTGGACATACCGCTCACTTCATATTAAATTATGAAGATCCTCTATGTGAGGAATGCATCACATATATAAAGATAGATAAATACAAACTGCACACAAAGAAAAAAGATTTCTACTTAATTATCTTAAATTATTGAATGAATGTAGGCCTATAAGGCAGAGGAGAAGTTGCTTGATTGAAATGTTACCGGTATATTAATCTCTATATTTGTTCCTTTCTACTTTCGTATTTTTATTATGCTTACGTTAAAAAGTATGTGAAGTTAAAAACTTTTGTTAATGTTTAAAATTTTATGTTATGATCTGTATCAAATCACTGCTAATTTGAGCTTCTATATGTATGTTTTTGTAGAAGAATGTTTTTAAGCTCTACATCAGGTCATTGATACTATTAGCTTTGAATGTTTAGTTAAAATGTTATGTTTAGATATTTTACATCTAAATATTATTTTGAGCTTCTATGAATGTTTTGTTGAAAAGATATGATAAGCTCTATATTAATTTATTGTTACTCTGAGCCACATTGTATGTCTTAATTAAAATGTTATGTTTAAAAAAGTCAATAAATATGAATATTTACAAAAAAAAAAGATAGACCAAGATGAAATTCAGTAACCTAAAAAGAAACGTTAGTAAACAACGCAGAAGACAAGACCCACTACGTAACAACGGTTCTAGCACACAAAAACGGCAATCCTGTCAAGGAAACTAAATACTGATCTACTGAAAAAATAATATTAAACAAGCACTCGAAATAAATCAACACTTAGAGCAGTGGTCGTCAGCACTCGCTAAAATGTGCAAAGGGTACGCGGTGCTGTCCCGTGTGCACTGTCGTGCAACAGGGAGAGATATAGAGCATACCCGCTAGCAGCTACGGAGTACAACCTAGTGCACTGCGTTTTCCGCGGGTAAGAGAGGCTAGCCCCAGCGTGCTCTGTGCTGACGACCCCTGACTTGGAGGAACATGATTCCTAGTCTTACACGCCATCATCCAATCTGCATTCATACCACAGTCGCAACGAAGAGTCACAATATGGTTCGACGCTGAACGCTAAGCAAGGAGAAAAATTAACTTAAAGAGTCCTACACTTAGCAAGAAGCACTAACGAAAAATAAAGAACTCAGGAAAGAAAAACATCAATCGAATGGTAGCAATGAAGTTAGTATAAGCTAATGAAGTTTCCTACTTGGCACCCAAACCAAGAAAGACGCCAGCAAGCGGGAAAATAGACACATAAACATTCTAAACTAGGGAATTAAAACCTCTGTCTACGAATTAAAGATTAATGTGATCGAAATACAAAAGCTTGCAACCGATGACAATCGATCATAACTATAAAAGCCATTATGGCATTGAAAAACTAATAAAGTCTATGGTCCAGACAGATCACACAGCGAACACATAAAAGGCGCCATTTATAAGTCATGATTTCATATCTAAAACACAAGCCATCTTATTTAGCAGAAGAAATAAATTCAATAAACCGGGTATAAATCACACGAAGTTAGCTATAAATGGATCACAAATCGAGTGGAAAACTTCAGTTAAATATCTCGGAGTAACACTAGACAGACGGCTCACTTTTTCTGAACATATACTACAAAAACTCAGACTTGTCAATGCTAGAATGGTGGAGCTTTACCCAATATTAAATAAAAGCAGAAATCTAAATATACACACAGCTCTAACTTTGTATAAAATATTAATTAGGTCAGTAATACTATATGCTTGTCCTGCTTGGGGACATGCACCTATTACAGTCCGTAAAAAATTACAAGTTTTCCAAAACAAAATTTTAAGATTCATCACAGGACTTCCTAGAGTAACTCCTGTTAGATTGATTCATGAAGAACTAGAAATTTCGACAATTCAAGAATATATTTCAAATCAAGCCTTCTGCACGTACACCAAGTCGTACAGCAGCACAAACCCACTAATTTCTTCACTAGGAAATTATAATCCTGCATTAGATAAACATAAAAGACCTAAGAGTGTACTCCACCCTCTAGCTTGGAACGACAAGGTACAAGACGAATACCAACTTGAACTCTAAACAACCATTTGACTCCTCAGACATACATGTCAATTAATGCACTAATAATGTTATTTCTCTGTTCCAGAGTCATCACGTTATTGGCTGCATAGATGCTTTGAATTCTTGTAACAAATCAATATGTATTTTAATGTTTGAGTACTTCAAATTATGATTAAATGACAACCTCCCACCACAACATAGTCATGACCCCATTGTAGCCAATTGGCTTGTCGTCAGCACGACATCTCATCCTGCTCTAGGTTTTTCCGTGGTTTCCCTTGAGCAATAAGACAAATGTCAGGATGAGCCCTAAAAGAAATGGGCCACGGACCACTTCCCTTCCCCCACTCTTTCTCTTCTACTATCACAAAGAACTTGCTAATTTCTTAGATAACAACCCTGTATTATGATAATAGGGGGAAATAAATATATTGTAAGTTCACAGGGCTAACGGCTTCGAAGCTGGGTACCTGGTTCTAATGAAGTGCACTGGAAGCAATTTAAAACATGGGGGCATGAGATAGTTACTCTGCCTGCCATAAAAATTCACTTCAATTAATCCCCAAGGAAAAAAAAAACTACTACAAGCCTAATGAACCTATGGCTACAAACAGAAGAGAGGCAAAGATTTTGTAGAAACTTGAAAATATCTCATTCAAAGACAAAGGTGTTTCAAACGACCATAACCCATTATTCTGCTGAATTAAGAATCTTTCCTCCCCCAAATATTTTTCATACATAGAGTAGCTCCGTACTGTCATTATTTTATATAACTTGCAAGATTAAAACTGCTATTAGATAAAATACCTCTCATTGAGGTTCTGGCTAATATGTAGCCTACATATATTATCAGCAAGTACAGTACGATTATTTTAGTCTTGACAGTCGCCGATAATGTGCTCCCTGGTCAGGCGAGTCCATTTAGTTACGCCAAGGGGTGTTTGGGTTAGTCACTCGCTTGCCTTCGGAGCGATCGGTTGTCATGCGTGCGGTAGAGAGATAGAGTTAAGCTGTACTGCATTACTTTACCGACCGCTCACCCTTATCTCTACTCCGGAGCTCTCCCCACTATTCCAATTACTTCTCCTTTTTCGCGTCGCCGAGCTGTCAGGACTAAATAATCGGTCTGTACATCTCACTTGGCGATATGTTTCGGAAGAAGAACAGTGTTATTGTTTGTAAACATCTGAAGTCTTATTAGTGTAATATGTTACTAGTCAGGGATATATGCAATGGTCATCCTACCCCATTATTCTCTGACTTAGAGGTTGCCTCATGGGTGATGCTTTATTGGTGTCACTTATCAGGTTCAAACCTGTCTTCGGACAGTTGTTAAAAAATTAATGTAACACTTTGGCAAGGATTTCGTTTTGATTTCATTTATTGTATTCCAAAGATCTTACATTAGCAGTGAAGCTTTAAGATGTGGAACAAGTTGAAAGTTATAACATTTATTGGCGAGATAGGGTGAGTAAATAAAACATATCTAGGTACTTAAATTTAGTAGATATACAGATCAGTAAGCCTAATGATAACAAACCGTTTTAATAAAATTATAAGTGAACAAAATACAGGGTGTAAAAAAATATATCCAATATTTTAGGAGGTGCTAGTATGCATCAATAAAGAAAACTTCTAATAAACATGGGTTCTACAACACATACTTTCTGAGATCTGAACACTTCTTCATAGGAGGTGCTCAATCTGACGTCCATTCATGGCAATGCATTACTCTCCCCTTTGGCGTAAGGAATCACGCACTCTTTGAAATTGGCCTGATTCTTTCATGTGTCCTCATAACCAGAAGTCCAGGGGATTTAGGTTTGGGGAACGAGCAGGCCAAGGTGTGGAGCTTCCCCGACCAATGTAGTGGTCCTGAAATGTCATCGTCAGGTGTTCACCCACATTGCGGAGAAAATGTGCTGGTGCGCCATCGTGCATGAACCACATCAGTAGTCCTGGTGACATGGCATATTCTCCAGCAAGGCAGGCAATATATTAATAAGACAGTCCTGAAAGTCTCTGTGGTAGCACCTATGGCTCTATTAATCTTTTACCAAGAACGCCTGCTCAGACGTTGATTGAGAATGGGTGCTGATGCCTTGTTTCTTCAACTGCATTGGAATTTTCATCAGCCCACATATGCTGATTACGAAAATTCACAACACCATCTCTCCTGAACCCCTTTCATATCCGCAACCAGACTTTTGTTTTCAGTATTCCTTACGACGTATCATTATTCCTTGCCAAGGGTGTCAACTACGGCATGATTTTCTAGCAGTGTGCTGTATTGTAGGGCAGAGAAATGAATTGCCATGAATGGACGGCACACTGAACATCTCCTATGAACAAGTGTTCAGATCTCAGAAAGTATGTGTTGTAGGACCCATGTTTATTATATATTATTTTCGTATTTTGATGCATACTATTGGATACTCTTTTAACACCTGTATATGCACGCAAATCAAAGAAAACAAAAAGTTAAACACGTTTTATTACAAAATTGTTAATGGTTTGCTAAATGTATGCCATAATAATCATAAACACTATTCAAAACTAGAAGAAAAAGAATATATATGTATATACTGAAGATACACATGCATATTATTGCCTATAAAAATTATATATTCGTAATTGAAAATTGTTACTAAAACAGCTTCGTACGTCAAGACAACTAGAAAAAAGCAGAAGACGATGAAACACTCTAACCGTCCTTGCACGAGATGAGGTCCGGGATAGTGTTCTATATGTTTAGAGATGTCTGTGGTTTCTGTGACGCACTAATTTTTTTTTTTATGAAAATTGCTGCAATGAGTAGCAGGAGTAGAAAAAACTTTCAGCACGCGGTTCATGCACTCATTATCACGGATACAAGATGCTGTGTGTGTCTTACGTCGATGACAAAAAATATATGCTTGCCCCTTCCAACACATCCACTCATTCACTCTTCATCTTTCTTTTTAAACTCCTTCTCCTCTGCGGTTTCAAAATTTCAATTCATATAATATATTACCTAAAAGCACTCGGCGTTGCCCGAGTTTTCCTTTTTGCTTCTGACTTAAGGAGATCTCGACAACTCAACTATAGCAAACCAAAACTAATTACTGTCTTCACTAAGCTTTCCTCGTTCCTAAAGATGAATCTTTACATAGCGTCACTTACATAAATTAATGACCTTCTTAGCTAAAACACGTGTCAAGATTAACACAATTTAAAACAGCTGAAGATCAGGCACCGTAAAGAAAAGATGTCATCATGTGTCTTACTGTTTTTGTCTTTAATTAGCTTTGTCTTGTATTTAGCTAAACAAAAACATACCTTCGATCCCTTTACATCCATTTAGCATAGACGCAATGATCTACATTGATCTAAAGCTGTGCTGATACAAATTTAGTGCAATTTCCTGTCTATGTGTGCTTTCGCTTGACATTTAAAGACAGTTAACGGTATCATGTTGAGTTAAAATTTACCTTTTCATGGGTCGTTTCAAAGATTCAATATGTATATAAAATATATGTTATAGGATTAGAGAATTTTGTACTCCCTGTCCGCTTTACGCCCGCTTATGTCATACCTGGTTTCTTAAATATGACTTGAAAATGACGTCTTACAAATACTCGTACACAGTACTGTATATTAATTATATCGTTTTTATTTTATGTACAGAATACGGTATAATCTCGCAATAAATAATTTTTTGGACTTGAAGAATAATATTTTGAGAGAAGCATATTTTAAGAATTAACGGATTGTTATTTTCAGTAGACTTAACATACATACTACTATACATTTACGACATGATAATACAGATAATTGAACAATAACACATATTCGGACATAAACAACAATATTTTGAAAGATATACATTTTAGAATTAATACACTGTTATTTTCAGTAAGCATGAACATTTACATAATTGTATGGTAACTTTGAGACAGCATAAATAAAATACTGCGGATATTATTTATGTTGTAAAATCCCCTTTATGTCGGGTTAAAATAAAATAACGTTTTTAAAATAACTTAAATAAATTATCAAAGTAATAAAAAATCAGGTTCGGACGTGGGTCCGCCTACACCAAAGTTTTATACTCTATGTAGTAAACTGGTTAAACTTACGTGTTTAATACTTTTATGTTTGCTGCAAGTTATGTTCGATTTTGAATTTTAAACATTAAACAAAAATGTGTTTTATGCCATATTACATTGCACATTCATGCCACATGACACATTCAATCAATTTTAATTTAATGTTATTTTAGTCAATATGTCGGTATCAATATTGCCGCGTTTACAACAGAGGAAGAGTTATAACGAAAGATGCGCGTCACCGCGTTTCTGATTCGTGATTGGATGACGTCCAATTTATATTAAACATGCATGGCTGAACGTATTTCTTTCTCTTTTTTATTGTTTTCAATAATTTAACGTCCATCTGTCCAGTTTTAATGTAGCCTATATTCTTCTCCTTCTGCTTCATGAGGAACCTCTTCATGACGAGAAATTAGGGTTGTGGTGCGCAGTTTCCAGTAAGAGAATAATAGGCCCAATTTTTTTTAGGACACAATTAACTGTGAACAACTTTATCAACCATTTTTTGCTGAATTAACTGAGAGGGAACGTAGTTTCGCTTTTTTTCAACAGAACTCGGCGACGGCTCATGTTTCATTGCAGGCAATTCGAGAAGTGTTTGACGTTATAGTTATCAGCAATAACATATAGCCCACAAGATCCCCTGATTTAACCGTCTATGACTATTATCTCTGGGGATCATTAAACGATAAAGTGTATAAAATGAATCAATATACTTTAGACGAACTTAAGGATAACATTCGCCAAAGAGATCAATTCAATTTCTAAAAGAGAACTAAGAAACGTAAAGGGTAATTTCATGAAAAGATACCAGAAATGTGTTGAAAACGAAGGGAGACAGTTCCAGCATCTCATTTACTGACATGAGTGAGTACACAAATTTTAAAGTGCATTAGAATTTATTAGGCAGTCACTCTAGCTTGCTAAACATAGGGCTCTTGTATTGCCCGGCCAACGGGAAGCGACAGCATATCGGGCGAGCGGGACTCCACCTCAGCTGCCGTGTCGCGGTGGATGACCCAGTAGTACGGAATGCGGTCCCGGCTTTTAACAGACTAAAGTCCATGTACTGGACGAAACTGTGACCCCTGACTGTGGCTTCGAAACAATGTTATACCTATGCATCTTAGCCATTGTGTAGACGGAGGTCGGTTTTATTATATATTTAATTATTTATAATTTATTAGTTCAATTAATTTATTGACATATTTTAGGATCTACTGACATAATTTGTCGTTGATTGGATAACTTTTTTTCGTGAGCAATTGGTCAGAGAGAATTTAAATCAGAAGTAATTAATTTTATGCAGGAAAACTTACAATATATTTCGTTTAGAGAATATCACAATATTTATTCAGTAATATAAATTCATTTGATGTTATTTATAAACTATAGAGATTATTCAGACACTATGAGATACTTATAGTCCTATAATGGATCAAGCGACGTAATAGTAATAAGGGATAAAATAGAAGAAAACTCTATTACACAGTTAAATTTTTATCTACAGAACTCTCAAAATATTTTCTGCATCGAATATACAGGGTAATTCAGAAGAAAAGGGACATACATTCAGTGATAATAGTATGGGCGATTCAAAAAGAAAAATACTATAAAAACATATTATGTCTTATTCTCAAAGATTTCCGAGAAACACCTATTTGAAAGTAATAGACTTGTCTCCTTTTTTCCTCTGCATAAATGCTCACACTGAAGGAGACGCAATCAAAACGACATTAGGTCGTGCTATTGCTTTTGTCATGTTGGCCACTTCCATATGCGCCCTTCCAGAATATTTGGAAGATGTTCCTTTGGCTAAACAGGCCGGTATATACTTTCAACAAGAAGGGGCACCTGCACATTCCAAACGGCCAGTGATTCAGTATCTTAATGAAACATCCCAGGCGTTAGATCAGTCGCGATGGTGTCACTTCTCAGCCACCTAGATCACCCAACCTTACACAATTAGATTATTATTTGTCGGATTGGCTAAGAAAAGTCTACAAACGCGAGGTGAAAACAAGAGAGCAACTGCTTAGCTGCGTTTTTAATTTTTGTGATCACATTAAGGATGTCCAAATTAGCAACACAGCGTCTTGATAACGAGCTGCAAATTGCGAAGTTGGCGGTGGCATTATTGAACATGGTAGTGCGACCGTTAATGGAATACGGAACTACGTGTTGGGATCCCTATAGAATATATCAGATAAATTCCTTAGAAAGAATCCAGTATAGGGCAGCTAAATTTGTTAAAGGTAAAAGAGAAGATGGGAACGATACGATAAAAGAACTTAAATGGGAAACTTTGGAAAACAGACGTAGGAAAACTAGAATAACATCATTGTATAGAGCACATCTAGGTCAGAAAGCATGGGTAGACATAACGGCTCGGTTAGAAAAGCCAACGTACTATGGTAGGAACGATCATGATTTTAAAATCAAATGTAGGAAACAGAAAACGGATGTAGGTAAATTCTCATTTTTAAATAGAACTATAAATGATTGGAATGACCTACCTGCAGCGGTCTTTGAGGGCTGTCCTTCCTTAAGGAGATTCAAGAATAATTTAAAGAGTTGTGTATAAAGTGAAAATTAAAATTAAGGTGACATTCAACATTTAATTTTTTAAGGTGACATGTATTTATCTAGCCTGACGAGTTTACTTCCTTGGTTTGAATTGTAAATTATTTAAAACTAGCGTGTAAGAGGGCCTTAGACTAGAAATGTTTAGTTTAAATGTAGTTCTGTTTATAAGTATGCATAAGAATGCAATTATTTGACTTATTTGAACTGTTGTATCAGTGAAGCGAGGTGAGTCAGTGAAGTTATGGTTTTACAGTGCAGTGAACAGTTCCGATCAGTGATAATTTATAGCGTCAATGAAATGTGTTCTATAGTGTCAGTGAAATGTGTTACAGAGTGTCAGTGAAATGTGTGCTAAAGTGTCAGTGAAATGCGTCATAGTGCCACTACAGGGAATGAGATGAGAGTAAAGTGAAAGACTATTGAAACTTATGTAGGACCTATACATAATTATGTAGGTTGTGTTGTAAAATTAGGTGTTTTATTTTATGTTTTATTATTATTGTGTTAAATTGTATTGTGTATTCTTATTGTATTGTGTATAAAATTGTATATGTGTTGTAAATTTTATTATGTATTGTAAATTTTATTGTGTATTGCTTATCATTTTAACTGTGTATTGTTAATATTGTATATACCACTGCCACCGGGTGCTTGCCCACTTGCAGTGTAAATAAATACATACAGAAGGGTATTGGTCAATTAATCACAACATACAGACAGTGATTACTTAATTTACTATTTCCTGCGCCATTCACGTTCTTCATGGTTTCAATAAATTCGTTTTCTCCAAAAACGTTTAGGATAAGACATATGTTTATACGATGTTTTTCCTTTATAATCGCCCGTACTGTCACACCTAAACGTACAGTTGTTTGGTCGTGGATCACTCTGTAGTTCCCTTTTGACAAGAAGTCGTCCACTAGCTAACAGTATCACGTCTGAGTTTTTATCTCTGTCGTATCGATTCCCGTTTTCGTAGTGAAAAGCTCGTAGTTAATACTATATTACACGAGAAAGATATATGACTGCTTAAGGCGAAGATATGAATAGAGAAGCTCACATGCGCTACAAACAGATCTAACCACATTCAGAGCTGTTAACCGTCAGCTGAAGATTAGGCAGAGGCCACAACCTGAGGGAACTTCCTCGTCTCCACTAACCGTGTTCTCATGTTACGCTGCAGGTTATCTACTGAATGAGGTTCTGTTTTAACCTCATATAGTTCGGAAACGGCACAGTGCAAGCAGAATGCGGTAGAAACCATCCTCACCAATTTGCATGGCAAAGAGATGTGAAACTTTGAATATAATACATGACAATTGGTCCGTAAGTCTGGGTTGCAGCATTTACGAGATATCTGTAATACGCTTATTCTTAGTAAAAGTCGAATATTGCGTATGTATACGTAGTCCAAGAGGTTGAGTTTCAATTAATTCGTATTTCTGGCGGTGAAAGAGATGAGTGGCTTTCAAACTCCATATTAGAGGCCTGCGTTATATGAAGAACTGCGCATTTTCAGTTAATAAGTTTTCGTAGCAATGTAAAAAAGTCGTTTACCAACGCAATGTAAGCAATCGTTGTTTCAACCACACCTTAAAGTTAAGTAATTCTTATCTTATGAATGGAAAAACATTCCATAATTATGGAAGAAAACAACGGAAAAATTAATACTATTAATTACAGTTAACTATAGCATATTAATAACTTAGAAACGAGAGATTTGGCTCAGACGGTAGCGTTTGAGACTCGCATTCGAGAAGAACCAGGTTCAAACCTTATGGCTAGCCACTCTGACCGAGGTTTTTCATGGTTTCCCTCAGTTACAAAGGCAAATGTCGGAATGTAAATTTAGATGCCATGATTCACCGCATCAATCACCAATATCATAAACATTAATCAAAATCCATAATCAGTTACATGAAAAAAATTAACAAATAACAATAATTGAAACACTTACAAAATTTATTACCTCAATGTTTAAGAGCATGACTAAACACATTTTGATAAACGTTTAATATTTCATGAAGGGCATGTAAATATCTTCGGTAATGGGTTTCTTCTTTAAGTGGTCAAATATTGCACCTTAGTATCGCTAGAGGCAGTGCAAAGTGCAGATTTGTCTCTTGTGTAAGTGACTAAAACTGGATTTCCACTAGTCTGTTTTGTATAATAAATCATAACAAAATTTAATGAAATAAACTCGTGAAATACTAATTTTAATTAGACAATATCCTTTCCAAGGAGGATATTCAATATGGGGACGTGAAACACACACAAGTCGTCGACCGAATTCCACCGAGTCCATATGACATACAGTTTAGAAGGGACTTTGAAGTGTAAATATAGGAGAAAAGAGAAGTGAGCAAAAAAGAGAGGAGAAATAGAAGAAGTGAGAAAAAGAAAAGTATAGTAGAAAATGAAAAGCATGGGAGAGACGAGAAGAAAAGAAAGAGTCTGAAAAGGTATAAAGTGAATATGAAGAAGAGATAGACGAGAATGATAGAAGTAAAAGGTAAGAAATGGAGGGTGAGAAGTAGTGAAAAGATGGAACTGAAAGAAAGAAAGAAACAAACAAACAAACAAACAAAAGGGGAAGAGAAGAATAAAAAAGACAAAAATAGGATGAGAATAAGGGAAGAAGAGAGAAAAGTTACACAGGAGAAACAAAAATGAGAAGAATGAAAGGAATATGAGATGAGAAGTAGAAGGAATGGAAAGAGTTACAAAATAGAAGAGAAGGAATGAGAAAGGGGAAGAATACAAGGAAGAAAAGAAGCCTAATATTTATTGGAAAGGAAGGAAGAGAAGAAAGGAATACGGAGAAGGAATATAAGAGAATAAGGAAAATGCATGAAGTAGAAGTAGGAGGAGGAGAAAGAAATTTAGAACAATAGTGATTCAATTTTTGTTGTGCTAAGATAGTAGCCCAACGCCCTTCATAAAGCTAGGCATTAATTGTTAACTCTACAATCGTATTAATAAGACAACTGCATGACAGAAAAATAAATATAAGGAATAAGAAACCAAGTTTCGCGTTATAGAGTAAATTAAAACAATCAAGATAATGGATAACAATAATGAACAATATATTTGATGCAAAGTGTACAAGCGGTGTTGGAAATAATGGATGAAGAAAGAATGATGTTGAACTGTTCAGGAAGAGGAAAAGGAATTGGTTGGGTCACTGGTTGAGAAGAAACTGCCTACTGAAGGATGCACTGGAAGGAATGGTGAACGGTAGAAGAAGATATCAAATCATAGACGATATTAAGATATATGGATCGTATGAGGAAACAAAGAGGAAGGCAGAAAATAGGAAAGACTGGAGAAAGCTGGGTTTGCAGTGAAAGACCTGCCATTGGGCAGAACATAAAATGAATGAACTGAAAGCAATGGAATTGATTTCAGGGGATTATTCTTTTACATATATCAAACAAAAACGTTTTTAGTACAATTTTGCTCGTTTTTGCTTGTTTTTCGTGATAAAAATTGTTTTATATAAAACATTTCATAGCGTGTTATGAGAAAACCATTGATTGAATTCCCAATATGCTCAGTCAATTTAAGAGAGCAGTGTATTATGATAATAAATGATTGAAAAAATTATAGTTTAGTTCTTCGGACTTTAGTCATTGCATGTGTACATCGACTTTTCTGCTCGTAAATTCTAAGTACGCATGCTCATGACTAGAGCCCAAATGTTTGGCAAAATACCTTTCTTACTGGTGGAAATACATCATTATTTACATAGACATAAATGTGATTTGGAGTAAATCAGAGTGATAGGGCCAATTTTTACTTTGCCTATTTTGCCCTTTTAAGGCGTTTCGTACTAATAAATATCTTTTTTGTCATTTTAAAGCAATATGTATTGTTTATTTGCAATTTTCTAATTAATTGTAATGTGTATGAAGTTTAAATATTTGAAACAATGACTAACGTTACTAAAAGTAGTAAATAAAAGTAATTTATTTGGGTGCTTAATCTCCTAATAATCGTGCTTTAATACTATTGGTGTAATATGAATAATGATCGACAATCCACAGCTATAAATATAATATTGTCATGTCTTCACGATACCAGCAATCAGTTTTATAATTTTAAAGCTTATAGAAGTTGTCACGTAGCATTTTCAATTGTTTGCTTCATATTTTTCAAATCTTTTTGCACAATTTTATGTTATACGTGTTTATTATTGTACGTGAAAGAAATTCGAGTGAGCTACAGTCAGTTATTGTCGGTTGACAGAAGATATAAGATGGGTTATCTATAATGCCTACATTCAATAAAAACCATTGAAAAGTAAACTTCATGCTTACGTTAGTGAATTTGGTGCCCATGTGTTTTCAACCGATGGAACAGTTTTGTTATGTAAGGTTTGTGAAAAACAAGTTAATCACGAAAAAAGTATTTTATAAGTCAACATGTGTCATCTACGAAGTAAATATGTGAATTATGTTGATATAATTTAAATTTATTGCTAAAATATATTATGCCTTTTTCAGAGATTATTGTGCCTTTTTTACGTTTTTATTGCCTTTCTTGCTTGCCTATTTTAACTATTATAAATTCCTAAACATCCGGGCTCTACTCATGACAGTTGCAAACTGTCGGAAACTGCTGTACAAACCCATTGAAGCCACAATCATACATGTAATTCGACAAAAAAGTAGCATAACTTACGATGTTTCTTGCAGTTTTGAAAATTATCAACATATTGTGTCAAGAAAAAGCAAAATTATTAATGTACATTTAGGTAACTGTGAGCACTGAATATCATATAGGCCTAATTCAAATTATTCTAACTTGCTTTGTTTTATTTCAGGTAACTATGCATTTACCTTTTTAAAAATAGCCCTATTGCAGTACTTATCTCTGAGGGTGTTGATATGCCTGCCGCGTCACTTGTGCCGGTAAAACTTATTTCCAAAAATATATGAAGATTTCCATATTTTTTGTAAACAATTTAATTTGGCGTAACTACATCGTGTGACTGACAAGACTTATTTTCCTGTTGAATTTGTTAGATCTGCGGGTCAGAAATAAATCTTTGGAGAGGCAAAGTAGGCCATTGGAAATAACTGATTACATAGTATATTTAGCGAACAGTATAATGAGAACATATTTCCACAAAGTAAAGGATATCGAACAGATTTACAACGACGTACGTCAGGCAATGGCCGTGCGCCTCTGCTGCCTGACAGTTTTCTCCGATGTCAATATAACTAATGGGCATTCTACGACCTTACTGCTTCTGTTATGATAGGCCTACTCATTTTGCAGCAGGGATGGACGTTTATGGCAAGTGAAAACAATTCTTTGGTAATGTAATGGACGGTTGACACGCCTACACTTGCAGCTGAGGCTCACATTCCTTAGTTTGGTGCTTATTATTCATAACACTAACTGTAGGCTATTGGCTACTTAGGTAGTAGACAAGTATCGAACTGCTAAGCCAATAATGTTTTTGTCATTGTGCTTATCAGTTATTATGTGAAAGATAAAGAGAAAGAAATGTGATGCCTAAAAAATCGATTTCAAGTATTTTAAGGAATCTAGGTTTTCACAATCCCTGAAGCCGAGATATCGTTTTTGCAATACAGAATATTACGATTTACACCGAATTATCACATGCAATTTATTCATATTTGGAATCTATAATTAAATTCTTTCGAGAATGATGGGCAAATACAATCATTTTTACTAAAAGTTAATGAGTCTTTATTTTAAAAGAGCACAGAATAGTTATTTTTATGTAAACCGGCTTTAACGATTTTTTAAAAGTCTCATTTTCATATAACAATGAAAATAAAACGATGCAAGCATCGATTCCCCAAGTTCTAGTCGTATTATCGCCGCGCTCTCATGGTTAACAATCGCCAGGTCTTTGAGCGGCCTCGTGCGTAACATTTTAAATTTAATTGCATGATTGTTTTCAATTTCTTATGTCGCCGTTCCAATCACTCGCCTCAATTTCAATATTGAAACCAATAAGCTGCTTCCATTATTAAATGACACCTACTTGTCTAATCCACGTGGACTAAAACCGAGGTTTCAATGTCTTGTGCTGAGGACGAACATTAAGGTACGTGATTAAACATTATTATTAAGAGTTAAGAATGTCAACGTACTCGTATATGAAATAATAATAATAACAATAGCCATTTAACAATATAACAAACTAGTGCTTATTCTTATCGAGGAAGTAGACGTGACAACGTGACGCTTAGAGTGAAACTTACAGAGCAACAATCGGTCGGCAAAATTATGTTTTAAAAGCACACCGCACATTATTGTATGATGACAACATGTTAACCATGAGAGCGCGGCGATAATAAAATATAGTATGAGCGAATTTCTGTTTTGTCGGTAAAATTAACATATATAGGATGTTAAAAAGGGCCTAATATTTTAAGAGATGGTAGAACTCATCAAAACGAGTAAAACACGTTTCCTGAAATTAATATCTTCCGAGATATTAGAACTTATTTGTTCATATCAAATTCTCGATATTACTTCCATTCATCATAATACATTCTTCTGTTGGACGTCTAAGCGTTGGTTTTTCTGATTTAATACCTGTGTTAGATGTCCGACTTCGTTATGGAAATGGGCTGGTGCTCCGTCATGCATAAACTATATTTGTAGTCTTTGATGGTATGGCACTTCCTCCGGCAAGACTGGCAATTATTTGCTAAGAGACCTCGATACTGAGAATCAGTTAATCTACTAATATACTTGGTAAAATATGTGGCCCTATTAACCTGTAACCAATAACTCCTACCCAAACGTTAACTGAAAATCATTGTTGATGCCTCGCTTCTGCAATTGGGTGGGGATTTTCATCATCCCACTACAGTCCGTTACTCAGGAGGAGACGAGCGGAAAGAATGTGACCTTCTTGAATATCGCTGTTGATTATTATAAATATCGCTCAGATAAGCATCCCAGTAGCCAGGTTATTACTCGTGCAGGAAACATGAGTAACAATGCGTATTGAAATTAAAGCTAAGTTGAACAGAAGGAGACCTAATGTTTCCGGTTACTGCAGTACAAATATTGCTCGTATTGTTGTACGTTATCTGTTCACATCTCTTCGTCCTCAGTCCGCTCTCGTCTTCTCCTGAGTCACAGACAGTACTTGTGTATTGTGAAAATTTACAGTTACATCGCTTGTGAATCCTTCCTCGTCCGTAAATAAAGAATCGACATTCGAAGACAGTATTTTAAGTACATTTTTCGTAAAAACCATTAATTTTAGGACCCATGTTTACTGAACTTTTTTCGCTGTTGTGAGTACTACCGCCTCACAATATTAGACCCTCTTTTTTTTTTTTAACGCTCTCTAAATTTATATAATCATGCATTCAATTGAAAACTATCCGTGTAGGGTGAATGTCCATAAACTTTGTTTGTTATTGCTTATTCATCTGTCCGAAGACAGGTTTCAACCTCGTAAGTGAGGTAGCACTTATAAGACAACTAGGCCAGAAGATAATGGAGTATGATGGCCAGTTTCTTTCCCACTGCATTGCATAAATCGCTGATTAGTAACATATCACACTAATCAGCAGGGAAAGGATTTATATGTAAATACATATTTACTTATAAAGCTAATATAATTTATATTTTGCATTATCTTTATGTTTCACAATGTGTAGGGTTGAAAAATCCTACTTTTATTTTCCATATTTTTCCATATTTTAGAGTTTAGTACGTATTTTCGTTAATTTCCATATATTTTCCATATTTCATATAAAACAGCCCATATTATATTAGGTTTAACAATAAAACAAAACAAAATTCCATTAACTTTTAAAAATACATTTCAACAATAGAGATTTAAACACATGTTCAGTAATCCCTTTAACATCAGAGTTATTTGAAAATTAGCAGTCCTATCAACAATGGGAAAGTAAGTTACAAAACTGTATTAATTTAATTTAAAATTTTTAACAGACTTCAGTTGTGCAGCTCAACAGTTAAATGCCAGTCAGAGTACACATAGGTTCAGTTTTGTAAATCATACTATAAAGACGGTAAATATGCCAAAAGTACGTCATTCAGTCAATTTAAAATCAAAACTAACAAGTTACATTTCAGAATTTAAAGAAGATGGTTTATCAACTGACAATAAAATATTATTTTGTAATTTGTGTCAGTGTGCAGTATCATCTACACAAAAGTTCCTGGTGCAACAACACATTACAACTAGTAAACATCAGGCCAACAAACAACTAAATTCCAAGCAGAGACAATTGTTTTTAACACAACCAACAACATCGAATGTAAGATCTGAGTTTAACATCGACCTGTGCCGTTCTCTCATCTCTGCTGATATTCCTCTCTACAAACTAAAGAATAAGGTCTTCAGGGAATTCCTTGAAAAATATACTCAACATACAATCCCGGATGAGTCAACACTTAGGAAGACGTATGCTCCATCCATCTACGATGAGACAATACAGAAGATAAGAGATGAAATTAAAGATAGTTCAATTTGGGTTTCCATTGATGAGACTCCCGACAAAGAAGGTAGACTTGTTGGTAATGTAGTTATCGGTTTGTTAAGTGAACAATATTCTGAACGAATTCTTTTACATTGTGATGTTCTAGAAAAGTGCAATAACAAAACTATAGTTAAACTGTTCAACGAAGCTATGGGTATCCTGTGGCCAAAGGGTATTATGTACGATAATGTGTTATTCTTTATTAGCGATGCTGCCCCTTATATGGTCAAAGCTGGACAAGCATTATCTGTTGTATATCCTAAATTGACTCATTTTACTTGTGTGGCGCATGCATTTCATCGTGTGGCAGAAGTGGTCAGAGACAATTTCCCTAAAGTAGATTTGTTGATTTCATCAGTGAAAAAAGTATTTCTCAAAGCTCCCAGTAGAGTTAACGTGTTGAAAGAAATGTACCCTGAAATTCCATTGCCACCAAAGCCAATTTTAACTAGATGGGATACATGGCTAGAAGCAGTTGAATATTATGCCGAACATATAGACTCTATTAACAATGTTCTCCTTGCATTGGACTCTGAAGATGCAGTCTCAATTGATACTGCGAAAACAGTTACCTGTGACATAAGTGTGAAGAATGACTTAGCTCACATTCAGCATACATTTTCATGCATCATAAAAACGCTCAAAAGTCTTCCAAAATAGGCACCTTTCACTATCTGAAAGTTTTGAAATTATAAATAGTACTGTGGAACAACTGAATCGTGGTAGAGGTAAAGTTGCAGATGCAGTAAGAGCTAAGGTGGACACTGTACTTTCAAAAAACCCTGGATATGAAGAACTACAAAAGGTTGTTGCTGTGATGAGTGGTGAATCAACAGTGAAGATTAACTTGGACTTATCCCCAGCAGACATTGTGAAATTGAATTATGTACCAGTTACTTCTTGTGACGTCGAACGCTCTTTTAGTCAGTATAAATCTATCCTCAGAGACAATAGAAGAAGATTCACTTTTCAGCACTTGAAAGAAATGTTTGTAACCTATTGTTATGGTAACAGACAATAAAAATTGTGTTTTGTTGAAACTACATTGGAAGATAAGGTACGTCCATTATATTTTTTGTTTAGTTTGATTAAAATGTACCAATATTTAACGTACATAGTCATTTTTTTATAATTTTAAGTCCATATTTAATTCCATATTTTGGTAAAAATCCATATTTAATTCCATATTTTGGTAAAAATAACTACATATATATTTACATATTTCATATATTTTTAGTCCATATAAATCCGTTCCCTGCTAATCAGACTTCATATGTATACAAGCAATTGTTCTTCTCTGACATTTACATAGTCAAGTGAGATGCACAGCCTAAATTAGATATACGTATCAACCAGAACCTCAATTAGAGTTATCATAACCATTATCGTTCGTAAAGGAAAATGATATGTAAATGCTGTTTCATTATAGGCAAACTGTTGAGTGTCTTCCAAATTTAATAGGAAATGAGAGAATGTTGTTACAAAAGGCTAGAACTTCGATATTTTTTAATTCATGTTACTTTGTGCACTTTGTCGCATCTATTTTAATCGTATACTATTACAAACGTTTCATATGTTCCTTTTGGTATGTTTATAAAATTAATTATAATTTTAAAATATCAAATGGAAAATTCTGGAAAGGAAATATAATTTTTCTGTAACATCTTGCATAAAGTATAAGTTCATTAACTACTGGGTGTTCATTTCAAAGTGTGTCATGACGTCACTGTTGTGAGTCAGCGATTTGAAGAGAGTTTCAGCTTTTATGTCAGAGAAGTTGCCTATTAATCAAGGCGTTCAATCTGAACTTGAGAACGTGTACGGTATAACTTGAACGTCGTAGCAACAGACGGCGGTCTGTACGGTCTGTGTGGTACCATAACCTCTTTCGAACTGTGTTTTGCGCGGCCAAGTCGTACGCAGGGTATTTGTTATCATTGGTTGCCTACGGCAACATTCCACAACACAAATCAAATGCTCCGTGTCCATGTTGACCGTCGAAGTTAATGTCAACAAAGAGCGTATTCCGAATCTCACCGGTGAGTAATCCGATGGCATCACGGTGTTCCGAATTCCACCGATGACGTCATTGATGCTCCACCGGTGTCGCACCGGTGCCATCAACTTGCAGAGGTGGTGACAGTCTCCATCAGCCGCCATCAGTGAATCTGATTGGTTCTTGTATAGGGCGGGAATTAGCAGACGAATGACATCGTGCACTGTTGTGTCATGGCGGTGTGTTCTGCTTTGGTTCTGCTGTATTGTTTGTAATGAGCACAACGTAAATACAATATGTTAATGGCTTATGAGCGAACATGTCAACGGACCCGTTATTACTACCGGTTAAAGAAATAAATTGTTTATGCTATCTTTTCTTTGAACGAGATGGCAGTACGAAAATTTCGCAAATTTTGCTAGCGTAGCACAGATAACAACTTGTACAGTCGCCATGACAGCCATCGATCCTTCCAGCAGTTTTGTTCCTTATTTTGCTGCAACGTGACGTCATTGATGCCACCGGACCGGTGAGATTCGGAATACGCTGAAATACTGTACGTAAGTAATCGTCTTAACCCTCTCCCCCATACCCTGAAAGTAAGAAAAAACCCACTTCAGTACATTTTTCCAAACAGTTCACATTCCTGCCACTACCGGCGTTGCCGTACATATCAGTACTCTTGAGAATGAACGCCGTACTTGCTATGCAACTTCTCTGACACATAGGTGTAGGAAGTGTAGGAAGATTGAATTCTCTAGACTCATCGACTAGCCATATGACGGCATACAGCGAGCCATGACACACTTTGAACTGAACACCCAGTATATCTTAAATGCAGTATCATCCGTACAGCAGTTTTTCATTTTAAAAAATTAATATTTCTAACTTAATATGATTGCATCACATAAAGTTCGTCCAAGTCAAGTCTGCGAGTGGGGATATCGGGATGGAATGCAGAGGCAAAACACAGTTGCCACATAGGTCACTTGACGCTCAGATTTCAACGTGTGCACATCGTTTAAAATACACTACGGAGCGCACGCATTTGTTGTCCTTGTCTTCAGATAAAGGCAACAGTTACACTGCCCCCCCTCATGCAACTTTCTCTCCTACGCCCACGCTTGCCAATCAGAACGCCAAACCTCACTGTCAAGCAGAAGTATAAGTACAGTCTATTTCAAAGCGTCTTAAATTGTTACCGCTCTATGAACTAAAGCGCAGTAGGAAAACTTTGCTGTCATATAAGACTGTACTGGTCTCCTCTCGTTACCGCCTCCTTTCCCTACAGAACTGTCTCCAACTTCCCCTCTCGGCTCGCAGACTTAACTTGGTCGAGCTGTATTCATTATATGAGGTTTCACCATCCTCATTAATACGATTGTCTTCTGAACAGTTCTTCAATTTGCAAGGCGGAAAATGGATATTTATATATATTTTCGTGAACAGAAAACAATTTAAATTTATGCATGTATTTTGAATGCTAGTTGCAGAAAATACAAGCAGAAATGTAATTAGCAAGTTAATGTTATGATGAACTAAATTGTCCTGAAACCTATAACGAGAACGTACATACATGTGACCTTAATGGCACTTACTCTCTTATTTTGTTTTGTAAACCAAATCAATTTAGTCAATCGCTTTCAAATTATCGAACAATTCAATAGTTTTGAGTAATCGGATTATTCTTTTGTGTTCGTTTCTATTTGTAAAAATACATAGTCCCTTCTATGCGCAAATAATAGAGGCCAACGATTAAAAACGACTGTGCCTGCTGCAATTCATTACTGTTCGAGCTTTCAAACAGACAAAGGAAATGGTTGAAGCCTCACTTTGCTAGCATAGCATTCAAGAACAGGTTACAATCATTCACTTTCACAATTACAGAGGCAGAGACCGACGGCAAAATATGTACATGACCCTTATTGCAGTGGTACCATAATGGCAACGGAAAATTTTAAATATTCATAAAAATGCGTCGCATAAACATGGGACATGTGTGACGTCCGTGCACCACATGCTGCTCTCACGCCGTGTAAACAGGCGTCGTGCCAGAAGTCACTTTTTTCATATTTCAGGACATGAAAATGCAACCAACTGCGAAAGCTCATATTTTTGTGCCAATAAAGTTCTTTTGCGATAACGTTTCTCAGGTTGGATAACAGTAGCTACTCAGTTCATTTTCCTGAACATTTTTTCACAGAAGTACAAGTCAACAAATGATACTGGATCATATTCATAACCTCCAACAGAGAAATCATCACTTTAATAGTGCATACAGCCACCGGCGTAGCTCTGTCCGCTAAGGCGCTTGCCTACCGATCCGGAGTTGCGCTCGGGCGCGGGTTTGATTCCCGCTTGGGCTGATTACTTGGTTGGGTTTTTTCCGAGATTTTCCCCAACCGTAAGGCAATGTCAGGTAATCTATGGCGAATCCTTATCCTCATCTCGCCAAGTATCACTTCACTTATACGTATATTTACTAACAGAAAATATTCGACCCATAGATGATAAATATTATTTAACTATATTTGAGGTTGCGCAATAATATTGAGCGTATATACGTGAGACTAAAGTAATGTGCAGTATTGTTAAGTATAACAAATCTTTTTAAAATATATTGTGAAATCTTAAAAACTTATAATGCCTGTAGGTAGTATTGCGCAATATCCCGTCAGTTGTTCACGAAAAGCCGTGGAGTATAGACACTCGTCTCTGTCACAGATCGTCGTCTTCGCTCTTTGTTTCAAAGGTTTCTTTTTGTAGGCAGTTTACTTCTTTGTTTTGCTTCCATATTTTGCGAAAAGTGCATTTTGTCATTGAATGCACAATGCATACAACTTTATGAAATTTCAGTAACTTCATGGAACGTCAAGTCGAATGAATATAACAAATATACAAGAGAAAAAAGAGGCGTGTGAGGTGTTACTCAACAAATATACAGAGAGATACCATACAACTACAAGGGTGGATAAAAGAAATTCAATTCTTTGAAGACAGCAGTGTCTTGATCGTCCAACATTTCGAAGCAAACCAAATTATTGTGCAATAACATTAAGTTAATTTCGGATTGAGCTGTCTAAAGGGAACGTCAATATTATTGCACAATATTACTGTTCAATAATATTAAAACCGCTTAAAACCGTCATTCAGCGAAAATATCAATTTTATAAATTTATCGCTTTTTATTTAAAACTGATTAAGGATTACGGTTCATAAGTTGAGAACCAAAGATATAGGATCAACATTAAAAACAAAAGCTTATATGAACTTAACTGCTACAAGTTCTCTGAAGACTAATACATTACAATTTCTGTTACTTCAAAACATCTCTTCATTCTTGGATGATCATGTCAACAATGTTATGTTTCAAACAACATCGAAACTAGTAAATCAGGTAACATAACACCAGAATTCATAATGTTAACACAGTGCAGTAGTTATTTATTCAAATAACTTAACATTTTAGCAGTGAAAATGTCTCTGTTAATGAAAAATATCAATGTTTTCTTAGAAGGTTAGTGAATAACGTAACAGATAATAGAATGCGACTGAAAATAAATAACATACCTTTTAATTTTACGCAATTCATTCACTTTCCTAAACACATAGAGAACATTTTACATAATATAGGCTAAATGAATGTATACCGGTTCGTTGAGGAGTTAGGTACAGATTAACAATTTCAAAGAACTGATTTTTCAAAATATTTTTTTTTAATACGCACCAACTAATCAAGTTTATTTTGGTGAAACAATTATTTAAAATCTGTATACTAATAATTTTAAAGGTTTAAATTTTAACACAAGACTCTAAATATGGTACTTCATTGTATATTACATCATCAACGCTCTTTTCCAGCTAAATACAATCCATATTTTCAGTGCTAATTCTGAAACTAGTGGGCAGAAATTCATAAAATTTTTATCCATGTTTAAATGTACATTATCTATAAAAGTCACCGAATCATTACCAATGAAATTAAGTTTTTCAGAAGAACTGCTGGCTATACTAGATAAGATAAAAAGAAAAATTTGGATATTTTGAAAGAATTAAATATTCATCCAACTTTATAGAAAATGAAACATTATAGACGGAAATGGAAATCTCATATACTCAGGATACCTAGAAAAAGGATACCACGCCAAGCACTAAATTACCACGCTTTAGGAACAAGATCTTTGGCCCGTCCGCAGAAATGGAGTGAGACCGTACCAGGCCACCAGGCTTAATACAGAAGAAGAAGAAGAAGTAGACGAAGAAGAAGGAGAAGATCTATAAAAGTGACCACAATCAAGCCCATCTCTTAGATACTTTGTCTTAATAATATACTATTGCACTAATAATACATTGAAAACTTGTTACGTAAATTTGAACATAACTTACATTTAAAATAAGCCTATTACTTATTTATCTATAAATCTAATTGTGATCAGTCTTGTAGAGCTATCTTTTGGCATCAAAATGAAAATACCAGAATACGGAAATATTAAAAATTGGTCAAGTTATGAGCAAAAATCTGAATTAAAAAAAAAAGCGGATAGTTGCCATTTTAACAATTAAATTGTGCATTTAAATGCATTTTAGAATACCCAAAATTATGTTACTATATTCAAGAAATATTGGAGTTTCTGTATATTAATTTGCAACTGTGTATCACCTAAGTACATTAAAAAGATATATTATGTTTCTTAAGGTCAATTTTTCAGTGATGATGGCCGCAAGATTTTTCACAGATACATTATAAGTTGATCAACAACATGAATTTTATACACATTTTTGTTCCGATAAGCTTGCTGATATATCAATGTTTTCCTAAACTCCGTCAAAAACTTATCTTATATAATAGTGTGATATTTTTTATTTCATTCTACTTGATGAACGTTTTCGGTTTTTATAAATCATCTTCAGATCACATTATCTCTATTGAACTGTTATACTGATGTGCAATAGGTTACATTAACCATATTATGTTAAAATATAAAATACGGGGTATCATAAAACGTTAATATTTAAAATCTTAACATATTAAATTAAAATAGTCTAAAATGAAGGTTATTTTGCAGCTTATACAGTCCTTCCAAATATAAACGGTTATTTTCTTATGACCATTTTGCAAGATAACTATCATGAAAACTGCATTTACAAATTAATTATTGCATAATTATGAATCGTTGAAATCCAGTGGAATGAATATGCAGCATCATATTTTGATTTTACGCAGGAGCCCCTGTGGTTTTGTGGTCTGAAATTACGCGAAAATTGTGTATGTTTAGAGTTATGAAAACGATTTAAACAATTTTTTACATTGTCTAAATTATGTCAAAAAGATGGAGGAGGGCTGTTTAATTTGAAATCTTTACTTACGGTATAGCAGAGGTGTGTCCTGTTTTGAAGTTGGATGAGCCACAAGTGCAGTAGGGCGTTGCGTTTACAGAATGATTAAGTAATACCAGCTTGAAAGTTGGAGGGGGGGGGGGTGTATCGGCATATCGGATGTTACGTCTGCTAGGAGATTTTAAATTGTAGAGTGGGCTATGTAAGTTCGGTAATTGCTCGTTTAACAATAATACACCATTATTGATTGCTTGTGCGATATAGTATTTTTCGGCAATATGAATTCTTGGATTGTTGTTCATTGGTTGAATGATCTGTAATGTGCTGTTTATATCATTTGGTTCATGTCCTTGTTCTATTAAGTGTATTGCAAATTTTGACTTCTGTTTATTGTATTTAAAATCCGAAATATGTTCTTTGAATCTGGTTCTGCAATTTCTACGGGTTTGGTCGATGTATTTATTAGGGCAATCCTTGCAGTGCAGCATATATGCACCGCTATCTTTGAGGCGATCTTTATTTTGAAGTTTATTTGGCATAATCTTGTTTAATTTATTATTAGTGGAAAAGGCGATATTTATATCATGTTTTTTGAAAAAGTTACCTAGCTTCTTAGAAATTGACCCGAAATAAGTCATATTTGTTCACGATTTTTTAGTTTTTGGAGTTGCAGAAGCAAGAGAGGTATATGAAGTTTTACATAATTTATTTTTACGTTTTTTAAGGAGAGTGTCTATTATGTGTTTACGAAAGCTATTTTCTTGAGCCAGAGAAAGTATGTAGTTATATTTTTTATGTAGGAAATGTAGGATCTAGAAAGAAAATGAAGATATATTATGATTTAATATACCGCGAAGTAAAATGTATGGACTTCACGGATAAGAACAAGAAATTCATGTGGTTGACAGAAGGCAAAATCGGCAATCAAATAACAGACAAACAAGAAATACGTGACAGATGAACGAAATATGTAGAAGAGTTATATAAGACAGAGAATCGTCCAGATGATTTAGCTATTATAGAAGATGAAGCAGCCATTTCAGAAGACAAAAAAAAAAAAAAAAGATCTTCTATTCTATAAATAGATTTAATAAATACATTGTGTATATTGAGTATTGTGAGTATATTGTACACAGTTCTTTCTCACTCATCTTTAGCGTAATACGACAGCGGCAATGTTCTTACAGTCTTACTAATAAACCGTGTATAGTTTTTATACGAGACTTATGCAGAGTTGAGACAGAAAACGTTACTAATAAACCGTGAATAAGCTATGGACGTATAAACAGGCTGTAACTATACAATGGGAATTGCTTTGCGGTAGTTATATACACGAAACCCCTTGTTTACGCGTTGTATATAGTGAAAAAATGGCCGCCCTTTTAACAGCTGTTCGTATCGACTGTCATTTTATGATGATGTTTACCTTGTAACCACAGAAGAACAAACCAAAGATTATAGAATTATTAGAATAATGTTGCTGTAGCTTGTACTCTTTGACCAAAATCTAGTGTGGTAATCGATTAGAGCTAGTTGTACTATCGATATTTCAACACGCCACACTAGAGCGCTCTACCGGATCCAGTAGAGAACCTCTGATATTCTATTACCTTTCGTAACGAAGTAATGACGAAACTATGACGTAGCTGTGTAACAGTTATACTGTTATACACGACGTATGTAGTGATTATTAGTAAGGAATTTACACACAACTTATAAACGAGCTACTCATTTTATAAGTATAAGACAGTTAAACGTCTGTATATAGGGTTTTTATTAGTAAGACCGTTAGTGAGCACTCTAAGAGATGATATAGCGGGCAATGCAGTACACAGATTACACACGCACAATCACTGGTCACCTGGTGAAAACCTTTTCTATTACAGATGCGGTAGTGAAAACCATGGATTGCTCCCCTTCTTCTATTCTAAGAGAAGGAGCGGAACTAGCGCTTAGAAAAATGGAGAATGGGAAAGCAACAGGAGAATGGGAAAGCAACAGGAATGCTTGGGTGAAGACAAGAAGGAAATTGTGTCATCATGAAACGAAATATATGAGAAAGGCGAATGGCTTGAAGATTTCGCGGAGACAGTGTAGCTGCCAATACCGAAAAAAATTAGTCCTGAGAAATGTAATGAGTTCAGAGCTGTTACCATAATCGACGAAGATACTGAATCGACGTTTATGTTTTAAGTTGGAAGGAGAAACAGAAGAAGAGCAATTTGGCTTTTCGAAGCGGAAAAGCTGCGAGGAATGCAATGGGAATGCTGCTGACAATCGGCGAAAGATACCTAGAAAAAAATAAACAACTGTAACTTATGTAGTATTAGCGGACCTGGAAAAAGCTCTTGACAGAGCGGATATTAAAATAAATGATGGGTTTCCTTAAAGAAAATTAGGTGTGGATTGGAAATAGAGCAGGCTATTACATGTAATCTTCATATCAAACAACGAGTCAAATCAGAATAGTAGAAGAAATGTCAAAGGGACGTGGAATAGGGAGAGGAGTGCGAAAAGAATCCCCTTTACCACCTACCCTTATCAACAGCTACTCTGAGGATTTAGTGAAGAATTGTTTTCAGAACACGGGTGGGGTGATAGTACGGGGAAAAAAATAAAATGCATAACATTTGCTGGTGAATAATTTGAAATTATGGTTTATTTAACGACGCTCGACAACGTTATGCCGGTGTGCCGGTATTTTATTCCGCAGGAGTTGTTTTACTCACTAGTAAATCTACTGATGTGAGCCTGTCGCATTTGAACACACTTAAATGTAATCGACCTGGGCCGGGATCGAACCCGCAACCTCGAGCACAGAAGGCCAGAGCTATACCTACTACGTTACCCGAGCCAACTTTCCTGATGACATTGCGTTGTTAGCAGAAGAGGAGACGATACTAAAGGATATGCTACTGGAGCTAAATGACAGCTGCGAACGGTGTGGGATGAAGATAAATGGAAACAAGATGAAGACTATGGTCATCTCAAGGAAACTAAAGAAAGTAAACTTGCGAATACGAAATGAAGCAGTCGAACAAGTGGACAGCTTCAAATGCTTAGCGTGTACTGTAAGTAGTAGTAGTAAAATAAGCAACAGCCAGGAAGTCCAAAGGATAGCAATGGCAAAGGTAGCATTTAGTAGATAAAGGAGCACCTTCTGCGGACCTCTGGAAAAATAACTAAGGAAGAGACTAGTGAAGTACTTTGTATGGAATGTGGCATTGTGTGGTACAGAAACATGGGTATTATGAAAATATCTGAAAAGTGGATAATGAAAAAGAATGGAGCGTGTGAAATGGACAGCGAGAATAAGAACTGAAGCTGTGCTAGAAAGAGTGGATGAAGAAATAAAAAGTGCTCAGACTGATAAGAAAGAGAAAAATAAATTGCATGGTCACTGGATAAGAAGAAACTACCTACTGGTACTAAAGATATACTGGAACGAATGACGAACAGGATAAAAGTTCGGAGCAGAAGAAGATATCAGGTGATAAACAACATTAAGACATAAGAGTCATATGCGGAGGTTGAGAGAAAGAAGGAGAATAGGAAAGAGTGGAGAATGGTGGGTTTCCAGTGAAAGACTTGTCCTTGGGCAGAAAAATATGAATGAGTGGATAACTTAAGTCAATGACTTCTTTTATTATTTCATTATTAGACTGATGTTTTATCCATACGGGTTCCGTATCTTCCATTTCCAATTTATTATTATTCAAATCATCTTCTTCCATATAGGGTAGAGTAGCATAAATCGCACCGCTTCCTAAATCGCACCACTGCTAGTTTAAAACAAATTACTATAGTAGTGTGGTATTGTTACAATATACCATATGAACTTCCACCATGTCACTTTATCTCTGCCACTTCTTTGTGTCAGCAGCGTGGTGTTAGTGTATCTAATACAATCGCTCAGGTGGATGTATATTTAGCTAACATTTTGTAACTAAATAACGGATTTGTATGCAAAGGAATCCATAATCTTAAGATGTTAATCGTTTAAAGAGGTATTAAAGAACATTAACATAGTAGGATTTTCGAACATGTGATGATTATAGGCTAGAATAAAGGAAATAATAACTTATGGCGTACTTTCTCAATTCGCACCACTTTGTAGGTGCTTAATTCGCACCGGTGCGAAATCAGCAACTGTAGCAATTCCAACCGTACAAAAGAAGGCCCCAAAAATTTTAACTGAACTAGGAATGCATCAGATGGGTGCAATATCAAGTGGTGAAAAGAGCGTTAATGCAACAAGTGTGTGTTGTACAAGCGCACCAGGTATTTTATGCCACCTGTGATAAATTTTAAACGTCAAACAGTGCATCCTACATTATCAGCTGGTGCTCCTCCAGGATCGTTATTTGTGTGCTCTGAGTCAGGTTACATCAACAGTGAACTATTTGTCGAATAGCTCAAACATTTTATTTGCCACTCAAACCTGTCATAGAAAAAAGTGGACACCTATACGACCCATTCCAAAAAATTAGGAAACTAGATTACCTCGGGAAAATAGTATGCTCCTATTTCAGCTTCCTCGTCTTAATACTCACAGGCCCAGCCTTTAGATGTTTCTATCTTCAAATCATTTCAGACAGCTATATCATGAAGCAGTTCTCAGGTGGCTTCGAGATAATCGTGGAGAAAAGGTGACGCAGTTTACAGTCTGAACTGCCTGGTGAAGCACATGGCAAATGTATAACAATGAAAAACACATTCAGAAAGTTTTAATGTTACGTAATTTACGCTCTATTTTTTCAGTTTCTTTTGAAGATGCGTTACTCTCTTTCATTAATCTCAATAAACTTGTAATTTGCATTTATTACAATATTCATTCAAATACTCTTCAGTATGTTCAATATTAAAAGCTTTCCTTCATCCTGTTACCTGCAGATAAAGAGGTGCGATTTAAGAAACTGCAGGTGCTATTTAGGAAACTAGTTGCCTAAATGGCACCACTGACATGTGTTTCGAAAATGTCATTTTAATTAAAAAATATTAAATGAAATTCAAGAATTATTTTTTACATCAAAGGTAAATGTTCTGTGGAATGTATCTCTGTAAAGGAATGCAGAAAATAAAAACTGTATTGTTCAATAAAAATTATAAATGCTAAAGTGGTGCGATATAGGCAACCTTACCCTAAGATAGATATGATCCCGAATTCGATATTTTTACGTTTTCAAATTTTATTTTATTTTATTTTATTTCACCTACATTTCAATTAAATAATACTGCAGTTTGAAAAATACAAGGAGGTGGATTTCATATTTAGAACATATACCGAAATCAATTCTTTGTAGGGGTTCATATAGGACACATTTTCTTCCCGCTATATCACTTACTTCTAATGGAACTTGTTGCGTTGTTAGTTGCGGCCAATATATGACACCTGACGCATTAACGTCCAGAATATAAGTAAACACCAAGTTTATTGCTTTCTTTTTAGTTCCAGCTCGCACACTATTTCCGATTAGTATGACTGTACACTGAGTCAGACTATACATAACGGAAACAAACTCAGGGATAGGAAATCGAAAGAACTCGAAAATGGAACACGAAAGAGATGGAAATGAAGAATGACAAAGAATACAGGAGATTAATTTTCAGGAGAAGACAATTTGTGTGAAAGTTTTCTTCCACTCACAAAAATAAAAGTACAAACTTGAGCGTGAAGAATATTCAATTTTATGGAAAGGCTCATATTTCTTGTCGGCGTCGATCACAGACAGTTCTGTAAAGAAGAGTCCGAATCTTGGAGGGGCACAATTCTATTAAAACGTGAATTGAGAAACCATAGTTGTTTATTACACGCTTATTCCGAAACGCTACAGACACGGAACAGTCTATAAAGAACGAAGCTGAGGATTTCCTAACGAAATCCATACGGAATACTTTACTATTTCTAATGTTTTTTTTTTTTTTTTCCTATTTGAACGGGAGAAGAAGATATCAGATGATAGACGACATTAAGATGTATGGATCATATACGGAGACTAAGAGAAAGGCAGAAAGCAGGAATGATTGGAGAATGCTGGGTTTGTAGTGAAAGACATGCACTTGGGCAGAACATGTATGTATGTATGTATGTATGTATGTATGTATGTATGTATGTATGTATGTATGTATGTATGTATGTATGTATGTAATGTTATGTATGTATGTATGTATATTATCTTTGTTTCACATTATCTTCGGACGTTTCTATTCTTTTGATTCATTACTTTCTTAATTATTTTATTTTATGGTGACATAATCTCATTTTTTGTTAAGTTTATTTATACACACTTTAATATCTGTGGTCATATCGCGTGTTAGTATCTGTGGGTATACCAGTAGGTGATTGTTAGTATTGTAGAATTCCTGTTTCTGTTGTGTAGATGACTTTTTTTTCTCTCGCTGTTATTTATACTCGCTTTAACATCTTTGGTCATATCGCGAGTTAATCTTTTGGTTGAAATCCGAAGGTCTGTGTACTATTGTAGATACTGGTTCTATTGTTGTGAAGTAGATGGCGACTATATATGTATTACTGATTTGTTATGAATATGATTTCGGTGATGAATGAGGCCGGTGATATTCAGGGATGTTGCGGCACAAATTTCCTGGCATTTGCCTTACGGTTGAGGAAAACCCTGAAAAACCTCAACCAGGAAATTCAACCCCCCGGGAACTGAACCCGGGCTCTCTGCGTAAGAGACCAGTATGCTGACTCCTACTTCATAGAGGTGGTTAATGGCTTTTGTTCAAGTGACAGATTTTAGATTTTTTATTAATGTATGTATTGTTGATTCAGGCGATTTTCAATCCGGTATTTGCCTTTGTGACTGAGGGAAATCATGAAACACCCCAGTCAGATTGGCCGGCAACGTGGTATGAACCCGGGACTTCCCGAATACTGTACTAGTCACAAAAGCTACCATCTGCGCCAACTCGCTCGGTTAATCTAATTTTTCGTTGCAATTTTTATTTGCTATTCATTCATTTGTTTTCAAATTGAATTTAATATTTTATATTGTTTGTTAATTTCATACGCTGTTTTTCATTTTGTGTTACAGGCGGCAAAAAAACAATGCCCTTATATAGGCGTCCATACACTTGCGCCAGAATATACCGCACGTGTTGGTATCAACTGAGTTTTTCCAGATGATGTGTACATCACAGAATATTCATACGCCATTTATCTTCTAGCATTTACATGCCTGAATTGTGCTACTGTATATATCGTGAGTTGGCATTTATTCTATTCCAGTTTGATACTTTCTGGTTCGCTTCGGAATAACTATAGATTGATAAATCGAACTGAAACCCTGACCGAGTTACTACGTGAGAACTGGCTGTCTTGGGGAGGAGCAAGTGAGAAAGCACAGAGGAAGGGAGAGAGCACTATGCACTATGTGATTATGTACTTGCAGGTCCACTCACAGTTTGTCAAACCTGCTAACAAAAGCATTAAAAGGTTGACTAGTTGCCTGCAATGCTAGCATAATGGAACCTTCCTAGCCAATAGTCGAGGCAAAAATGAAGAATCCGTTATTGTGGTAATACTGGAGAGTGGTTCTTCTATTGGTCGCGATGCCCACACACACTCTCAGATATTTACGTGGTGATTGGTGACTGAATGACGAGGAGCGAGGGGGAGAGAAGAAAGAAAGAGAGAGATTCCAGAAGTTGGCGTGTTTTACGGAGTTTCACTTGAAGTTGTCAAACTATAATTCTAAATAAAATAACGGGACACGAAGCTTATTTATCTGAAAATAATAATAAAATATTCGGATAATAATAACTACAGAATGGGACAGAACGGAAATACTCTTAAAATATTGTTTGGCAATTACAATGTCAAACTGCACAAGAGATTAAAAATTAAAAGTTACAAAAATAAGATACGAAAATATTAAGCGGACACTATACTGAATATTAATGAAATATTGTATTGCTTTATATAAAAAGTACCTTTCGTTACAATTTACATTATTTTCAACTGATATTTACTTATATGATTCGTTATATACATTGGAAAAACATTACTATTGGGTTTGTCTGTACTGTGAATCAGTAAATTACTAGGAATATTTTTATGCTTAGTAACATTTTTCTTTTTTATTATATTATAATAAAAAATTCTACAAGATGAATCAATAGTCTGGAGTCATATAAATATCTTCCATATGCTTCATTTTCGATTACTATAGGTGTTACCAGTATTTGTAAGACCAAGTGCTCTAACAGTGACACATTCGATTCTAGCCCTCATCCATCGCAAAAGCCGCGATTTTGGATGCAACTTTGAAATTTTACATGGCAAGAGAGTCATGTAGGTACTCAAAATCATGTGAAATTTTCTGAAAAAAAAAAAAAAAAAGCAAAACAAAAAACAATGGTTTAATCTGTTTTGAGATATATCTAATCGTTTTCAAGTTATTTAAAGATAACTGTCATAATGACACAAACATTACTTATTGCATCTAACAGATATTTTGTCACATGGTACAGTATTAAGGAGGCTTTGGAAAAGGTATTTTTATGCCATTCTGGTAATTAACTGTTTCTGCTTTAATATTTGGTTAACCTGTGACAGTTCCAATGCATTAACTATTAATGGTGCAATCCATTTTGAGATATTTCTAATTGTTTTCAGTTCATTAAATGATAACTGTCACAATGACCAAAAACAAAATTCTAAAAAAAATGTCAGGATCATCTTCACTGAGATGATGTAGCATTTGAACCTTAAATGGATGTCATTTATGCTGATGACTAGAGGGCGGAAAAATGTGCGTTACCACGCGATACAGGTTAGTTTGGTCTGAAGTATGGTTGACGACACAGGTACAGTACAAGCGCAATAATATAAATGCACCACAAGAGGTAGGCAGTACAAGTAGGAACCAATAAATGATCTTTAGTGTCAACTTCTAGTTGTATGGTAAAGAAAGCCAGGTGATTACAATGTTGTTTATTGCCTTTGTGCAGGTGCTAGTGTTGTGTAAAAGTGATTTAAAATACCTAAGTCGAAGGATTTGGAATTAAACAGTCTAAGAAATAAATACGGAAGAGAGATTTTGATCCCGTAAGGGGAAAAATAATTTTTGTGTCGTGCGTAAATATGAAATTAAAATACGTGGGAAATATTACATAGAACGGCATTATAACAGCAATAAACATACAGAAAACATACAAAGGTCTTCGACATCAAATAATGAAAAACATACACGATCTGAATTTAATGTGGGTTTATGTAATATGATGATTTCTACAAATATTCCGTTCAAGAAACTTGATAATCCACATTCTAGAGGTGAAAAGGTGAAAGAAAAATTACACAAATTCTGCAAAAAAAAAAAAAAAACCGGTTATACAGTTCTGCGTAACATTTTGAGTGGAGGGAAAAACGACGATACTACGGCGCTTTTTCATTTGCACTTCTAACATCTTGTGACACGGAAAGTAGCTTTTCGATGTTGAAAAACTGTTTGAGTGAGAGACGTCGAACTTTCTCTTTCGATAATTTACGGATGTATATTGTGGTTCAGTATAATGCATTCTTTAATCATCATACGGTGGCAAGTAACATTTGAGGTAAGTTTTTAAATCACAATAACTATATTACAACTTCATTCCAGTATTTATAGATCGATCGAATGGAGTGATGAGGTTCTCATTACCAGACTGTGCTCTCTTGCTGCTGTTTACGTGAGTGAACGGCAACAGTATAGTCCGTTGATACTGAACTTAACGCATAACGCACATCTTTCAGCCCTTTACTGATGACGCACTCGTAAAATAGAGGCCTGGCTTGAACCACACTCTCTTGATAGGTGTCGTATACTGTACTCTTCTTAGGGCTTTTTACCATTGCAGCTAGTATCGTAATCAACAACAATTCATCGGTTGCTGTTTTCAGACATCCACTTCTCCTTTTATCAGCTACATTTCCTGTGACTTTAAATCTATTAATAAGTTTTGTTACAGTACTGTAGCTGATAGGTACAAGTCTGGGTGACGGCGACTGAATCTGCTGCAACATTTCTGTGGCTTTACCCACCAGAATGAATAGTAATATCAAATCTTTCCTCTTTCGATAATACCATCACGAAAATCAAGAAATTTGTTACAGGAAAGCTTCAAATATTCACAACAATGCATTGAAACTGTCACATGTTAACCAAACAGTAAAGCAGGAAGAGTTAATTACCAGAAATGCATAAAAATACCTTTTTCCAAAGCCTCCTTAGTACTGTACCATGTTACAAAATACCTGTAGATGCAATAACTAATGTTTGTATCACATTAATAATAATAATAATAATAATAATAATAATAATAATAATAATAATAATAATAACTATTATTATTATTATTATTTATTTAATCTGGTCGACAGTTATCTTTAAACAACTTGAAAACGATTAGATATAGCTATCTTAAAACATATTTTACCATTGTTTTTTTTTCAGAACATTTCACATGATTTTGAGTACCTATATGACCCCCCTTTCTATTTAAAGGGCGGCTTTTGAGATAGCTGATGACTAGAATCGGATGTGTCACTGGTAGAGCAGTTGGTCTTACAAATACTGGTAACACCTATAGTAATCGAAAATCAAGTATATGGAAGATATTTATATGGTTCCAGACTTTTGATTCAGCCTGTAGTAATTTATTACCGGTATTAATTTTACAGCAAAACTCTATAGTAAATTTTGATCCCATGTATACAAGGATCCATATAACTTAGGTCTATATCAGTTAAGAATAATGTAAATTGTGGCGCAAGATACTTTTTATATAAAGCTGGTCAATATTTTAATAAAATAATAATAAAATTGCAAACCACTTATCATAGGCGGATGAAATCTTGTACATTTGTCATCATTAACCACATATAGCAGTGATCAAAATTTTATGAATCTAGCTTCATAAGTAAACTATGTTAGTTATTGATTTGACTATTGTGAACCCTTAAAAATATGAAATTTCAGTATAGTGTCCCCTTTAAAGCAGTGGTAGGTACTCACTAGAAATTACAAGAGAGCTGAATATAAGAAACAGTAACCTATCTATCGGAGAGCCGCACCGAATTTCACAGTACTCAAACTTGGTAACACGCAAGCCTTATTACATTTGTGGATAAACACATTCATCTCTGGTTACTTTCATTGATTTTTATATTAATAGTCAACTGTTTTATATTTTTATTATTATTTGTTACGGGGATACCTTTACCTTTATTATTATTATTATTATTATTATTATTATTATTATTATTATTACACAATTTTAAGGTGACTTACAGTTATGTAGACTACTGCTGTGAAGTTTAAGGTTAAACTCTGCTACGCTCTTGCACAATTTTGTCAATACGAGCTGGTTGATTTGTGACAGATATTCTAAGCAAGTTTTCCAAGTTCACATTGGTGAGTCGAGATTTATGTTTATCCTTGATGAGCTTTATCTTGCTTAAAGTCATTTCACAAATATACGTTGATCCAAAAAGACACAAAATGTTATATGCACACAACACCAAGTTTTCGAACTGTTTTTCTGGAACTGTATTCCAAAACACTAAAATTGAATTTGGTTTTTCGTTTCTCTTGAAAAATTTTTCTTGTTCTGAATCCTGCTGGAGATGAATCAGTTCATTTTTGAGATTTCTAATCTCAGGACCTAAAATTGACAACCCAGTTACTTCTGTCGTTACTAACCAGGAATTTTCGACCAATCGAAATGGATTTCGAAACTTTCGAAAATCATTAAACCTCGCAATGAAATCATGGCGTACTACAGTGAGCAATTCTGTGAAGGATTACAAGTTTATTTCTTCCTCTGAGTTTCCTTGAATAAGATGTTGGAACCATGGAAAACTAGTAAAATCATTAATACTCAGTTCTTGTGTATATATTATCAATTTATCTTCTAATAAAAAAATTGCACTTGTCAGCTGAGTCATAAGTGTATTTGTACCTTTCATTTTAATGTGGACACCACCATGAAAAAGAGTTTAGTTCAGGGTATTCTTTAACTCGTTCACTTAAGAAGAGTTTTATTTCATGGCGAAGATTAAAAAATCGTTCCAAAATTCTTCCTTTACTCAACCACTGTTTAATGACATGATCATACTGTGAATTAAGCTTTTTGAGGAATTCTATGAATTGCGTATGATTTAGTTCACGTGATCTAATGAAATTAACAATGTTAATTACTTTCTTCATCACAGATTTGACAGTTTCGTCAAATTTAGCAGCAAGATTTTCTTGATGTAAAATGTAATAGTATGTTACTAACTCTTCTCTATTTAATTTTTTTAACAGAGAAATAAATCCTGCATGACAACCTACCATTCAGGGACAACCGTCAGTACACTCTGACAAAAGTTTGTTCAAGTCATTTTTGTATTTGTCGAAAAATGAACTGCTTCAAAAAAATTATCCCCAGTGTCTGACCTATCAGTGTATTACAGTTAAATTTGACAAATAAAAGCAACTCAGAGGTGGAACTAATATCTGTGGACGAATCCAGAGCAAGGCTGAAATAGTCACCTTCACGAATTTCATCAAGAGTACAAAGCAGCATGTCTCCCGACACTTCGTTAACTCTTCTAACGCAAGTAGTGTCAGAAAGTTGTAACTTTTCTATGTCATTTTTTATCTGATTTGCATTGAGAAATTGAGAAAATAGTGTGTACATGCGACTAGAAAACACTCCATAAAATCTAAGCATCAGTAAACGGTTTCATTTTGCGTGCTAAAATTTCTGCTACTTGATACAATGCTTTTGTTCTCAATTTATTTTCACTTAGGATAGCAGGCACTATTGACATTTTTAAAGTTTTTTAGTTTTTCTGTTCTCAATTTAGAATCTTTAGGATACTTGCTGTCAAAATTTGAATGCAGGGTACTATAATGCCTATTAAGATTAAATCGTTTATAACCTTGAACTACAGGGTCTCCCATATAAATTAAGACCGAACGCACAGTGTTTGTACTCTGCGCTACGGCAGTTACCACAGACGAACTTATGTTGGACACGGCCGCCCTGCTTTAAGCGTGTATACAATCTTATATGAATCTTACCTTATAAAATATGCTGGAAGTGTCGTCCTTCCTGGGTTATACAGGCATTGTATCTGGTAACCACATTCTGGCTGACGCGAGTGAGTACTGCCACTGTAATGTTTTTGATTTCATTCGTAATATTTTCTTTCAGTTCCTCCAATGTGTGAGGTTTTGTTCGATACACTCTTTCCTTCAGTTTACCCCACAAGTAAAAATCACACACTGTTAGATCTGGAGAACGAGGGGGAAATAGACCAGCACTGATCACTCTGTCTGCAAACATTTCCGAGTTTGTAAGAACGGGATCTTCTGCTGTATGAGCAGGGGCTAGACCTTGTTGAAACCACCCACGCGATTTTTCTTCTTCCGTTGACTGATGGAAGAACGACGTCAAAATATCATCTTGGTACCTTTCTGCATTTATTGTCATCTCGAAAAAGAATAGGTCCAATTATTCCTCTTGCACTAACAGCACACCAAACACCAATCTTCCTGTCATAATGAGGGACTTCATAAACACCATTAGGATTTTCTGCACACCAATAGCGAGAGTTATATCTGTTCACACGATCATTACGGTGAAACCAGGCCTTAGTGCTGCTCATCGGAGGACTATCGCGGAGGAATCGGAGATTACGAATAAAGCTCTCCACCCGTGATCTCCGGTACTATCGTAGGTGGAACAGGGGACATACGGAGGGATGCGGTGGTTCGGAGCGAAGCGAAGTTGGAGGACGTAGAGCTCAAAGACGAGCGGCGCGAACGGATTGAGGGTAGTTGTGAGTGGAATAGAATGGCACCAAATCGTATATCCGTCGCATGGAAATTCTTTAATTCAGTTGAAGATAATAATAAAATCGCACGCTGTGAACTTTGTAGGCGAATTTACTCTAGGAGTGGTGGAACTTCCAATTTGTTAGACCATTTGAAGCGATCGCACAGTCGCGAACTTGAAGAAAGTAAGTAAGTAAATTTAACTGTTCAAAACACTTTTGAACTCTTTTAAAAAGCGTGTTTACTTTGATTTATATATAAAAGTTCTAATAAATAATTTCGTGGTTTTGTGTGCAGACAGAGTAAATTGCGAATGAAAAAATGAAAAGCACAAGACTTTCAGCAAAGAAGGACCCACTAAGATTGACCCAGCATATTGTTACGAGATGAAACTCCAAACTTCAATGATGAGCCGCTTACTTGAAATGAAATATGAGTTGGTGATTGTGTTGCCAGAAAAGCCAAACGCTCCTAGGACGCTAACAGGTCAGTATTTGGAAATCTCTATGGCGTGGACTAGGTTAGATAGATTCTCTGAGTATTTCTAAATTTTAAAATGTATGTATGTAAGTATTTAGGCTAACATTAAGAGCCGCGGTTGTGGTACTCGTACTTGCTGTCAAAAATAAATTATTACCATTCAGATATACATTGACGGTTAATTAGTGATATAATCGTTTTCGTAGTTTTAAAATTACGCAAAACATTTGATACGATTTTTAAACTGCTTTAGTGCTATTGTTCCAAAGGCCCATAGTCTAGAAAAAAAGCCTTGAAATTTCTATAAAACGTAACTTTCGAGGCAATTAAAATCATACATAACTTAAATGGAATATGTAAAAGGCAACTTCAGTTATTAGATTAATATATTGAGTTTCATTCTGAAACTAAAGAAACGTGCGGTAATAATTTATTACAATTATCCTTAAATTGATATCCGCTTATATTTTTTATTACAGAGGAAGAGTGACGCGTTTTAGAAGAGGCAGTTCAAATACTGACACCGTTTAACACAATGATCACAATCCTGTCTGGTGAAGAATCTTAATAAGTTATTTTGGACAGTAAACTGTAAACCTACTGATACCACACGTTTCTTTTGTTCCATTCTGAAACTCCCTTAATATATTTTATGTTAAACTAAACTGATTAGAATAATAATTGATAAAAACTGTTTGTGAATAAACAAGTGTTTCCAGGAAAATTATAAACGTTTACATTAGCTACTGAAAAGGTTTACCTCTGCATTAGTTTTCAGTTAATTTTAATCTTATTAATTTGATCAATGACATAAAACTAATACGCATTTCCACATACACTATGAATTTGAAAACTAGAAAAAAAAATCTGTCAGCTAACGTAGCACTTCAAGCAAAACAAGAAAAAAGAAGAGCCGAAGAAAGAGAGAGAGAGGTAAATAAAAAAGAGAAAATAAACAACAAAATATTACGCACTTATTTTAAAAGATACGCGGACGTCAGCGGGCTCCAACCACTACCTGATCCGATTAAAGGAATGCTCAGCGGAAAATGTATGTCTGCGCCACAGCACATATATAACCTGCGCGGCATCAATCGGAGGTAACCGGAGGTCTCTGATTGAAAGCGCACAAACAACCGCTCCGGAGAAAAACCTAATCATAAGCAGCACTGCCAGGCCTCATCCGAAAAGAACACAAGCCGTGGGGTAAACTGAAAGAAAAAGTGTATCGAACGAATCCTCACAAATTGGAGAAACTGGAAGACAACTTTACGAATGAAATCAGAAACATTACTGTGGCAGAACTCACTCGCGTCAGCCAGAATGTGGTTACCAGATACAATGCCTGTATAACTCAGGAAGGACGACACTTCCAGTTTCTTTTATAAGGCAAGATTTCATATAAGATTGTATACACGCTTAAAGCAGGGCGGCCGCGCGCGACATAAGTTCGGCTGAGGCAACTGTCGTAGCGCAGAGTACAAAGACCGTGCGTTCAGTCTTAGTTTATATGGGAGACCCTGTATGTCACGACATAATAAACACATGCCACTACCTTTCCTTTTAGCAGATATGAAGAAAAAATCATGCTTCCAACTATCTTGTAAAGCTCTTCCTTCCTTTTCCAGATTTACTTTTTTTTTACTTTCGAAAAAACACCAGCCATTATTAAGCACTGCACTGCAATAAACTTACCACTATCAGTTAACTGTTCAACTTCATAGGAGTATAACAGTAACCGAGTATTCAGTAGCTTGAACATAGAAACTAATAAAAATATATATTTTATTTTGAAAACTTCCGACGACAATGAGCAAATTCAAACGGTCTGCCAAATAAACGTACATATCATCAAAACCAATAAGGCTGAACATAGAAATTTAATACATTGCACTGCTGAACACGTGCGCTGCTAGGAATGATACAGGGATATCCAAAACTTTGTAGAATTTCAATAAACATATATTTATACTTAGAATTTAGATGTAAATATAATGAAAGTAAAATTATCCAAGAGCCACAATAAATGTCCTCGAGAGCCTCACGCTGCCTTAAGGTATATTTTTCGGCAGTATCAAAGCAATGAAATGTAATATTATTAAGGTTGCAAGACGAATTTCTTCATAAACCACACAGTCTTCTATTTTAGTAAGAATGTTTTTCCCCCCCACACACTTTCTTCACTTTCATAATTTAGTAAGGACATTTGAAAGTCCCGAACCACATAATTAAGAGAAATGAATCATGCACCGCAGAAATCTCAGCCTCATTACTTTCTGAAACTCAGTTTTTCCTTTGTTGTGTACAATAGGCAGAAATCCCACACGTCCAGCACTCAGAGTAAGTCTGCCTATCACAGCGGCAATAAGATACATTGAACTGGCATTTTTAATTCTTTAGAAACTAAAAAAAATCAGTTTACTTTTCTTTTTTAACAGGATTAAAGGAATTTGAAGAATTAAATTATGCTGTTCGCATAATCTTACTTTTTCATGCTTGTATGCCTTTTTCCGCTTCTTGGCTTAAATATACATTTAGACTTCATTATAAGATAAAAATTGTCCTCCGTCTTCTTCATGTAAAAGTTGGTTTGCACAAATAGAATGATTTTTATTAGCCGTGAATTGCATAAACTTCATATATCCCGGCAATTCAGACTTCTGTTTAGATAATATTAAAGAAATAAATTGAAGTTCATATGTGTGAAACACTAGAACTTATTTTTATACTTTAATAAAGAGATAAAGATTCACTTCAAATTAATACCAAACACTTTGAAGATAATCTGATTTTGTGCTTCCTGAAATATTTACTCAAATGGATATACGGGGATTCAGCAATTCACGATTCAAGGAAGGAAGAGAAGAACTGTAAGAAAATTATCAAGAATGTATATCGGATCAAATATCCTAATACTACACTCTATTACAGGTATCATTGCATATAATGCTATGTATAAAATAAAATTATTAATATTTGTCCTGTTTTAATACCTTAGAAGTGATTTTAAATTGCCTTTACAATTGTCTTTTCTGTATTTGTTACTTGTAAATGTTTTAGAGGTGATTTGAAAACACAAATTAAGCTTACAATTATTAGATTACATAGAATAATCTCTTACATTTATGACATACTGTGACTCGAACTCCGAACTGATTCTCAGTTTAATTAACCGAAAGAATTTTCCTACTAATTCGGTTATCTCCTCGCCTTCGCACCATTACATACCCTGACTTCGTTGCTAGTTATTAGCCTATATTTCATTAACAATACCTTCAACTCCAGAGGTTATTCACTTTCGGAATTCAACGCGGGTTAGAAATTACCCACAAATTTTGTCTGCAGATTTTTACCAGTGCAGTAAATTTACGACGCCGAATACATACATTTACTTCTCTATGTCCAAAAAAGCCATACTGAGAAATTTTCCACCCTCTAAAATCTATCATCTTCAATCGGGTTTGAACCCATGATGCAGCAGGTATAAGAGCAAGCATAAGACCACAAAGGGCAAGTATCTTAATGGTGTGGAATAGATTCCTGCAAAACCGGTTTTCAATAATTTTTTATTACACAACGATACTGAGCGCCTAGCTGTGTAGGCAGTATGCAAAGCTCTTCCACCACGCGGGGTGTCTTATTATTCGGTTTACCGAAGGCTCGATTTGTTTCGCTCTCTTTGTGGGAGGACGTCTGCGGCTTTTGGATATAAAAGGTTGATTACGTCATTGAGCCATCTAGATATTACAATTACCTAGCTATCGTCAATAGCATCAACTTAAAACGTAATACTACATTCATTAGGAATTATAATATTCTTTCTTAAAACTGACATTCTATCTTCTTAGAAATTATTTGTTAATGAAATAATTATGCATGTGTACTTACAGTATTTAAAAAGCATTACATATGAATAACAATTTCTTTTTAGATATACATTTTCATTTTACTAATAAACTGTGTACAGTCTGAAGGTTAGAGGCTACAGGACGTATACATAGTTGGAATGTAAAACGTAACTAATAAACAGTGTATAAGCTGTTCTACATATAAGAGTTGTACAATTACACATGATAATCGTTACACAATCTATCACTCTAGTATAAGCATTACACAGAAGGACAAGATGGCCGTCTCCATAAACAGCTGATCGTTTGTTTCCTGATTTTTTTTTTCAAAACTGAGCTTAAATATCTCCTGTAAATAAAGTTATGCAACCGAAATTAAAGTTTGAAACGATTATTTAATAAGTACAGAGGACATTGACGGTATATATAAAATAAAGCAGTACAATCTCCTTTTTATCTATTTAAATTTAACGATGAGAATTTTAAAGGAAAATGTAGATTCACAAGCAATATATATGAATTGTCGCTGATATAGTAAAAGAAGATTCAAAGCTGGAGGATCTATAATAACTTCTAAACTGCAAATTTTAATATTACGTCGAAGTCTTCGCACACGACGAAGAAATGAAATATTGACTTAATTTTAAGTAGGCCTAGATCTATGAATACGGTTACTATATTATATAATGTGTCCGAATTCGGGAAAATGAATGGGCCATGCCTTTTTTTCCAACATATCCTTCCCTGACCTGTTGGGGTAGAGAATGGATTAAAGCACGCTTTCGTTACTAAATGCACTGGCCACTAAACTGAATAATTAAAAATAATATTACAGATCATTTTAATCAATATTTTTTATAATTCTCTCCAAAGGCTGCACCAAAGAAGTCACGAAATGGTGTGAAGTTTTCATTAATATAAGAAAGCAGGGCTCTGGCACGAGTGGAAATCTAAGTGCTTATAACTGCAAATTTAGGAGTTGAATATTATAAGTGGTTAAATGTTGTTTTTTTTTCAGTATAAAGGAAACAAAATTTCTATTTGAAATAAATTAATTCTAGAAAACTTGTCCGTTTCAGTAACCATTATTTAGACATTTATAGTAGGGGATGTTTGCAATGGAGGGAAAAAAGAACTAGCCACCCTACCCCATTATCTTCTGCATTAGTTGTCTTATAAGTGGTGCCTTCTTGGTATCATTTGTGAGGTTCGGACGTGTCTCGGAACAGTTGACTAAACCATAATCTACAATATCTCCTTTTTTCCTTAAGAATAAGAATAAGTACCGCATTTATCTCGACCTACTTACGGTCAAAACATACCTTTATGGTAGTGTAACATATTAGCTGATTATTCTCATGGCTTGTTAATATAATGCCTACCTATTATGAAAGACGTTTATTAATATAAACAATGACGTATTAAAGTACTGCATATGGTACTTCATTTTTCTGTATTGTCCCAATTTGGAGATCGTATGTTCTTCCCTTTCCCATTTCTTTCTGTGTGAGATTTGTGCTCTAAATTATCCGCGAATCTTACATAAACAGTATATAATTATATAACATCGATTATGGGTTATACTAATCGAACGAGATTCAGTCGATATATGACGAGAAACAGTTACGACGTAATAAAATGATGAAGTTATGAAGTCTACTGTTTAACACTAGTATAGTAAAACATCAGCTATACAGTAGCGTGCAAATTAATCCGAACAACGTAATTACTGATGCAAAAACACTCAAACGGGACAAAAAATTATCTAAGACATACCTCAGTGTTATATGTAGCCTCCCTTGTTCCTAATAACAGCTCTGAGACGATTTGGCATGGATTCCACTAATTTCCCACAAATATTCTTCATTTCTTCATCCCGAAACCATACACCAATGAGGGCAGAAATCATCTTCTCCTTTGTAGAACAGTCCATTTTTTGCATTCTTCTTTTGCAAATTGGCCACAAGTTCTCACTGGGGTTGATGTCGGGTGAGTTGTCTGGCCAGGGGAGTACCTGAATATTCTCCTTGTTGAAGAATTCTGTAGTTTTTCGAGACGTATGGCATGGTGCCAGGTCTTGTTGGAACACATCTCTGCCATCCGGAAATGATTTTTGCAGCTGGGGTACGATTCTGGTTTCCAATAAGTGAATATATTTGTGAGAATTCATCATTCCCTTGATAGGTATTAATACTCCAGGCCCTTCACGTGTAAAACAACCCCAAAACATTACTTTAGGGGGGTATTTGGGTGCTTGTTGGAGATGAGCTGCTGTTACTTTTTCGGATCCTTTCCGTACGTAAGAAACACGGTGGCCGTGGACCTCGAAATGAGACTCATCGGAAAAAAGTACATTCTTCCAGTCATTCACTGTCCAGTGTTGATGTAATTTTGCCCACATTAAGCGTTTTTTGCACATAACAGGGGTTAGCAGTTGCTTCTTAATAGGCTTACGAGCCCTTCGTCCAGCTTTCAAAAGCCTACGCCGCACTGTTGTGACGTGAATATTCGCCCCAGTGGTAGCCATTAACTCGCGGGTTAAATTGACAGCAGTTAGTCTAGGATTTAATTTACTTTTCCTGACAATTAAAAGATCATCTGCAGGTGAAGTCTTCCTTTTCCGGCCACAGTTTCCTTTTTTCTGGGGTGTGATGGATCCAATCTCCCTGTATCGTTTTATGATCGAATTAACAGTAGCCAAACCGATGTGACATTCTGCAGCAATTTGCCTCTGTGTCATAGAAGAATGCTGTGCTAATGTTATAATTTTAGACCGTTTTCGTGGAGTTGTATCCATTTGTGAAGACGACAGAATGTACACAGGATTGCAGTATTAAGTCTTCAACACAACTGAAATGCTTATAAGTACAAAACGACAGGCAAAATGTCACATATTATAAAAAAAATAATGACAGACCTTCAACAATGGAATTACACGTACTACAGATGTCAATTAAAGAGGTATGAGCAGCTGTGAGGCCAACAATGACAGAAAATGTAAAAATATGTCGTGTTCGGATTTAATTTGCACGCTACTGTATAGCGTTTATTGGTAAGAAAAATATAAGTTCATGCACGTCTTGTTCTGTGTAAAACTATACCATTGTTTAACACATCTATAAGCAACTTTTATTAGTAAAACTGTAAAAGTTTAAAATATAAACGATACTTATAAAGTTACTGCAAGTTCAAAATAATAAAGAAAGTAAATGATGTGTTATAATGTCGAATCAACTGTAGAATTGCTTGCAAATATCTTTTTAAAACAAGATAACGTAAATTTACTTCAATAATTGTTACTCGAAAAAAAAGTCAGTTTAATGTATGATTAGGTACGCCTGGTGTTCTGACTAGACTGCAGTACATCAGGGGTAACCGCTTGAAAGTCCAATATTCGGCCGGACGATCGACCTAACCGGTTGTAGTTCCAACCGGTCGAATCTAAACTGGTTGTAAGCTCTATTTTGCAGGTCTCTGGTGTGTAAATACAGGGTTATTATCTGTTTGGTTTATCGATGTAGCGGCGCCTGGATTCTCGGCGAGGACCGCTGTTACAGCCGCCAGAATCAGTTCCGTAACAGAGCAATTAAACTGTAACACACTTACCTTATAATAGATGCTAAAAATATCGACCCTCTTGTCCCTCACAAGTGGAATACAGCATAAATACTGTACACATTGTCAATTTTCTAGACTTCAGGTTTTTCAGCACACCAGTATCTGTTGTGGTCGTTCACACTGCCGTTTAGATGAAACCACAACTTACCTGAGAAAAGAAAAAACACGCGGTGAGTCAATTACGCTACCTTACATGGAAGCTAGAAACCAATTTAAATAATTCCCCACAAACCTCTTGGGCTGATTACCTGGTTGGGTTTTTCCGAGGTTTTCCCCAACCGTAAGGTGAATGCCAGGTAATCTATGGCGAATCCTAGGCCTCATCTCGCCAAATATCATCTCGTTATCACCAAACTCATCGACGCTAAATAACCTCGTAGTTGATACAGCGTCATTAAATAACCAACTAAAAAAACATTAATTATATTACAAAAATATTATAGCAATAAAATAACATAATTACAGGAATAAAATAAGATATTAAGTTTAAATGTAAATAAGTAACTGCGATAAAAGCAGTGTTCATTAACATAGACTAAACCATAAAGCATGCCTATGTATACGTAAACCTAACTTATAAGTAAACCTATTTCTATTAAACCCAACCATTGACAACTAAATTAATTACATGTCAACTTAATTATATTAAAGAAATTAAATAATTAGATTGAAGATGATGTAGACACGGCAGTCTGATAAGTAATTTTCTTTAGGGATTTTTGTGGAGGACGTTCAAGAATAGCGCCAATGTGATCTAATGTCACATGAAACTGCACTCACAACAATTGCAAACGTGCACAACACATATGGACCCGACCAACGTGAAAAGGAATTGGGAAGCAACTACAGTCCGGGTCAGCTTACTTCATACCATAAGGGTGAAACCTAACCATTTTTCCCCCCATTACTACATGTGTTAGTGGATTGTGGTGATTTTCTAGTTTGCAAGTTGAATTTTCTTTTGCCAACTTCGTTTCGAATTTCGATACTGATAAATACTACAAATGGTAGCGATTTTGTAACTGGTATGTTGACAGCTGAGACAAATATCGACAGTATTTGTCGGTACTGGAGTTCCATGAAATTAAAATTGCACTAGATTTCTGAGCCGATTACTGGAAGCTAGTGAAGTATAAACATACTAATAATTTAATTAATATCAGTATTAATATTAATACATGATAGTTATTTTATGTGTTGTGTGGTTATAATTCAAGACTATAGTCAGGTAAGTTTTCGGAGTTAGCACTAATAATTTCAAGTGGTCAAACAAAATACATTTTTAGGTTAGGTCTCGTGAGTCTTGTTTAGTCAAACCAATGAATTTCGTATTGCTAGACAAAATACTTGGCCTGTTGATCCCTTTCCCGTATAGTTTGCCTACGAAAATATGTTACAAATTATTGAATTATTTAGAATAACCTTCCAACATAAAGTACGGTAAGTAAATAAGTCATTTAGTACGTATGATTGTGTGATATCTGGTAACAGTTGGCAACACTGACAAGATGGCAATATTTGCTGTTTAGGAACTGATCTTATGTGTCCCTCACTATAATGCCGGCCGGTCCACATGCCGTAGGTCGGTAAATCTTGCCAAAAACAATTCTGTAGAACTCAGGAAATATTTACACATCTGTGATTTTAAGGGAAATTAATTAATTTCTGATTTCTAATCATTTTGAAATTAGTTTAATTCTATGACCAATTACTATCACCATTACAAATACTGAGCAAAACCGTTATATTTCTGACTCCGGCTACGATATATTATTTCATAATTTTTGTTTCGTTATCCCCATTTATACATCCGCCGTTCTGGCTATTTGAATAGCGCATGCGCTTCGCAATCGATTGCTCTCAGATTTGATTCCCGACGTGGGCAACGCAAGAAATGCATCTTTCTTCCACGGGACTGGGTGTTTATCTGTTGTCTTATGATTGTTCTGTGATGTCTCAGCGGTGGCCCTGTGTTATACCGATCCCATGGCCACGAAGATTCGCATCTATGAGATGTGTAGCGTCTATCCATGTACGACGAACACGGTTGTACTCGCGTAACAGATTTTTCTTATGCTAGCCATAGCATACACTGAACTTTCGGTTGTGGTGTCCAATGTTGACCATAGCGTTTTCTCCTACAAAATGGCGCCAGGCTTGTTTTAGCAACAAACAAACGACAGTTATGCATGCAGCTGTTTTCAACTTTGTTTCGTAAACTTGGATAGTTTCTCTATCTTGTCAGATATAAATCTCAACGATACCTTTATCTGGTTTTAAGTAGTGAGCATTTATTTCTCGATCCCTCTAAGAGGGACACGGTGTAAAGAGGTATTTAGAACATTTCTTATACCTGTCATTGCCAGGGCCAGGAAGTTCATGCATTTGCTTATATTTTTGCATTGACTGTAATGAAATTCTGATTAATGAATTCTTTGTAAGTTCATGCATATGTATATACACTTTTTGCTGGTTGTGTGGAAGAGAAGGCCTTACGGCCTTAACTCTGCCAGCTAAAATAAATCATTATTATTATTATTATTATTATTAATTATTATCTTCACGAATCATTAATATTTAAGCTTATCAAACCGAATTGTGTGATGCATATATTTGTATATTTTCGCTTTTGTAAATGCGTAATATTTATTTATTTATTTATTTTGTTGCTAGTAAGTTTGAAATGAATACAAGTTAATGCAACGTAAGATAAACTAGCCCACGTCTGAATGAGTAAGACTCGTGCTCAGGAGGGGATTCCAACACAGATAAAAATAAAATTAAAATTATTTTATTGCTGAAACTCATGTTTACAATATCATGCTCTTTCAACTACATTCTTTAATAAATAATATTTTTTTTATTTTGTGTTAGAAGAAAATACTGATATTTGACCATTTTTTAAATGAATTTATTTTTTTCGGACAATCTATCAAAGGTAGATATGACATCCATAAATACACACAAAAAATTCATAACAGAATGTTGGATAGTTTTTTAGTTATGTGAGAAGCGCTTCACCACTGCACAGTGAACTGAATTTTGGAAAAAAATGTAAATATATATTTTTTTAATCGTAAAAATATATATTTTTTTTTCATATGGCACAAGAACAGTGTTTTAAACGTACTAATTTTCATTATTGTACAATATACAGTAATAGAGGAAACAAATGTTGAATATTTCCAAACTTTTACTGCTGTAGATGGTGCGATATCGTAGTCATAAATGCTCACGCCCCTACAGGAGAGAAAGATGACTGTGTATAGGAGAGCTTCTATAAGGAATTGGAATATACTTTTGATCAGTTATCTAGATATCACATGAAAATTTTATAGGCAAATTTCAATGCTATACTCTTAAAAAAATAAAGGGAGGATTCAAACTGGTGATTTTTTTCATGTATTTCGTATCATCACATCCTAGGCACTAAACTGTATAGACATAGTTCTGCGTCAACTGGATCATGCTGAAATCATTGCCTATATATGAAACTAGAAGCCTCCAAATAGTCCCTTTTCATTTGCACCCAGATACAGTATATAATCATTACATTTCGGATTAGTTGTGGAGGTTATAAAATAAAATAAAATCTTTCGGCCAATTTCTTCTCTTAATATTCAATTTTACAACATATACACAGAGGATACTAATTTATAGCCTATATCTTTTCCTCTTGGAATTTTCGTGTTAGTTATCCACATGCTTAATAGAAATTTGACGGGAAAATTGTGTTTGATTAACTTTATCCATTGCACGTTCAAATCAAGCACTATCATTTAAAACAAAAACTCGAATTTAGTTATCATTGACTTTCTTCAATCAATTACACTACTAAACAAATAGGATATACGAATCGAGTATTCACTTATAGGCTTTCCATACAAAAACATATTCCTAAAAAAACTATTAGAGAACTGTAACACTATGAAAAGTTCTTTTTTGTTAACAGAAGAGATGTTAACTTTACATAATAATCCAAACCGAGATCAATCAAGTACAACTCATGCATTATGTCCAAACACTCCCCCATTCTTCCTACTGAGCTGCGCACGAGATCGGATGAGTCTACTTAAGAATAATGGGGAATGGGTTAGCCTTTGCCTTGAACTCGGTAGACACACGCCCGACCTTCCCTTCTACTCTTACCCCCTCCACAGAAACGTTGTTCCCCAACTAAGGTTGGACACCCATATTTCTCCAACGGTCACATACACAGTAAGACTAGGAAATAGGAAGTACACAAAACCGAACTCATGCTTATGTTTTCTATTTAGAGTGAAGTGATTTTAAATTTCAATGGGCAATCGAACGGCTTAAAAATGTGATACAATGCAAAATTTAAATCAATTCGGAATCTCTGCATAAAAGTGGTCGAAAAACAGTGGTTACAGTGTGGATGTAAAAATCATGTAATCTAGTGTGTATCTTAAGAAATGAAATCATATAAATTAATGTAGGCCTACACACATGCAAAATGAAGGATCATGGAAAGTCATACAACATTTTAACTCAATCTCTGTTCTAAATTTCTAAGCAACGACACCATTTCCTTCAAGAATTGGGATACATTTGCAGATAAATTGCTACGAATCAGTCAATGAACCAGCTGGCTAATTATTTCTCATGCTGGATACTGAAAAAGTACAAGTCTCCAGGTATCGATCAAATTCCAGCAGAATTAATACAAGAGGGTGGAAGCGTATTATCTACCGAAATTTATAAACTTGTACAGTACTTGCTATTTAGGAAAAGGAAATTGTACCAGGACAATGGAAGGAGTCCATAATTGTACCTATTTTTAAGAAAGGGGACATGACTAACTGTGGTAACTTTCGAGGCATAATCATTTTTGTTGACGTCGTACAAAATTTTGTCCAATATTCTTTTCAGAAGATTAACTCTGTACGTAGATGAAATTATTGGGGATCATCAGAGTGGTTTTAGGCGTAATACATCGACTATTGATCAGAATTTTTGTATTCGACAGATATTGGAGAAAAATTGGAGTATAAGGGTACAGTACATCAGTTATTCATAGATTTCAAAAAGGCATATAACTCGGATAAGAGAGAAGTTTTATAAAAAATTCTTATTGATTTTGGTATTCCCCAGAAACTAGTTCGATTAATTAAAATGTGTCTCAGTGAAACTTGCAGCAAAGTTCGTATAGGCCAGTTTCCATCTGATGCTTTTCCAATTCACTGCGGACTAAAGCCAAGAGAAGCACTATTACCTTTACTTTTTAACTTTGCTCTAGAATATGCCATTAGAAAAATCCAAGATAACACAGGGGGTTTGGAAGTGAACGGATAATATCAGCTCCTTCTGAATGCGGATGACGTGAATATGTTAAGAGAAAATCCACAAACGATTAGGGAAAACAAGGAAATTTTACTTGAAGCAAGTAAAGCGATTGGTGTGGAAGTAAATCCCGAAAAGACAAAGTATATGATTATGTCTCGTGACTAGAATATTGTAACGAAATGGAAACATAAAAATTGGAGACATATCTTTCGAAGAGGTGGAAAAATTCAAATATCTTCGAGCAACAGTAACAAATATAAATGACACTCGGGAGGAAATTAAACACAGAATAAATATGGGAAGTGCGTTTTATTATTCGGTTGAGAAGCTTTTGTCATCTGGTCTACTGCCAAAAACTCGGAAAGTTATAATTTATTAAAACAGTTATATTACCGGTTGTTCTGTATGAGATTAAGGGTGTTTGAGAATAAGGTTCTTAGGAAAATATTTGGGGCCGTAAAAATAAGTTCACCAGGGGCCGTTAACAGAAAGAAAACATAATTTCATCGAAAAATTTATTGGAAAAGACACAGCAATTGTGAGCTATTTTTTAACATATTCCTCACCGGAAATGAGACATTTATCATATCATGGTCTCGACAGAGAGGTGCAGACGGCTGTCAAACGCTGGTTCCAATTTCAAACGGCTGACTTCTACGACACAGAGATACAAAAATTGTTCCCATGGTATAACAAATGTCTCAATTCCAGTGAGGGATATGTTCACAAATAGCGCAACAATATCTGTTTCAAAAGCCTAAATCTTTCCATGCAATTGAGCTCTTTTCTGTACACAGTCCCAGGGAAAATCACTGTCTGTACGGCCTAGTAATTTCGGTCTAGTGGTCAAAATTTGTATAAACACTTCTTTTGATATTATTAACATGGTGGAAGAAAAAAAATAACTTTTTATCTGCCCCCATTAGAATGTTTGCATGTAAGAGGGATGAAGTTAGAGGAGAATGGAGAATGTTACACAACGCAGAACTGCACGGTTTGTATTCTTCACCTGACATAATTAGGAACATTAAATCCAGACGTTTGAGATGGGCAGGAGATGTAGCACGTATGGGCGAACCCAGAAATGCATATAGAGTGTTAGTTGGGAGACCGGAGGGAAAAAGACCTTTGGGGAGGCCGAGACGTAGATGGGAGGATAATATGAAAATGGATTTAAGGGAGGTGGGATATGATGATAGAGAGAGGATTAATCTTGCACAGGATAGGGACCGATGGCGGGCTTATGTGAGAGTGGCAATGAATCTGAGTGTTCCTTAGAAGTCATTTGTAAATAAGTAATGAATACTGGGTTCATTTTCCAACAGATTCTCTGAAACTTTTAGTGGACATTGACACTGATTAGCAGGTTTTCACCCAACTACTTCATATTATCAGCAAACGGCCTTTCTGATTACAATTATGTTGCAGATAGGCAATTCCTTCGTGTTTAATTCTCACTTCCGATTATGTTACCTATAATTCGCATTTACAAATCAATGGTTATTCACAGCCACGTAGTAGATAAAACTAAGAAATAGAAGATGGTGCACAGTAAAGCTTCATATGATCACTTAGGAGGCAAAACAAATGAAGACAAAAGTCGTTTGGCTCTAGTGCAATCCACACATAACTTTGTATGAATTTATTTTTGGTTATGACAAATATAGCTTAATCATCATATTTTAAGTGATTGTGCATTCTATTTTAGGTTCCAATATTATATTTTACTTTATGTGTCTTAAACATGACATAGAAGACCAATTTAATGAGGAAGTAGGCATTTACATTTTGCATCAAATCTATTATAAAAATAAATAAATTAACACACAACTCTGTTCACAATATTCCACTAATAAATTAATTATCAAACTATAATAATCAGTAATAATGAACCCAGTTATATGAACCATAGATCTTTGAAACTGATGCCAGTTTTGTTTTATGAACATAAATTTCGTTGTAATGAAACATTTGTTATTAAATACAGAATGTTTCAAAGTTACAGTATTCATTACAGCATTTTAATGTATTGTTCTAATAATTTTTTTTAGGCTACATCTTCTTAAAATTGAGCTGTTGCTAAGTAACGTTAGTATGACGTTAGAATTGTGTGTTGAATTTCATCCTCCTTTCTCACTGTCTGGAATAAATTAATATATTTTGGTCTTGTATAAGATTCTCGTCACTTGCATAAGGGTCATTACATCACCAATATTATTATGTCATGTTCTCATATCTAATATATAAAACTGTATGTATGTATGTATGTATGTATGTATGTATGTATGTATGTATGTATGTACGTATGTATGTTCTCTATAAAAATTTACACGCTTTGACCCATTTCTATAATCAATTGCTTTTTATTATTATCTGTTGTATTCAACATCGACTTTCACGAGGCCATGGAAATTATAACACGAAATTAAATAAATTGTCGATACACATCATGAAGGATAAAACTAGGTAATTCGTGCAATAAGTATCTTTACGCAGTCCAGGACGGTGTTATGAATTTCTCGATGCCGTTGTAGATAGTGAGCAGATTGTGTTTTATCCAACTGAATTCCAGAATTCTTTAAAACTACAAGGATTGCTACCACATAATTTACTTAATATTGAATAACCAGAAGTATTACTGCGAAATATTGACCCATCAAAATTATGCAGCAACAAGAATTGATGTGAAGAACTCAAGCGAAATGTAATAGAAGTGGCAATATTAAACTGGAAAAAACGAAAGGGGAAGATGTTTTTATCTCACGTATTTCTATTATACCCATTCGATTTTAACCAACTGCAATTTTAGTGCGACTAACATTTGTAATCGCCATATTAAAATGAAGCTCAAGGACAGTAGCTCTAAGTTGGAGACATTGACTTAAAAACTGCATGTTTTTCACATCCTCGACTATATTTTATACAAAGGAGTGGATAAAAAAATTTTACACATATCAAAAAGCAATTCAATGATATTTCTGTCATGTTGCTAATGTAATATGTGAATGTACGAAAGGCGACTGAAAATTACACTGTATTAATTCTCAAAATATTGTTGTTCACGTCCGAAAATATGTTACTGCGAAATTATATCTGTATAATCACGTTGCAAATGTAGTATGTCAGGCATTGTGGAAATAAGAATCTCTTAATTTCTAAAATACCGTTACACCTATACGTCTCTCAGAATATTAGTCTTTATGTAAAAAAAATGACTTATTGCAAGTTTATATTGTATCTGTATTCTGTTTATAAAATAAGAATTAATATAATATGTTCTGAATTTGTGAGATATAGTTTTCCAAGTCATATTAAAAAAAACACTAGGTATAATATAAGTGGGTGTACAGCGGTCAAGGGTTAAAAAATCTTCCAATATAAATTAAATTATATATGTACATATTGATTCGATTCTGAAACTGATCAGAAAGAGGAAAAGGAATCATATTTTCGTTGGGTTTTACTTTGTTCATAGATTGATTTTCTATTATTTTATTTTTATTTCTGGCGGTGTGGAAGAGAAGGCCTAATGGCCTCTACACCAGAATAAATAAATAAAAAATATATATAAATTTAAAAAACCTTTGAACGTCGGGCACATGATGACATATTTTCTTTCCGGTGTCTGATTTACAACTGTTTTAAACTAAGTTAACACTGGCAGGCATTTCGCTAAGGAGCTCATCTATTCATGTAAGTGACTTAAGTAAAGATTCGTCTTAGTTTAGTAAAGACAATATTCGGTTTGGTTGCCTATAATTAGGTTTCCGAGATTTCCAAAAATGTAATAACCAGTTTAATTAAAAATAGAAGCAGAAAGTAAAATCCGTGCAACGCTGGGTGTTTTCAGTTAGTTTTCTATATTATATTCATAATGACACAGTCATAATGATTCTTTATACATTCGTTGATTTGAAGAATGCACACTGTTCAAGACTCTTCAAAATCATTGTATGTAGTGTTTTCTTGGCAGTCCGGGACAAGTACTTAAATACCTGATAAATTTTCTTTATACTTTTGAACACTATAAGGCGAGATAAATGATTTGTTTGTCAGTTAACTATGCATATTTAAGGCTTTGGTCAAGAATAATCTCAACACTCAACGGAGATGGAAGCTCCAAATCCAATGCAATTAGTGGTATCGGCCATCAAGATTCTACAAGAATCCAAAGGCTCTACTCCGAGGAAGATTGCAAAGTATATCATTTCGCGCTGCCCCAATGATCCTAATAAATTAAGGCTGCAGGTAGACAGGGCCTTGAGACGAGGAGTGGCCTACGGTATCCTGAGGAACAACACTGGCCGCTACCAGCTCGAGGATCTGGAGGATGGGTCGGTGGTATCAGCCATCAAGGATCTACGAGAGCACAACGGTTCTACTCCGAAGACGATAGCAAAGTATATCAAGTCGCTCTACCCCACTGATCCCAACAAGTTGAAGCGGCAGATACACAGAGCCTTGCAACGAGGAGTGGCCTACGGAATCTTGAGGACCGACAATGGCCGCTTCCAGCTCGAGGTTCCGGAGATCGGAAGTCATCGCTCTGCTACTGGACGCAGGCTGAGTATGGAAGGACGCCTGACTAGCAAGAAACATCGCGACGCTACTCTATTTCTAAATGCAGGATCGGAGGACGACAACGATGATGATGATGATGATGATGATGATGATGACGATGACGACGACGACGACGACGACGCAGTTCTCGCCCTAGGAGGATCCTATCACTAGCACCTACCTCCGCTGTTGGTTTTGAAAAAAGTTAAACATTTTGTACCAGATTCTACTGATCCAATGAAATCCCTCCTCTGTTGGTTTTGAAAAAAGTTAAACATTGTGTACCAGATTCTATTGATCCAATAAAATCTTATCTGTTTTATTTTATTACTCTATGTACCTCTATGTAGAAATGAATTTAGTATATTAGATTTGTAGGCAATACTAGTGAAATTAAAAAAATATGAGAATTAGTTAAGTAATCCTGAGTAATTTAAGAAAAAAAAAACAAGGTGACAGTAGGAAGGTATATGCCATATGAAATAAGAAATGAACGCAAGTTACTTTCATTCATGAATGTAAGAAATAAGGACCATTTTACAAAAATACATGAAGACAAACTGAAAGTATAAATGGAAAGTATTACGACCTAGAGTTTTGTAGGCTAAAGATAAATGATTATTCATCTGGAATTTGGGATAAATAAGAACACGTCAGGACAACTAAATCGGCAGAGCAATGAACACGAAAAAATGACGAGATCAACAAAAAGTAGAATGATGGCGGCAGAAAACCACGAACAGCTGGAAAGGAAGGAAGGCAGACGAGGAGAAGAAAAATGTGCGAAGTGATGCACAGGTAAATCAAAGTGCAACAATAGGAAATATGAAGGGGATGAATAGAAGTGTGTAGGCTTTTGCAGACGTCAACTACAAAAATGTTGGATAAAAGATGGGGCTAGATCAACAAATATCACCAGTGTGGAGCAACGCAGGCAGATAAGACATGAATAGTGACATTTAATGAAGCGAAGAGCAAAATCATGAGTGTGAAAGCAACAAACTGAATAGGAAATTGAGATTTATCGATTGGGAGAGCAAAATGAGGAATGAAACGTGTAAAAACAATGAACTGAGCAGCAAGTAAAACCGAAAAGGAAAGTACAGAAAAGGGGAGTACAGTAGCAGAAGAAATGGTTAGGGGAAAAATCAGAAATATGGGGGAGGGGAATGACAGTAGCAATAAAGAGATAAATATAGTAGAAAATTGCAGAAAGGGCTGGACCTGTGACATTGAAAGTGATGAAGGTGTGAGGAGTGAAGGAGGAGCTATGGATGAAAACGGAGCAGACAAAGAGAAAAAGAAATAAGGTGAAGATAAAAGAGTGCGGAGCAATGTATGGACTATAGTTCCCGACAGTTTCAGAGAGTTCAAAAACAGAGTTCTAGGTGGAGTAGAAAACAGTTTCGATGAGTTAATGAAAATATTTCGTGGGGACAGGAAAATAAGGATTAGTAATAAGTATTACTAATAGGCAAAATAGAGTGATAAAAGATCATGAAAGGAGTTAGTAAAATTATACACTCTTCTAATAATAAAGCTTTAACCAACATTTTTCTGGTAATTTTCGCTTTTGCACAGCCAATATCTATTGGCGTGCAAGTAAAATCAACTTTCACGTGTAAACCTTTAGTTGCGTGCAAGTTTGGACACTGCATGCGCAAACGAACATTTCTGTTGCACGTGTAAACATGAAGTTTCTCATCGGCACACCAGCATTGTACAGAACATAGTCCGCTGATGTCTTTGCATTAAGTTATATAAATTTGATTTATAGGAATGAGGAAGTGGAATTCTGACATAGTCATAAAGTTCCTTTACCTATATGAAAAACACCAGTGTCTGTGGGATCTGAACTCTAATTTTTATTTAAAAAAATAGAGATGCCAGAATAGAGGCTTAGGAAAACATGGCAATGACAATGAATATCTATGGATTCGGAATTGCCGAAGTGAAAGCAAAAATAAAATTCATACGAGATGCGTACAATAGAGGTAAGGAAAATAACAAGTATGGAATCTGACGGTGGTTCAGATGACATCAATAAACCTAAAGTAACATGGCTTCCAGTGGCTGATAGGATTTTGTACCAAGTGGTGCAAATAAGGAAAACACAGTCTTAAGAAATTTTGAGAACTTTGCATAAAAACATTACAATCTTAATTTATATACAATTTAAGACAAGAAATTCAAAAGGGGCTAAGTGTTATCTACTGAAAAATGAAATTCTGACGTGTGTGCGTGCTATTTACCTATACAAATACTATACTCATTTATTTATTTATAGTCCTCTATCTAAGGGTAATTCTTTCACTGCAAACCCAGCAATCTCCAGTCATCCCTATTTTAAACTTTCCTCCGAACGACTAACGGAAAGAGCAGATCCTGGATCGAGTGGAGTTGCCTGTCAGAAAACTGGATACGCAGTGAACCTTAGTGTAGTCAGCCGGTGTGGATTGGTGCTCGAGGATTAGCGCGCAATAGACTTTCTAGGGCCGCAATGCTGGGTCGTAGTACTCCATTTCCGAAATTAAACTAAATACAATGGCGTTGCACTGCAAGCCGAAATGGGAACAAGAATTTTCTCAATTGAACTAATCCTTCAGGCAGCTACGTGCTTAGTCCTAGGATTTAGTCAGTCCGCCTCTTAACCGAAATTATTACCAAGGAATTTCCTTGGTGGCAAGGCGGCAAGAATGTGGAATTGACATCCATACTGCTACTAATGTCGATGTCAATTTTTTTTATTTTAGTTGGTTATTTAACGACGCTGTATCAACTACTAGGTTATTTAGCGTCGATGAGATTGGTGATAGCGAGATATTTGGCGAGATGAGGCAGAGGATTCGCCATAGATTACCTTGCATTCACGTTACGGTTGGGGAAAACCTCAGAAAAAACCCAACCAGGTAATCAGCCCAAGCGGGGATCGAACCCGCGCCCGAACGCAACTTCAGACCGGCAGGCAAGCGCCTTAATCGACTGAGCCACGTCGGTGGCTCGATGTCAAAATGTAGGAGCCTTAAATTGCAGGTACTCTAGGGACCTCCACTGCCTACAATAGGGAGTACCTTTGCAATACCTTATAATTTCTTTCCTCGATTGGTCCAGAAGTAACATAGTTCTCATTACCAAGATAAGGAAAGGTATTTTCGTGATATAGGTATATTCGTGATGATTTTTTGCAAAAGCTTTCAACAACATGCCTACTGTATGATATAGTTCTAGCGTCTGCTAGTAATACTGCATTGTATCAGGGATGGCGAAACATGATTTATTCCATCTTAGTTTGCTTGTGCTGTCCATGACAGAAATTTGAATTGTGCGCTGCGTATTTTCTTAAGAATTTCGGTAGTTTTTGAACTGTTTGTAGTGTTGCAGTGATTCTGAGCACTTATTTAAAGTAAGAAGTCCATACTTGCACTATACTGTAGTACTTGAGTTCCTCTAACTATACATATATTTATATTAGATTACTAATGTTAATGGCGTAAATTAAAGCTTAGGAAATGTATACGATTTCTTAGCTTTCTTCTCGTGAAATTGATGGTGACCGAACAAGCCTAATTATTTTGGCCCATAGCAAGGTTTCTGTACCTTTGCCAGAAAAACTTATTTGAAGAAAATTATTACCCTTAAAACGTAATTCAATTCTATCTATTTTTTTTTGTTAATTTAGTGCCTATCACGAAATTACCTACCCTATTTTGATTTTAGGTCTAACATGGGAAAAGGGAAAATTAAATACAGGAAATACAGGTGCAATCAGCTTATTACAGCTGCCAAAATGATGAGGAAACAGAAAGTATCTAGCTATAAAAAATGCAAAACAAAGGGATGTGTCATGGAGTTCACTCAAAGCTTTCATGAGCAGAAATGACAGTAATGGAAATCAGACTCCTAATTTAGGAAGGCTTTTTACTCTTACGTCTGATATGGAAGTACGACTGTATATTAATTATACCATGGTGGATCGAAAAGTAACGCACACTAATTAAAAAATTGTTTAATAGGTAAACAAGAATAAAATATACACAAATGAACTAATATTTTTTAGCTACTTTTCTACATAGGTGCTAAGTTTCTCAACACATTTCTCCCATCGTGGTACCAGTTTCAGTATATCCTGTTCATAGAAGTCACTTCGGTTGGGAATATAGCCATCTGCGGACAGTTGATTTCACTTCTGCATCGGTAGCAAAGCGATGGCTGGCCAGGAATTTCTTCATGGGACCAAACAGATGAAAGTCCAACGGTGCAAGTTCTGCATTGTATGGTGAATGCTGGAGTACCTCCTAATCAAATGTGTTGATTTCCTCACAAACAGGAGCCGCAACATGGGGGCGAGCATTGTCATGAAGAAGTCTGACAACATCAGCATTAATATTACGGCGTTTGCCACGAAGGGCACAACGCAACTTTACCAACGTTTGAATGTAGGTTGCAGCATTCACGGTGGTCTCGTGTTTAGCAAAGTCCACCAACAAAACATCATGCATATCCCAGAACACTGTCACAGGCACTTTCTTTGCAGATTACGTCACTCTGAATTTTTTCTTTACTGGGAAGCAGCATGTTTCCACTCCATAGAGGCCTGTTTTTATTTCGGGCGTGTAGTGGTACGCCCAGGTCTCATCACCAGTGATAATTGCTTTCAGAAAGTCATGCCCTTCTGCAACGTAACGACTTACGTGCCCAAGTATGTCATCATTCGCTGGCCCTTGTGGTCGTATGTCAGGTTCTTAGGTACCTAGCGGGCACTAACTTTATGAAATTTCAAAGGTCATGTACGATATCGTACACTACACCGTATGAAATGTTGAATTGCTGACATAAGGTTCGCAGTTGGATCCGCCGGTTGTTTAAAATTGCAGCCTCAATGCCTGTGACATTCCGCTGGGTTGCATCTGTTACCGGCTGCCCGGAACGTGGCGAATCACAAAGGTTCTCACGCCCGTCTGCGAAGAATGCTCACCACCTGGAGATATTGCTATAGTCCATACAGTCTTCTCCATACAGTCACACATGTCCTTGTGAATTTCACTCGGGTTATGTCTTTTAGCCCACAAAAATCGCACAACACTTCGCTGCTCTTCACAAGTTGACGACAGTAACATGCGCGCCATCTTTGTTGCGTAGTTCAGGCACACGATTCTCTGCTAGAGCTGCACATGCAAAACAAATTGTGTCTATAGTGAAAACTTCAAACTATATAACTCTCTGAAATGTCAACATCCTAGCCGGATTAGCAGGAAAAAATCATTGTGCGTTACTTTCCGCTCCACCCTCGTATTATACAAATGCAAGAGTTTGGATTTGGCTTGACAGTGCCAAATATGAAAGTGCAGAGCAGATGGCCAGAAGTGTCGGGAGAGAATATATGTTGAATGCAGATAGCTAAAGTGCCAGTAAATGATTGTAGTTCCATTGTAAACAGAGATACAATCTCACAATAAGGGATCCTGAAAATCTTGCTGCCAGGACTCACAAGAGTCATAAATGTGTGTATGTTTCATGTTTTGTTCTTTGTTTAATGTTTTAAACTTTATTAGCCCTAAGTTATTTGAGAGACTTTTGTCCGAACGATCTCTTATTTTTACATCAACAGTCACTGTAAAATGTTCAAATTAATCAAAATAAGCCTATCTCTACGTAACGGTTAGAAATGTGTTTATGTTTCATATTTATTTTTGTGTCATGTATTGTTCTTTATTGAGCCTAATATATTTCAAAGACAGGAGTCTACAAGATATTTTTGTCATGGACAATAATTCTATGAACTGTTAAAGCTGATGAAATATTCTGTTTCATTGAAATACATTTATAGGTTTGCATAAATAAGAGATCATCAAATAATTTAGTGTTTAAAAACACGTTTTTGAATTTATATAAATATACAGGAGGCCTAATATGAAATAACTATGTATCCCTTTCATTCACGAAATTGCCTTATCACTATCACGAAATTACCTACCATAAATGCACATTTTCAATCATATTTTCTATTAATAATTAAAATTAAAAAAATAGAAAATAGACCTCTCCGTTATATAGTTTGTTAAATAATGCCATAGAAATAGAAACATATAGTATCATTCCCAAAATAGGGAAAAACTAGCCATAATATTAAAAATATTATGAAAATTCCTTCCCTTACCCTACAAAAGTCTTTAAAATACGCACTAAAGCTTTCGTGGACAATGTATTCATAAAATACTTTGTGCGAGATCGTGCGTATTTGCTTGCTTTCCGCACAAAACCAATACGCGGTAAGTGTGAAATACCACATTCAGTATTCCCAACGTAACACACGTAACAATTTCCCTCTTCTTACCGCTTAAGAGACATATTCATTTTACTGCTTTAGGCTTTTAACATATTATTTTTAGAGACGTTTAACATAGTAGTAACCATAAATTGGAAACTTACTACTGCAATTTCACCTAAATTGCACTGTTAATTATTGTTTTTAAATATTTGCAAAAATAAGTAAACTCTACTACTCCACTAAAGTTATTGCATTCGTGATGCAAGTAACATTAAGGAAGCCGTGAAAAAATCAACAAGATTCCAGATGCCAATGTTATTACTGCAATATGTTATATAAATAATTTTCTTAAAGTATTAAAATGAAAAATATATCATTACAAAATCTTACCGTTTGTTTTAAGTTCGCATTTATAGACTGGGGGGAAAAAAAAGACATGTATATCACGGCCTGCTGGAGTATAGTAAACACAGAAAACATTTTATAAGAACAATGTTGAAGATAGATATATTTGTTTTCTAAAGTTGCCGTCATTGAACAGAAACCAAGATGGAGATTTCATTGCAACTAATTAGAAATTCCTCTTTCAGGTATGTAATAAACGATCTTCGCACAGAATAATGTACGATACACGAGCGGTATGTTTGTTTTCATGTTCGAGGAAAAGATTGAAAAAGCGAAACGTAGTTGAGCTTTTTTAATTTCCGAGAACATGAAAACATCAAGATACCGCTCTTGTAACGCATATTACTATAGTGCAATCAGATATATATATATATATATATATATATATATATATATATATATATTATATACCAAGCATCGTTTAGTTTATTTATTGTCTATTTGCCATCTAAAATATCTTATAAAATGCTTAGTGAAATTTATTCACTAAATTAGCATAATGTATATGACAATGTTACATAGATGAATGTTTTCGGCAAATGTTTTACCTTCTTCAGATCATTTAGATACGAATGTTACAATGTATGAACACTTTACAGCCTTAGAGTACAAACAATGCCAAGGTTAAAATCAGTTACATCTAAAATAGTTAAAAATTTAAAATAATTTCTGCTAATTGATAAGTTGTTTAAAATGTAACAATACAACAATAAAGAAAATTAATATGTTGTATAACAAATGGTAATAAGGTATGTGTTAACATGAACTTCCACGAGCCGACAGAAGACTGCAAGTGTGAATTATGTGGACAGAAGTGTAGTAAATACCACATCATAACATGCACGAAAAGAACCAGGACAATCACAGACTATAGCAAAGACTGAAACGTGAAACTAAGAACTAATACTCAAACCTGAGTGCACATTTCTATGTGTTATATAACAAATAGTATTGTTTTTAGCTGTTTATTTCCTTGGCACAGCAAATATCTGGTTTAAGAACCAGTGATTAGCTAATCATGTCACCTCCAAATATGCACAACTGGAGCATAATAATATAAGTGGAACAACTTAGAAACTCCGTTGGTCTTCGCATGTGTCAATCTTAAAGAGTGACACAATAAACTATTCATCTCCTCCTTACTTATTGTCAGCGAATAACGGGAGAAGGCGTTATTTACTTACGTAGGCTTTCAATGAAGCAGAATATTTTCCCATTTTTTTATACTTAATAATAACTCAAAAAAGCAATAGTCAGATTCTAATAAGGAAAAAACCATGTTGAAGAGTATTGTTTGCAGATTTTTAAGATGTTTGAGTCACCACAACATAACAAATGTAAGACTTGTTGATTGAGGTTTGTTTTATACTACTTTACTGTAGGATAATATGTTTAAAGGCATTTTTACACTGAAACAACCATAGGCAATCACGCAGCATGCGATATAATCTGCCGGTTGCTCCAGTTCGCAAGCTTAAAATGTCTTTACACTGAAGCAACTATAGGCAATCACGCAGCATGCGGCATGGTCGCATGCTGCAGGTTGCTCACTTTGTCTAGGCGGCAGCACAGTCGCATACGGCTTGCGGCACCAATCCGCCGGTTGCTTCAGTTCGCAAGCTTATCCACCTCTGTTGGGTTCAGTAGTCCAGTCGCAGGCGGCGCGATGAGTTGGGATACAAATAAAACAAAGCTTCTAATTGAAGAATAGCATGAAAATCACATTTTGTGGGACTTGCGAGATCCCAGTTACAAAGATAATAGAAAGAAGTTGAAGTTATGGGAAAAAATAGCTTTAAAGTTCGATTGCTCGGTAAAGGAAGCCAAAGACAAAGTAAAAAACTTAAGAACGACTTTCCACAGATACAGGAAGAAAAAGAGCGGGTCAGTTCTGGGTGATCAGTGGGTGCATTTCGCTTCACTGTGTTTTCTTCTAGACGTTGACGCGCCAAGAAAGGGACTTTCAACTGATGAGAATATTGAGCCTGAGGTGAGTGTTTGTATTTAGTTTACATAAAACCATTTCATCAGTGACCAAACACATTTTTACGTATAATTAAAATAATAGGATATCTCTTATGAAAGAAATGCAATGTCAGCGAAATAATAAAGAGCCGGTTTAGCTATTTAAATGTCTTTATTGTGCACAATAATAGCAATGAACATTTTTCAAAAATACTTTTACCTCTAGCACAAATCTTCAGTTTCATGCCAAATTTCATAGGGTAAACACATCTAAATATAATTGCCTTGCCATGGGACACTTCCTTCACTCGACACAAAGTAGGTTTTAAACTCATCCCTGATAGCCTTTGCCGCTTCTTTTAGTCTTCTAGGAAGTCTCTGAAGGTCTAGAACGCCTGTGTCTCCTTGAGTTATATTTCGCAACGCCCCGGAAACAATTGTTCCATTCTGTCTTTCACTGTCGAAACTTCCTGGAGAGGCATATATCCTTCTTGACCCACTTCTTTTTCTCAGAAAGTTATGTAAATACAAACAAGATACTACAACCCGTTTTGAAATCTCTACATTCAAAAGTAATGGTTTTCGGAATACACGAAATGCCGAACACACTAAGCCAAATGTGTTTTCGATAATCCGGCGACTACGACAATGTTTGTAGTTGTATAACCTGGAGTCCATGTCCAAATAAAGACCAGGGTAAAGGTTTCATTAAGTTCTCACTGAGGGCAAAAGCATCATCTCCTAGAATGACGTATGGTTGTTGTACTTCTCTTCCTGGTAGAGGTTCGGGAGAAGGTAGATTCAATGTTTTCGTATCCATCTTTTTGAAGAAAGTTGTCTCCCGAAATACACCGCCGTCTAAGATTCTACCCTGGCATCCTGCATTAGCGAGAGTGAAGCAGTAGTTCGCGTCGCAAATAGCCATTAAAACAATACTAAAAGTTCCCTTGTAATTAAGGTACATACTTCCGGAATTTGCAGAATTCTGCGTAACGACATGTTTCCCATCGACCGATCCAACTCAGTGGGGAAAATACAGGCCTCATCAAATTCTCTAGTAATTTCCCTACATCCATCTTCTGTGTCAGGTATCTGAAATGAAAAATACACAAATAAATATTTATGCCTATTAATAAATTGTCAAGGATGTTCATTTTCTCTTGTTTCTCCTTTTTATAGAATGAGGACGCGGTAGACCAAGAAGTGGGCCTAAATGATAGTGAAACACAACTGGACGAAGTTCAGTGTTCTCCAGAGAGTCAAAATGAAGGTGTGCTGCGTCCAAAGACGTTGTAGTTATACAGGGACATCATTTTATTTTTACTAACATTTTTAATGTTAACTTGTCTATACCTTTAGAGCACCGGAAACACCGCTTTGTTCCCCCCTCCAAGACTGGAGTTCGATGATACTGGCGTAAAACACAAATCACTCTACTAGGTATAGAAAGGAAGAAAAGTAGTTCATCCATTTACGTAAACTAGGAAATATCGCGATTTTGAGTTTGATAATTTTAATTAGGTTTTTCTTTAATAAAAGTACAGTACTGTATTAAGAATAAGTGTTTTTACTCACGAACTGAGTTATCCATGCGAACGTATTCATTATGCAGTGTATATTATACTGTCTACAGCACATTAGCGTACAATATAGAGAAAGAAGTTAAATTGAAAAATAATCATAATATGAATATTTAAACACAATTTTGAAAATGGTGGCCGTTCATTTCGATACAGGCATCAGTTCTTTTGTGCATATTGTCGCACTATAGATTATTGCATCTAATTCCAATTGCCAGTTTCGTCCTTCGTACTAGTAACTCATGTTGAAATAATTCTGTACCTACTCTACGTACTGTAAATTCAATCTTCACTTCTGTCCGACCCGAAAATATAAAATTACTCAGACATGCTATCTACTGTCCGTCCAAGTGGTTATGCCGCAGGATTGTAGAAAGGGAGGAAATTACGTGACAGTTAATTACTTAACATGGCCCTTTTACTTAAGTTAAATTAAACAGCTGTATAATATTACGTAAATTTCCAATTCCTAAGAGAAATTAATGTTTTCAGAAAAGAGCTAAGACAGCCCAGCTATTACAGAGGAGCGAGCAGAAGCTGGTGGGGGAAATCGGGATGCGACGTAGGCAAACGGACAGTACCTGTGCGAAAATATGATTCAATATTGAAAGCTCTTTCGTCACTGGAAAACGCGAACATATTTCTGGAACGTACTATACTCAGTAACTCAGTACTGCTTACTATCTGCGGCCTTGGTTCTGTGTGGAGTTGGAACTTCCTTAGTAGAAGGGGTGGGAGTGAAGTACATTGAAAAACTCAGGTACAATAAAAATTGAAGTAAAAATAAAATGATGTCCCTGTATATCTAGACACACAATTGGCGCTGGTGTCGTGTACAAATTTGAAACCTCTCGCGCATTTTCGCACGACGCCATGTTTTTGGGAGCACAAATGATTGTTTCTATAAAGCATTCGGAGTTTAGAAAATACCATTGAGTACATAGGTGTTTTCTTAGTGGATTTTCCTCCTTCACTGTAATATAACTAAATTTATTTACGTATTTTCTAACGTATAATATAAAATAACAGAAGTAAATCTAAATATTGTTTTAAATATAAACGCTTTATATTGCTCATAAATAGACTTATTAGTTTATTTCTATTTCCTATGACCGATTACATGGAATATTTTTACTTATGTTTTTTATATACGTTAGAAAATACGTAAATAATTTATTTAAATTATATTACAAAGAAAGGAATGTCAGCTAAAATGTCAATATACCGAATGGTATTCTCCAAACACCTAACGCACTGTGATAATAATCCTCAGTGTGTTGAGAATCAGAGGCGATATGACTCTTCTACTGCAGACATTGATTGCAATTCCCTCATTCTTACATCATTCTCAATGACACAACATTGTCAAAATGTGATTCTATTCATTGCTGGCTTAGTTGTTAAATCATTAAGAAAAATATGGTGTAATAAACCTAAAGACTCATTTTATGGTACATAGCCTACCAGCAGTAAACAAAATCTCTATTTTTTTAACGAAAGAATAATGGGAGTCTTGTCATACCATCATCTGAGATTATATAAATATGCCACTTAAGTGAAAGAGCGATTATACAGATGTTGATAGTTCAAAGGCATATTACTACCCACTCTTACATCGTGTGAAAACAATGTGCTCTAGAAGTAGAACACTTGTACAATTTTTCTACACTTATAGGAACATATTTTAGAAAATGGATCCCAGATTCCTCCCGAGAATCATATTTTAAACTTGTTAAACTGACCATAAAAGTACATAAGGATCTACTGACATAGCTCAGTGGGCTAAGGACTGTCGGTCCATAGTCGCGCTCGGTCGCGGGTTCGATTCCAGCTGATTTCCTGGTTGGGTTTTTTCTTACATCCCCAACCGTAAGGTGAATGTCAGGTAATCTATGGCGGATCCTTGGCCTCGTCTCGCCAAATATCATCTCGCTATCATAAATACCATCGATGCTAAATAGTCTAGTAGTTGACACAGCGTCATAAAAAACCAAATAAAAGAAAGTACTACATAAAGAGCAGATGTTAGCACACAGCTTGATGTTACCAGTACAACACGACTTTACATAAAAATGTTGTAAGACAATATTTAACGGAGTCAATAATAATAATAATAATAATAATAATAATAATAATAATAATAATAATAACAATAATAAATCAATAGGCAAGATGTTCTGTACACTAGACCTGAGTTCTATTATATGACTAATTCATGCATGTGACGTTTATTTCATACTACAGCTGTGATAATAAGCTATTGCACGGTAGGCCTACTTATATTTCCAACTCAAACATTAGGTACGTGTGTCTATTTTACAGGTGTAGGCCTATATTATGTGATATGGAAGCGAATAAATAATAATTGTTCATTTCTCGTCCACATCAAAGCAAACGTGTTTACAATGTAGGCCTAATGCAACGTCTTACACAGGCAGTGTTTTGTTAATAATAGTTAATACTAATAATTTTCTTTTCATCTGAACTATTACTACAATATGCATTTGTATTTCTGTTCGCTCTATATGTTGTCAAATGACTATACAACATCTTTAGTTAAGGTATCAAATTGTTACAGTTTTCTTTCGTTTCATGTGAAACTAACGGTAACTAAGCTTGATTATGTCTTTAACGTAGTCGCTTTAAATGTTAAAGAATTTTTTCATTTAACAATTCAGATTGATTTATAACAAGAGACACCAAACATATATATATATATATATATATATATATATATTAAACATTCAGCATTGTATAGTGCAGCCGTCTGCTAGTCGGTGCTTCTCCCAAAGCATGGCGGCGGACGCAAGCTTCAATTTGTCCCTACTCTAAACTTCTGCGCAGACTCGGCTGTAGGGGCTCGGCTGCGTCAAACACAGTTAACTTCACGAGCTGCAGGTAGACAATTTGTGATACCCGCTTCAAAGCGTAGAAGATCCAGCACTGAAAGAGATGAAGAGAAGAGAAAAGCTCAAGAAGCCTATGAATTTCTCAAAATGACTTCAAAGCGTGACAAATTTTCTACATATGGAGAGCAGGTGGGAAATGAACTTAGAAAACTAAGTGTGACTGCGCAGACCTTTATGAAACATCATATAAATAATATTTTGTTTGATGCGACAATGGGGAAATTCGATGCGCCGCCAACCACACACACGTTCTCTTGGTCTTCCCCAAAGAGTTTGTAATACTTACTAGAGACACATATCCGTGAGTGGCAGGCAAGGAAAATGTCACAAATTAAATCGGCTGACATCCGCCATTAAAGGGAGTGTTTGCGGCGCGAAATTCGAAAACAGTACCACAATACATTGATGTACGAGTAGCCTGATGATAGACACTGTTTTAAACATCTTTTACCAAGGATGGATTGTGATGAAATAAATATGAACGGCAGAGGAGCGCTGTATTTATTGAAATAATATTATATGATTCATCTTTGGCGATATTATAAAAAATAAATTAATCACCCATATATACTCGGGATAAGCAAGTGAAATATTGAATAATGGTAATGCCAACACGAATAATTATTCTCAGTATTACCAGTATTGTTTAAGGCCACAATAATAGATATCTACTGTAATATTTAAAATAATCTATACATTTGTCCTTTCATGCAAAGGAAAAGGAAGGTATATGGTACTTAGAAAATGTTTAGTGGTGAAATATGAGATCATCAAAATTATGAAACCACTGATTTAAAACATTGTAAGAATAAATTTTTATCATCATAATCTATTAATTGTATAGTTGATGACCACCAGGTTAGAGGTCAGTACAGACTTTTTAATGCAGTAGCAGCAGTAGTAGTAGTAGGCCTAGTAGTAGTGATATAATAGTAGGCCTAATAGTAGTAGTAACAATAGTGGTAATAGTAGGCCTAGTGTTAGTGATATTAGTAAGCCTAGTAGTAGCGATATAATAGAGGCGTAGTAGTAGTAGGTCTAGTAATCGTAGTAGGCCTAGTAGTAATAGTAGGCCTAATAGTAAGCCAAGTAGTAGTAGTAGGCCTAGTAGTAGACCAAGTAGTAGTAGCAGGCCTAGTATTGGTGGTATTAGTATCCCTAATAGGCTAGTAGTGGTGGCAAGGCAAGTTGTGGTAGTGGTGGTGGTAATAAATTGGTTGTCATCGGCTATACTTTCAACAATAAACTAGAAGTACATACTGTACAAAACGAGAACATATATGATATAATTTATTCTGAAACAAAACAGTTTCATACAGATCCTGTGTGAGGATTTTCTTGTGCACTTTGCTATTATAATCCATTGTAATATGATGGCACCTAACCCTTACATACATTGTTGAAATAAACCGTATAAACCTGATTAATGTGTTTCTGGAAAAAACTTTATCCAAGAAATGTTCCGACATTCGGTAAACACATTCAAAGGAGGAACTGCATTTAGAACATTCTTCCAAATATTAAGAGATGCATGCTTTCCTGGGCATCCTAAAATAGTAGGCTATGTTAGAACAATATTTGCGGCGCAGTATTCCACCATTTTCGTATTATTTCCCTTCAAGTGTATTTATATTTATTCATACTCCTCAAATAAGCATTAACTGCTCGCACTCCCAGCGAAGCTTCAACTCTCTTTAATGGCGGCCAAACTGCGGTTCAATTTTGTACACGAAACTAGCGCCGTTGGTGTCTCTAGTTATATATTACAAACTCTTTGGTCTTCCCACTCCAGCCGAAGTTCTCCTCGACCTTCCCCTTCTCCAACCCCACCTACGCCACCTTGCACTCTGCTATTCAAAGCTATCCAGACCCTCATGCAACTCAATCAATCAGCTCATCATTTCCTCAAAGTGAAATGCTAGATACAACATCGGAACGGCCTTCAGAATCAGGACTAAATCTATTTTTAGATTTGATTTAATTACTTTGTGAAGGCGTGCTTGTACGTTATGGTTACTTTAGTTACTAACAGTTGCCTTATTGAAGTTTATTTTTTCATTGAAAATTATTTTTTACTAATATTCTTGTACATTTAAGCAAATAATCTTGATTACACAAAAATAAAGTATTTACTACAGTAAAATGTACTTACCTTTATGTAGTCCTTCAGAGTTTCACTGATGGCTTCGCAGACCTTGGGGATAAAAAGTGATATCTCAGAGTCAGATATTCTGAACAGATACATCAATGAACGATATGAATCTCCCGTACCCAAAAACCTCAATGTGCAATGTAGTTTCACTTCAGCTGGTGTACTATCTCGATAATTGGTATCGGATTTTGAAATGAGAGGAGCTACCTTGTCCAGAAGGTAATCGAAGTCCTCTTTACTAATTCGAGTAAAATTTCTGAACAGGTAAGCGTCATCAGCAAGGAGTTTATTTAAAAAGTCATTGCGAGGTATATCAATATTTATGGAAATCTGCCTGCACCACATCTTTCTCTGAATACGTTTCCTTCTCCTGTTCAAAAGGAGGTAGGCCGTAGCAGCAACTGTCTGCACCGACATATCTGCACAAACTCGTTCAAAAATTAAAGCAACCAATCGCACTGGGCGTAAATGAGTCGGCAGCATGCTGCAACGATTGCTCCCAACAGCATGCTGCGTGGCAACAAACGATCGCATGCTGTAGACAACTAGTTGCCTCTGTGTATAGGCCCCTTTAGAAGTAGAAAAACGATCAGCGATAAACTTTTTTTCTTGAAGAGATAAGTGGCTAGTTGCAGTGTATGAAATCGTCTAAATAGATTCTACTTATGTTGGAAGAACCCCATGTTAATAGAATGATCCAACAAGATATCATCACTTCTTAAGTTTGTCTGACTGCTCGCGGTCCGTCAAATAGCGCGTACATAAACATTACTTATCTACAAAATCCAACCGTCCTTTAAAAATCAGCATTTATTGTTTTTATTGGTTTAATTCATTTAAAGGGACAGACTAAAATGTTTAGTCAGTTGTCTCCAGTCTTTTTATTCGATTTTTGTGACAGAAATTGGGTCCCCACTTAACGCAAAGGAACGATTGTGTCATTGTCTTTTTCGCAGAATATGGAAAAGACAAGTGAAAGAAATATGTTAAGAATGTTAAAATAACAAAGAACAATATTTTTGTAGTGCTAATACAATAGAAAGTAAGACTGCAAAAATTGCCCCATGAAATATGTAGGACAAACTCGAAGAAATTTTCACACCCGATATAATGAATATAAATACAATTTTATGTTCGTTCAGAAGTGAGGTTCCTAGATTAAATTATTTTGCAATGACGTACTCTTCGATGGTTTCTATTTTAGAACAATCATTTAGAATTTTTATTAGGCCTATAGTTGGAGCATCATTAATGTTTGTGAGTTCATGGCCTCTTTCAGTGAGATGGAGGGAAAATTTTGACTTACTGCGAATTTATTTCATTTTGCAGAAAATGAAATTTAAACTTTGAAACCATCAATATTTAATTTTTTAATAGAAAAGTAACAACAGTTTCTGGAAAATTCCAACTCAATTTGTTTATATTTGTCTTGTCAGGCAAATATTAAATTTATAGATAAAAATTTGAAACCTTTCATCGCATGGTGCATATTGATGAAATATAATATAGCGATTAAAAATTTAATTAAAATGCAATATCTCAGCAATGAATTTTCATGATCTGGTAAAAATTTTAAGTTCATAAGTTAATAAATATAAATTTGAAGTTTTTCACCGTTGCATTGCCTTAAACTTCAAAATTTTGAACATTTCCTTTAAACTTACATTTTATATAAAATATGGTGGATATTATTTCAGTACTTATTTTTGAGATCTTAATTATTGTAAGTACTGATATGATTTTAAATTTATTAATTTTGAGTAGTGATGTTGCTATAATTTTTCGAGATAATTTAGTATCTGAATTAGAGAAATATATAAACTTCATATCCAAATATGGATAATTTCTTGGTAACTAATGTCTGGATTAGGATAAGAATGAATAAACTTAAAAATACGAAACAGTTGTCTAGAGATCTGGGGATGATTTAGAGGAATTCGCACTTATATACATGAAATATTAGCCTAGATAACTTGTGCCGGGTTAGACAATCTGAGATAACTGGCTCCGTTGCTAAATAATTAATTGAAAATTCAATACATAGGTCAAGAAATCTCGTGCAAAGGTTTCGAAGATTCAGGTCTTAAAAATATAGGACAAAGATTGAGATAGCCGATGTTGGGATTAGAAAACGTCAAGACCGTCTTATTACAAAATATTGGTCCTGATAACTCGTATTGCATCAGAAGAACTCATTTTTTTAGAGGTAGAACATGACACCACTCTTTAAAGCCGTTCTGTATGTGTACAAAGACTTATTTGATTTTTTTAGTAAATAAATGTGTAGAATTCCATTAGAAAGGACTCTCCTACAATGTCTCTTAGGCTATTATCATCTAATGCTTAAGAAAATTAGAAAATAATGTTCCATGATGCAATAAGACTAAAGCCAGAGAGTACAGAAACATTTACATTTACTTTCTTCCACTCTCACAACGAAGCCAAGAGACTTGAAGTGGAAACTGGAAATTGAACTCTAATCCCAAACGACAGGGGAGTGTGGAGAAGAAGTTGTAATGGTGTCCTAGCTGCTACATTCCCGAAGCTGTTGATGCGACCAAAACTTTTACACTGTTCTTTGTCCACAAGCGTAATATCTTGTGATCCGATCCGGTAGAAGCTTCGTTTCATTACAGACGCTGGAGCACTCTGTAGCGGAAATGTTTAGCGAGTTAGACCCAGTTTCACAAACCTCGGAGCGCAGATATTCTCTGGAGAAAAACTGAACTCAATCTGTACGCTTTCGAAGAGTTTCACAATGCAGTTAAAAAGAAAATATCGCGTAATGTGTTCAAGAGAAATGATTTATCTAGTCATTACCCTCGAGTAACTTCTTACTCTTAGCACAATTCAGTGTGAAATTTGGCGCAACAACTAGGATATTTCACGTTTGAAAATTATTTTTATCAATATTCCTTTCTTTTAAATGCTATACAATTGTCTCCAATACTTTTCAAACAGATGGTAGATATTAATGTTTCCGTAAAGTAGCTAACGTTAAGTATATCCCATGCTTACTATCTGTCGTAAAGTTTCAGTAAATTTTTTCTTTTCATATTTGAATAAATTATTTAAACCTCCTTTGTTAACAGATTTCGAAACTGACAAAAATTGAACGAAAAAGATTGCAACTACTTCCATAGGTCTACAGTTCGGGTGATCAAATAAAAAATGAGGACGTGAATTAATAATTTCATAATATTTGTTATTTAAATATTATACAAAATACGAATAAGTACAAAATACAAATGGAATAAAATGGTAACATATAAGAAAAAGGAGATCATTTAATAATTTTTAACACATCCGAGGATCAAATGAGAAGTGTTCTTATTTGATCGCAATTCAGAACTATTATTTATTACAACATAAATGTAGAAATGAACTGTAGTCGCAACGCTGTTATTCCCGGCGTGACTCCTCTTTTCTTACGTCTTAGGAAATGAAGGCTCTATAAAGTTTAGGTAGGTAGTATCGTTCGCTATTTTTGTCCTTTCGTTGCCGAGCTACCAGACGAGGAATCTGTTTGCCACACTGTTAAACATGATCATGTCGTAGCTCCTATGATGATAAATCAAACGCACTGCAATTCAGCAAATAACTGAGTGGCAAATACCGTCTTCGTGTGCTTTCTGCGAACGCTAACGAAAGAGCCAAACTGACGGCCGGTTATATTAAGTAGGCTATTTATCGAGCCTTAAGAAATGAATAACGTCTTCGTCAGCGAATCACAAGACACACACGTTTAAATGTAGCCGACCTGCAACGTGATAGGCTGCCGGAAATTAGAGCGACGGGACTATAGAAACTGAAATAATATATGAAATGACACATTATAATTTAATATAGTATAGTATAGTATAGTATAGTATAGTATAGTATAGTATAGTATAGTATAGTATAGTATAGTATAGTATAGTATAGTATAGTATAGTATAGCAGCAGTATAGTATAGTAAAATAAAGAAGAATTTAAGTAATTTTGTACGTCACTCAACTAGAACAATTTATGGAAAAAGAAACTGAGTATAATATAAATAATGTTTGTACATTTATAATAATATCAAGAACTTATCTAATAATTATATAATATAGATTAGGTTTATCTTATTTATGCATATAGGCCTATCCATTTGTTTAATAAAATTGAAGATATATTAACACATTTTTTATTTTTTTATTATATTTAAATGGGCTACGTGTCCCCGCCCCCCCCAATGGCTGGTATTCGACTGTTCATCATTCACCCACATGAATTTTGTAGAGCAGCGGTTCCCAAGCTTTTTCGACTCGCGAACCCCTTCCACAACATGCTGAGTTGGGTGACCCACTGACTTAATACATACAGTAGACATGCATAAAATTTAATTCCAAGCAAATAACCTTAAACTAACTTAATCCTTCACGGTTAAAACCTATAGTTACTCTAGTTACGGCTTAAAAGTTACACAACGTGTAGGCCTAGTTTCAATAATAAATATACGTTTTCGTTGTAATTACTCACCTCTTCCTTGGAATTCAGTGAGAAGGTTGCGCCTGCTTTACATGGTACAGAGCTTTGAATTCAGGAACCACAGAAGTTAAATGAAGTCTCAAATCACTTTCAACACAAAGTCTGTTGTATTTATTTTTTAAATGGGCATATGAAGAAAACGACTTTTCGCACAAATATGTGGATGAAAAGGGTAATAAAGCCGTTGTGGCTTTATTCCCTAACTCCTTTAAACTCAACCAAAAACCAATTAATGACAAAGATTTATAACTTTTCTGTAACTGAAAATCAGTGGAAATTTCAAGAAGCTGCTCTTTTTCATCTACGCTTAATATGGATTCTAAAATTGTTGACTCTTCGAAGGGATTGCGAATTCAATTGTTATTATTTCACATAGCAGGGAAATATTCTCTTCCTTCAAATGTTCTTTAACCATGTTCTTGACATTTCCGTCCAAAGGTGATTTTCCACCAGGAAGTCGTGAAGGGTATCAAAGCATTCGGTTTGATTGCTATTGAAACACGTTTCCCAAAAATTAAGTTTTTTAATGAATAATTCGATACGGTCTTGCACAATATAAGCGTTTACATTTGACCCCTGGAGAGATAAGTTTAAACTTTTAATTTTTGAGAAAATGTCTGCCAAATAAGTTAAAGTCTGAAGCCAGATTTCATCTCCCATGCACTTTGCTTGGTGAAAGGCATGGCTGGTGAGAAGAACGTAAACTTCGTCTTTAAGCTCATACAGTCTGGAAGTAGTTCTACCTCGAGATAGCCACCTAACTTCAGTGTGAGACAATAAACACTTATAAATGCTTCCCATTTCCTCACAAAGCACTGCAAAGATGCGGGAATTTGTAGGGCGAGCCTTAATAAAATTAAGTATTTTCACTGCATCGTCAGCACATATTTCAATCCATCGGGCATGCGTTTAAAAATAAGAGCCTGTCTATGAATGCAACAATGTGTTCAAGAAGTGTTCGGCGCTACCGATTTCACTTAGGCAACAAACCCAGCATAACATCCTGTCATAGATTTCGCACCATCTGAACAAATGCCTACACAGCGAGCCCACTCTATTGAATTTTCGCGAAAGTATTCGTCGGTTAACTTACATATATCTCCTCCCGTAGTTCTCTCTTTTAAGGGTTTACAGAATAGTAGCTCCTTTTCTACAGACTCTCCATTAATATAACGGACGAAAAGTAAAAAAAACAGCTAAATTGGCAACATCAGTCGATTCGTCAAGTTGAATCGCAAAAGGACTGGGACGAACTCTTTCCAAACTTTCATTTTCGACATAATTTGCCATGCCTTTAATCAGGTGATTGATCGTATTGTCGGAGAATGGTACCATATTGACTTTTTTTGTGAAAGATTCTCCAAGCATGCACTGTATTACATCATTTATACATGGCCGCACTAAATCTTCAGCTATTGAATGAGGTTTTGCAGGTTTAGAAATTCTGTAGCTAACGCGATAAGGTGCTTCAAGAGCATTCTCATTGTCACTGTTTGCAGCGGATACAAAAGTAGTTAAATCATTTTTCCACTCGTTAGCTTTTCGTGTAAAAAATCAGCAGATTTATTTATGTGGGTGGGGTATTTAGTTTCTAAATGGCGTTTAAGTTGAGAAGGTTTCAGACTACTGTTAGCAAGAACGTCGCCACAAACAACACACTGTGGTCTTGGACAGTCCTTGTCACATATATCGCTCATTTGCGATAAGAGAGATATAACTCAAAATTTTTCATTTTTGAGATTCTTACAAAAATGAACTCCGAAAGTAGTATATTTTTATCGTGAATAACGACAAATACATGATTACATTATTTTTCCCCAGATGGCAGATGTGTCTTTATTAAATTGTTTATTTATTTATCGGAGCTTCCTCAAATTAGAGGCTGCCATTAGACAAAGCATACAAAACAATACAAGAACAAATAGATAATGAGAGCTACAAGAGTAGGAAAAAAGGCAAACAAATACTGTACGCAAACAAACAATGGAAGTTTACAGAAGAAAAAAAACATTTCAAGTAAAGAATCAACAAAGACTTAATTTTAGTTGCTACGATGCATTCAAACAAACGTTTAAATCTTTTCATGAAGAGTGACAGAATTTGAGTTGTGTCTTTTCATTGAATATTTTTTTTTTCAGCGGCAAGGAATTATTCTGCGTTGTGTCATTATTTTAGATAAGTAACAAGTAATTATTTAACTTCCCTTATCATCAATAAGCTTACATTTAATACTGTGACGGTATTTATGATTAAAACTATTTTAATTTAATAATTATTTTATGTTCTGTCTGTCTATTTGAAAAGTATAATAACGTTTTACCTTTATTTTTAATAGGGTTCGTAATTCTTTTACACGGAATTACGTTCCTATCTAATTCTAACGCTGTCAAAAACATTTTTAGAAAATGATGTCTGGCAGCCGGTTACTCAAACACAACTCGAAGGTTTGTTCCAATAATATACCGCAGATTTTATCAAGATGAATAGTATTAATGCCTTTATTAAAAATTTAAAAGAAATAACAGTGCCCCTGTAAATTAAATAAGTTTAAAATATGTAATATGAATAATGATCTGCCTGTTATTTACAGAAAGTGAGCAGGCTAGTGTAAATGATGTTGATGCAGATTCTAAATAGAATGTTTTTAATTTAACATTTTCGACTTGAAAACAACTGATGTCACCTCTTTCATTTGGCATGTGAGAGAAGCAGAAAGAGGTGTCAATGAAATAGGTATCTGTGTACTTAACTTCTTGAAGAAAAATAAAAAATGTCAGCTGAAGACATAAACATAATTTTCTATACTGATCATTGCTGAGGACTTCTGTTCTAAGGTTCATGATCCATCTGTACATGTTCACTGTATCCAAATTCCAAATCTGAAATCCATTATCCATAAATTGTTGATAACTGGACACACTCAGGACGAAGACAACAGTGCCATTTCAATATCGAAAGCGAAGTAAAACGCGTGTCCAAAAGTGGTCCGATTTACACTCCACATTATTTTGTCTCTATTGTTAAAGCTGCAAAGAAAACAGGACGGACCTACAAAACTAAAGAAACATCCCATAAGGACTTTTTCAATATCAAGAATCTAGGAACAAGTTACAAGAACGCAAATTACTTCAGGAACACAAGGAAAATCAACGAAGTAAAGGTTTTGATAGTGCATCAAAGTCATCCATTGTCATTTCTCTACAAAACATTCTATTTCGACGAAGAATTTCAAGAAGTACAGCTAAAAACATGTTCTTCAAGAAGTAAAACCAAAACCGAAATTCCAGAATTGCCACAAGTGTATAATGAAAAAATAGGTATAAGTGAGAGGAAAAAGGCAGATTTACTAGATCTGATTAAACTGAATCACATTCCAAGCTTCTATAAAGAATTATTTGAATCTCTGAAAGTGTAGACAGGTGTTGTGAACTGTATTCAAAGTGTTGTGCTGTAGTTCATATTTACTGGCCAATTTATTTCTAAAATAATTTTGTGTAAATAATTTTAGGTTTTGTATAATGCTTTCTCAATATAGATTGTTGCTATTATATTATTTTTTCTAATAGAATTTATAGTCGTGTATTTAAAAATAGTCTTTAAATTATACGGTTAATTATAAAGTATTATTTTCATAAAAAGTTATTACATTCGTTTGTCAATACAATAACATCTTTGTTAAAATTTAAATTTATTAATGAATGTCACAGAGCATCCCTATAATATTATTGTGTAATGACATGCCAATAAATTAATCCATTGCATTACTTTATCGAAAAATTATTTTTCTAGAAACACAATCATTGTGCAGTTATTGTACAATTGCAATAATTGTACAATTATTGTACGTCAGGTAAATATCCTCACTGTCATAACTGAAAACAGACAAATATTTATTTAAAAAAAAGAACGACACAACTTAAAATAATTGTTGAAATTATTGAAATTAAATAATAATTATGGTACTACACGCTACAACACTAGAAATATAATACATGTGCAAAATTGCATTCCGTTTGGAAAAAGCATGTGCCTACAATTTTATTTTTTAAAATATGAAAATTTTAAAATGCTTCTCCTGTAAAATTAACACTTTTTGAGTTGTGTCACTCTTATCGCAAATGAGCGATATATAAAAATCTAAACCTAGTGTAATTATCATCGTACTTTCTTTTCTTTACACACGGTTCACTTTTGTCGGATTGACACACATCACTAGAAGCTGGATCACCTGTTGACACAACACTAACTTGCGATATTGTTAAACCCTGTTTCCCTTTCAAACTTCCACTTTTCAACCAGTTATCCATTTTAATGTGAACGGAAACAATTCTGATACACAACTGACAACTTACTGTATTTGTCACAAAGAAATAACAAGTAGGCTATTGTTGAAAATACAAAATTAAATATAAGTTTGTTGAAATTCCACATTAATATCTAAAATCAAAGGCCTGACCGCCATGTAACCGGTCCTTAGTCGGGTTGCGGTGCTGTTGTTAGTATTGTTAGAACACAAAGAACCTGGCAGACTAAATTTCCATTTAGCGATATCAAATGCATTATTATTATTATTATTATTATTATTATTATTATTATTATTATTATTATTATTATGACAATGCCGCAGAAATGAAGGAAACAATAATAGGCCTAACCTCGAAACCCGCCATTGCGGAAAAGGTTTTGGCGAGCCCCTTGAAATATTTTGCGAACCCCCAGGGGCGTTCGCGAACCACAGGTTGAGAAACGATGGTGTAGATCAATTTACGGACACAATCGTTGTCTAGAATGCACCATAAGAGGCTGGTCTACGCTACACTCGCGATGAGATGGTAAGGATATTTGTTGGGATACCATAAGGGAACCGGAGCTTCCGGAGAAAACCCCTGTGTTACCTGGTGCAAGGGCTTGCCCAATCCAAGTTTTAAATCGGGGGTACGTCGGAGATCGGAACCGGTCTACAGTATTATAAGTACAGCGCTCTAGACGCTAGACCATCGCTCCGTGGCGACTAAACATATTAAAATTTCTGGGTGTAAATTAGCTATAGATTTATATAACCGAAGGCCAAAAATAATGCTGTGATTTAAAGCACCAGATGTGAAACATTTAGGTTTAATAATGTTATAGTATTATGTCGCCTTGTATTACGATCACGAGCCTTAATATATATGTCTTTACATTTTTAGGATACAATACAGCGATAGTAGAGTTTATTTATACATTTCCAACTAGGGATAATGACTGACTGAATAAGCGCACATTGACTTACTACGTCATATTATTGTTCCAGCCCAGCCTGTAAGGGTTGCTTTTTGTTAATTAGATCAGAAAAAGAAGTGCGAAAATCATTTTGATCGCCTTCTTTGCTATATAACGACGAATTCAGTTTCCAATAACTACGTCCTGTGGTAGCGAGCTTTTCTTTTATTCTGAGGGTCATAGTAAAACATTCATGTTCAGAAAATGCTATGGGCATGACTCTTGCATTGGAAATGGCATTACTAGTGTCCTTATCCACATAGATTCGGTCCAATCGAGATGCCGACTCCCCCCGAAAAAATGTAAACTGCACCGTTGTAGGATGGAGAATTTTCCAAGCATCTTTCAAATTCAGTTCTTCAACTAGTAGATTTAAAGCAGGTGCCGTTTGATATACACCTGTCTGCTCTGTTGGATGTAAAACGCAATTAAAGTCACCGCCGAGGATCAATGTTTTGTAATGGTATCTCAACAAGAATGGCAGTTCTGTAATGATAAAATATTCAGGTTCTGTTCGTTTATTTGTCCCTTGCGGTAAGTACAGGTTAACAACAAGCGTCCCATTTGTAAACAGAACAGTAATCGCTCGTCCACTGCTATGTGCATCACAATGCTCGATTTCTAAGCTGGATCGATATATGATGGCGGTTCCACGTTGGGTCCCTCCCGGATTTGTGATGTACTCGTATTGAGGGCCTAGAAAATCCAGATTGTCTACATTCACTTCTTGTAACAACATTATATCAATAGAATTAAGAAATAGAAAAGTTCGTAGCATATTTTGCTTGTTTTTGTTTTGTAAACAATTAACATTCTTGAAACGAAGGAAACTTATTTCCACGTCACATGAAGTGACGGGAGCAAACTTTAATTTTTTTATTTTATTTATTTTAACTAGCTACGTAGTGAGTACAAATTGCATTTATAAAATAAAAATGTTTCTAGCCACTACCGCAAGAGCCAGGCTCGTGTACGGTGTGGTCTTAGTGAATAATATAACATAAAATTTATAAGGACAGTTTACTAAATACAGTAAGTAACTTAATTCAAACCAATAAATACAACACAAGAGCAAGAATAAAGAAGAAAGAGAAAACGAGAGAAAAATACACATTTAATATAAATTGACAATCCGACAGAAGCAAGTGAGATTCAATAAAAACATGAATATAGTATATAGAACTAAAAGGTAAAAAAAAAGTGCATTTGTTACTATTATATATCATGGATAATTTTACAAATTTCTTTTTTAAAAGTTTCGATTTTAAAAAATTTCAAATTTGGAAAATGGTTTGAAATTTTATTATAAAGCCTTGGGCCTAAATAAAATACTGAATATTTTCACTGTCACTGTTTCCTGTTCGATTTTCAGCAGATCTCGTATCTGAGAAAGATAAGTATATCCTACATTTTTCTCGCAAATAGTTTTCAATTAATGTATCACTACTAGGGAAGGTCCCTTTACGACTTGATCCATGGCTACGGACAAATTTCCCATCAATTTAAAGGACTGCAATGTCTTTCAATGAATGCCCGTTTCCAGCTCTAGTTTCTGTGTGGCACAACTTACAAAATATAAACTCTGCATTAGAAGAAAATAATGTATCTCCTCAGAATTCCTCCACGAAATTCTGTACCTAAAATTTAAGAAATGTATTTTCAAACTTCCATGACACCCATTCGAATAACACGTATTTTCTCATTCCTCAGACAGACCATTTACCTTTAATTCTCTTAATGTCATTGGCTTCGACATGACACAGTTTCTTCGTTCGTCTTCTTGCCATTCGATGTGACCACTTTCTTACAGTGCATGAGGATTAAGTTGGCGTGATTTCTACTGTCCTTGTCTGAGGTCCTTGTCTACCGACTGCCACCAGATGTGACGGGCAAGAGGTTTCCTTTTGTACAATTCTTGGAATGCCCTTTCTCCTCCCTTCTCCCTTCACACTTTTGCAAACCCAATTAGTGGATCTCTCAGTGGCGTCTCGGGGTTGTTCGAGTTCATTAGTTAGTAGCATTTTGTGAATAGTGAAGTGAGTTTGTATCTTTTTTTTATTAGGTTATTTTACGACGCTGTATCAACATCTCAGGTTATTTAGCGTCTGAATGAAATGAAAGTGATAATGCCGGTGAAATGAGTCCGGGGTCCACCACCGAAAGTTACCCAGCATTTGCTCGTATTGAGGGAAAACCTCGAAGAAAACCTCAACCAGGTAACTTGCCCCGACCGGGATTCGAACCCGGGCCACTTGGTTTTGCGGCCAGACGCGCTGACCGTTACTCCACAGGTGTGGACGAGTTTGTATCTTGTTGTACCAATTTAATATAATATAATTCACAAATTAAAATGTTTTCGGAGATACATGGTATCACTGTTACCTTAAGTATTGTAATGAGTGTTGTGCTCTTGTATTTAATAATAATGGTAGGCAATATGGGGAAACGCGGGAAAGCCTTGAAGTCGGACGGTATGAACATGGTTATTAATGCACATAAATTCTTTACTGGAGAATATGCGGAAAACAAACAATATCTGTGCCGAGTTTTATCGAAAGTACTGCTGCAGCGACACATATATCATCTCGTGGTGTTAACAGGATTAAAATAGAAAAAAAAAACAAAAACAAAAAGAAACAAAAAAAAACAAAAAAAAAACCAAAAGGAAGCGCTAGAAAGCGGAAGCGGAGTGGAAGTGTGCTGCGAACTCCAGGAAAGAAACGCCCGAACAGAACTCTTAAAAAACGTGTGTAACAGGTTAAAAATGAGCGCACGTGCAAAAGTGACGAAAGAAAATTGGAGGAAGGCCTATGAACGCATAGAAAAAGTTGCAAAATTTTATTGGGCGAAGGATGGACTTGTAGATGGAAATTTATTATTCGTTCGTACTCACGACGACACGGACACGGACGAACTTTCTGGCGGAGTGGAGTCAGAATTTGAAGAGGAAGAGAATTCCGCCACTGGTAACTCGTGGTCGTTTGAAGGAGTGTCGACCATCATAAATGAGGGTAGAGAGAGATGGTGAGCGTTCTCTCTATTTCTAAAAGGGACTAGACAAGTAAATCCTCATGGACTGTAGTACGTACGACTGTCCCTGAGCACTTGCAGCTTGAGCTTTGTGTACGCTGTACCTGTAACCTTACTCAAGCGCACGACACACAAGTCTCCAAGTTCCGAGCTTTGGTGATATAGCTCGAAAGGAACCTGGTGAAGCTTGACCTTGATGGAGAAACCAGTTCTACGGGCGGTTAAGAGTGGAGGGGGTAACGCTTGTTCAGTCTCGTCACGTAACATTGGTCGGTAGTCGATCCCACACCACAATACTGTTCTCTCCCTTCAAGTTTCACCAGGTTCCGCACGAGCTATACTAAGCTATAATCTCTAGCCCTCTCTTCTCTAAACTCTCGCCGTGTAAATGTAGAGACGCAATTCCGCCCTAAGAGCGCTGTTCGGTTCTAGATATTTGTAGCGGAACACTTATTGACATTGACATTTGGGGCATTTAAAGGACTCATCGTTGCGTATTAAATGCTTCGTACAATATTTTATGGTCAATAGACGTAAGTTCAAAATTTCTACGTATCAATTACATTAAAATAAATGGTTGTCATTTTTATATGAAAAGATATTACATGTTATAAACTCAGGCACTACCTTCCTGTTGTTCAATTCATACACCATATCTTTTCGAACATAAGGAAAGAAACTTGATACATTTTATATGAGTAATGTAGTCTACCATTTTCAAGTTTATTTATTATTATTATTATTATTATTATTATTATTATTATTATTCATAATTTATTCTGTTAAGAACAATAAAATAATGTGTTTAGGGTATAAACCTGTTGCTAGGAAGCGTAATGTGACCAACAGACTTTCCTTTATACTAATGACAATCCTCATAGTTGTGCCTTTTTTGCCAATTACAGGTCCGATGTGTAAGCTCCATGCGTGTTCCGGCGAGATATCCAGGGTTTTTTCCCACGTAGATCTAGAAAAGCGTTGTATTTCTGCCATAGTTGTAAACGCACTGACCAGCCTGTTCTTTTCTATATGCTCATAACACTTTCTCTCACTCTAAACTGTCTGCATCATGTAAACGATCCTGAGAGTAACATTAGAGTTTAGAGTTATATAAATCTCATGAGAGCTCGCTAATGAGTTCAGAGAAGCTATATTCAGTCACCGTGTAAACACTCCATTAGAGAGCTCTCCTGATACTTTAGATCTTCTCTCGCTCTAAACTGTCGCCGTGTAAACCTAGCATAAGGTATTAACCTGTAACATTTCAATCTGGTCTGGGGTGATACTTAATTCTGCGTCAATCCAGCTGTGTAGCTCCAATGCCGTAGGTTTCGCTGCCTCTGCTAGGAATGTGATCTTGATTGTGTTTTTTCGTTGTATGTGAGACATGATTGCACTGATATCGTTGCACAAAACAATAAAGTAACAAAAATGTGGAAATTAAATCAATTATATGCGTACTAGAGTATATACTATAAACAAAAAGAAGCTCGTTGAACTATAAGATTGTAGTATCGAATCTCCGAACACCAAACACACTAGCGATCCGTACCAGATGACAGCTAGCGCAAGACTGAAGGTTGAAAGATAGATTGAGTTTGCAGTAAAAAAAAAATGATTTTTCACAGGCATTTGGTCCCTATATAAAAATCAGGAGGTTTGACGCAAGTATAAGGACTGAAGTGAAACATCTAATTGAATGGGTGTCAAACTTTTGGTATAGACTGTAAAACGAAATACAACAATAACGCAGCTTTAGAGTAGATCTCAAGATTTACTATTCATTATCAAACTATGATGACAGGTGGTGGAAGTCAGAAATACAACGTGACATTGTTTCAGGAAAAAAATGTAAGAATTTAATATTGTACCTCATTCTTCACCTCCACCGTTGTCGCTAATGAAATGTGTTTCTTGTTACGAATTCAGACAAATAAAAATTTATATCCATCCCATTTTAGTTAGGGCGAACTATTTTTCTCTTGCATTTATTCTACATCATTAAGGGAAGAGGATGGTATTTTTTGGTGAAAAATGAGTAAATTTTCAAAAAACAACTTTTTTTCCTTAAAATACTCTGTGATATGTGTAGAATACATTGTATAATATTTTGTGGGTATTTGTGCCCTTATCGGTTGTTGAGACGCCATGTTTAAACTTCCTGCGCTCTGGATTTTTAAATCACACCGCCCTTTGTTTGTTGTTTCCGGAACTTCATTTTTTTTTCAAAACCAAATTTTTCTTTAAAATACTCTGTGATGTGTGTGGAATACATTGTATAACATTTTGTGGGTATCTGTGCCCTTATTGGATGTTGAGACGCCATTTTTAAAGTTCCTGCACTCTGGATTATTAAATCACACCCCCTTTGATTGCCGTTTCTGGAACTTTATTTTTTTTTGCTACATTGCCAGACAAAAATCGATATAATTTTTGAACTATTAAAGATATATGAATGAAATTTAGAACACACATTCTCTAGACTACTAGGAAACTTTTCTCTGTAACGGAATTTCCCTAATTGATTTCATTTTAAAAATAAGTGTCTCTGTTTGCAAGAAAGAAAATAAAAAAAATGTTATTAAATTTTAATTGTTTATTTTACAAATCTATGAACTAATATCAAAATTATGTTACAGACAGTTTGTAGAGCGTGCTTTTACAAATAAATTGTAACAAACTGTTTGAATTTATCTTTAAAAATGGCTTAGATATATCGAGTTTAGTAAAATCCTGTATTGGGTACATTTTTTTTTTTCAAATCTGGCTCCCAAATAATTTTTTCAAAATATTTATATTTGGTTGAGTTGCTATAGCCATGAGCTCTCTACATACAAAAAATTAATATTTGACACCAAATAGGAAAAAAGTTTTAAAAATTACTATCCTCTCCCCTTAACTGAAGTAGGGACCTGTTGCCATGATGACCTCATAAATGAAGTCCAGTCACACATAAATGATATTAGGTCATAATTCTTACATTACAGGAAAATGAATATTATTCTTCCTTAGTGATCTAACACTCATTTCCTTCTACTGCCACGATAAATAAAGTAATATGGGAGATATGTATTATGTCACTCCATGCGCTCTAATAGTATACCCGCGATATTTATTTACTTACCTACTTTGAAATCTTCAACTTCAATGACAGTCAACTAATTAAATAAAACTTCCAAGAATTGTAACATGCATATGTCATTAGAATCCAGAAAAAGTTAGAAAAGACTTGAAGTCGTGTCGTTCCTATTTCTCAGATTATTTTTTATTTTATAGGTTATTTTACGACGCTTTATCAATATCTTAGGTTATTTTGCGTCAGAATGAGATGAAGGTGATAATGTCGGTGAAATGAGTCCGGGTTCCAGCACCGAAAGTTACCCAGCATTTGCTCATATTGAGTTGAGTGAAAATCCTGGAAAAAACCTCAACAAGGTAACTTGTCTCGACCGGGAATCGAACCCAGGGCACATGGTTTCGCGGCCAGGCGCAACCTGTCTGTGTCTTGTAAAACCAATTTATTAGGCCCATCAAATAATAGCGGTAAGTACATACCAGCACAATAAAGTACACGATCGTGCAAAATAATGTAGTACAAATGTTTGGGAAACTTAATCATTGTAGAATTAAAATATTGCTATCATTGAGAATCATTTGAATAAACAAACTCCAATTATGAATATTTTCTTTATTTCTTTGTCTCCCTTTCTTTCTTTCTTTCTTTCTTTCTTCCTTCCTTTTTTCTTTTCGTTCTTTCTTATAATTCAACAAAATTATCTCTGTAGAGCATTTTTTAAATTCTTATATTGTACAGTATGAAAGTAAAATGTGACTTTTTTACAGTAAGAATTTACTATAACACTAAAACAATATTTACTTCTCTGTGAGCAAGAAATGCAAATAACAAAATAATATTTTTAGATATTTGGTGGGATTTACCAAAGAAATGTAGGAATGTAGCAATTCGAGAGAAATTGAAAGTATAGGTCTAGTGGAGGAAGTGAAGTTATATCAGAAGAAACAAACAGATGCTCTGCTATAATGAGTAAGAGAGAGATATTTTTTAAAATGTCGTTCATTCGTACAGGTCTCAAGGACAGAGAGAGAGAGAGAGAGAGCGCGCGCTCTTATTCTGCAAGAAAAATTATACGAATATTCAGTATAAAGGAAATTGTTCATGATGACGTTGAAGGTGATGTATTACCTTCAACATTTTTTATGCTATAAGCAGGGATGTGCAAATTAGTGACATATAGTACTTAGAAGGGTAGTGTTTTAAATACCAATTAAAAATACTTGCAAAAAATTCAACAAAATATATTTGTATGTCGACTAGATTTATAAAAAAAAATATGAACTTTTACTTTCAGAGAAAAAAATATTTCGACTACTATAGTAGTTATAACTTAATAACATTATATTTAACTAGTACATATCTTTATTTAATCAAATATATTCCTGCTGGTATCAGGAATTTTATAACAACATTATTAAATGGCTACCAAGTAATGCTGTACATTCCATTTCATGTTTTAAATAGTGAAAACTATCATTATGATATAATTTTTTAACATACAGTATGACCAAAGAAAACAATGAATTAGATACAATATTTTTATTGTACAAATTGGACACTAATCCAAAACAGATGAAATAAAATATTTGAAGTTCCTGTGAGGCGATATCGCCTTTTATACAGTTACTGAAAATCTAAACTGTTACAGTAACATAAATGCTACAATGCTACATTACTGAAAAAAAATTGACCAAGTATTTTTCGCTGACACATTTCTCAATGTTTTATCTAGATTCCTTCCTCCTCCTCCAATCAGCACTGAAATTATCCCAAACTAATAATTAATTAGTGCTTATTTTTCGTTTAGTCAACTGTCCGAAGACAGGTCTGAACCTCACAAGTGATACCAAGAAGGCACCACTTATGAGGCAACTAGGTCAGGAGTTAATGGAGTAGGGTGGTCAGTTTCTTTCCCCCTATCAAAAAATCTTAAAAAGTTAGTAAGATAATGATCCCTTGCTGGTTAATATATAAATCCTGCAAAAGTTTGTTTTATTACTGGCTAATTGTCTAGATTCAGAGAGCTGAAGGTTTATTCTTTAAGTTTTATCTGTAAAGCGCTAAACATTGATCATTTCAACAAGTTTCAGAAATTTAGCTGGCAATGGCTCTAAAAACAAATGACAACATGACTTTCCCTGCATTTCCTTGTAACTTGTTTGAAACGTCCTATAGAGATGTTCAGTCGCGTACACCAATCCTTTACAACTGATTTTCCTAGGCATGTGTATACACACACTGAAACCATTCTGCGATGGATTTCCTCAGGCACACGACCTACAGCATTCCTACGAATTACAGCATGTGGTTCACTTTTTTACTCTTTCATTCTGCCCATTTGCTGTTGTTTCTTTCCTTTATTCGGATAAACAATTACAGGTATGCCAACCATCTACCAATAGACAATACATAACCATTGTTACCAGTACACCTAACGTCAACTCCGGCTGATACTCCTGTTGTACATAGTATGCCTAGGTCAACTTTCATTTGAACTAACCACAAAGAATAAATATACGTATGAATACGTTTAAAAACTTAATAGCGATGAAATACCTTTCAGCACCCGTTAGAAGCTAAATCCAACAACTATAAATTGGAGATGGGCTCCATCATTCATTAGTAGAAATCCTGACACACATGATGATAGCCTCATATATTAATCATTATAAACACAATTTATAAGTATACGCTGTTAAAATTTTATCATAAAAATCGTAATAAGTTTGTACTACAGACACATAATTATGACATAAGACGAAATATTAATTTAACATTAGTAGAACCTAAATGTCTCACATCTGCTGGTCTAAAGCATAGCATTAATTTTGGCCCTCGGTTGTACAATGTTTTAACTAAATTACACCTAGAACTTCTAACATGTAACCCACTAACATATAACAAGAAAATTAAAAACATGTTAATATCTTCAATTCGATTAAATAAATGTATAGCCTATGTGTATGAATTAATCAAACTATATTAAATTTGTATTCTATAATTTTGAAATATATATATATATATATATATATATATATATATATATATATATATATATATAGTCCTACTTTCCACGTGCGATATTATTCTTCTCTAGTGTTAATATTATATTATATAATTCCATTGCCGCTGTAATTTAAATTTTAGTTCCTATTTTATTTTACTTATTTATTTTTATTATTATTATTTTTATTTTCTATATTTCTCTTATATTAATATTGCATTATATAATTTTTGTAACTGTAATTTTAATTCTATTTCCTATTTTATTTTATTTTATATTCTCTTATAGGCCTATTAATATTATATCTGAACTGCGACCGAACACGAGCGCTGCTCATTTGGTCTCAAATTTTGTTAATACTACTGTATCTCCTGTTTTATATTGTTTGTATTATTTTATTTCTATATCTCTTGTTTGTTTGTAATTATATTCTTTATTCTGTATATTTAAATTTAAATAAATTAAATAATACACTGCTAATAATATCATTGTAGTCAGTACCGTCTGTGGCTTTCACGCGACAATCATAGAAACGTCCTACAATCCTTCAGACATGTCACAATGTTTGGACAATGTGGACATTATTAGATACTGAATGAAACGTATATATTTTGAGTTGCAACTTATTCAGCAATAACTGTGTCGAGTTTTACAAAACGCTACCATGACCACTACAACAATATTAAGATCCGTTAAATTCATGAAGTAAATATTTTTGTTCCCTGGATCACTATGTACAGCTGACTACACCGTTGAACGTATAGTTCGTGCTGTACAAGGTATGTTTCCAATACTGTGTAATCTGTTTTACATTAGGTTCAGAGCGGGAAGAATTTTCATGATGTTTTTGATGTTAAAGTCTGTATTCGACCTGTAAACTGGGAAAATGTGTAACACTTTTATATGAGACAAAGTTCCTAAGAAGTTCCTCATAGGGGCAGCACCATCGTTTTCGTTATTGTATGAGTCGACAGATGGCAGTTTCAAACTGAGATGTATGTAGAAGGAAATGATTTCATATGACGAGATAATAGTCACCCGTGACTAGGCGAGTACAAAGGAGTTTGGGTACTCAAAATTTAAGAAATATAAATTCAAAAATCCATTATAATTTTACATATGAAGTTTGAAATTGCTGACTTTTGCAAGAGTCAATATTGCTTTGTTATCAAAGTAAAGAAGTAGCAAGCAGAGTACTGCACGTGCTTGCTTACCACAATCGGAAAACACAAGATAATGAGGGAAAGAACGTGAGAGATAATGTAGACAACGCAATAAGGAACGATAAATAATTTTATAGGATGTAGCAGCTATAAACTGTAATTCATATACATCAACTGTAAATGTACAAACTATAAATATGGTCAGTATTAAAGAAAGACAATGCTTAAAGAGCAATCTAACTATAGGTACTTTAATGAGCATTTTATAACAATAAGTTTGGTTACATTTGAAATTGTGCGATAGGCTGTAGCATGAACAAGACCTAAAATTTATGGACTTATTTACATACGTTAATAAATATGTATCATGTAGTATGAGGGACTTTTCAGAAAGAAAGACATTCATAAATAATAATATAGGTATAATGACGGCCCGGGAATCAACAACAATAACAGATCATACATATTAACAAACAAAGAATCAGCTTCATGGATAAGGGTTACAAGAATATTAGCAGCGACTATTTTTACTGGCACTGTAAAATTAATCTCACAGCTAGATGATAAAATAAAAAACTAAAGACAAAAACAGTAATATACCACAAACATAAAGAGTTCATTAATTTATTACAGGATTTTCGTACAAAAAATGTCATGTAGACAGGATTACTCAAAACATATATCTATTAGAACGTACTGCTGCTGACAACAGTGAAGAATAATAGAAACATATAAAACACACTTCAGAAAAATGAGCATTTGAAACAATACGATTAGCGAAAAGAAAATATAAAAAGGGGTGTTGGAACATTGAACAATAAAATAATGACAGCAACAACAAAAAATGTGACACATATTACTATCATTTAACGTGCAACAAAATACAGAATAAAATAGAACATTCCGTAGTGAAGAAAAAGTGAAAGTATAACTAGAAAAAATAATATAGAAAGTTTGGAAAAGCATCGGATATAGGACATGATCTAGGTGGAAGATAAGAGTTAGCCTAAGAAATTATAAGGTATCTAAACAAAGCAGAAAGAGACGTTGGAAACATCTTTTGAATATTCACAAGAGTGAATTAAATATTTAATCATTTCGGTGAGTCGAATACGGAGAAGCTTTGGAAGTAGATGTGATTAGAACAGAAGAATTAGAAGAAGCGTTAAAAATATTTAAAATGCTAAATGTAGTGGCCTTAACAACTTGAACATAGATTCAAGTAAATAGAGATTATATTAAATTGATTACGATTTTTAACGTTTTTAATTATAATTATGTGCTGGACAAAATATATAATACCTATATTCTATATCTAGGAAAAGTTTATACAGAGCCAGAAGAAAGACAATAGGAACACCTGTTGTGATTACAGAGACTATACTCTGTTAAATACAAAGTATCAACCCATTACATGTCCCATTGCGCACAACGCAACGCTAATAAATTCAGCGTACATAATATAAACAAAAATTGTTGCATTAAGAATATACAAAACTAAAATATATTCTGTAAAGGAAATTTATCTTCGGAATATGTATGATAAGAACTTTTTTGTGTTAAATATTATTAACGTATCTTGTTAACATGTTTCGACCTATTTTCGGTCATCTTCGGAACTGGTCGTTTTTAGTCTTGGCGCCTCTTGTTTCCTGTGTGGGTGCGTTCGTAGTGTAGAGTCAAAGAGTGTATGTGTTTTGAAATTGAGTTGTGTGTTGAGAATATCGTTGGGGTGTGTTTTCGTGTGTCTATATATTTCATATTGTTCTAGTGTGTTGAGTTTCTGGCTTTTTGGTTGGATGTGCAGTACTTCCATGTCTGTGTTAATGTCTCTGTATGTGTGGTTAGCATTTGTGATGTGTTCTGCATATGTGGAGTGTTTTGTAATTTTGTTATGGCTGTGATGTGTTCTTTGTAACGTGTTTGAAATGATCTGCCTGTCTGTCCTATGTAGAAGTTGTTGCAGGTGTTACATTTGAGTTTATATACGCCTGTGTGGTTGTATTTGTTTGTTTGTGTTGTTTGTGTGTTGAGATGTTTTTGTAGAGTGTTATTTGTTCTGTATGCGATGTTGTAGTTTAATTTCTTGAATGAGGTTGCAATTTTATGTGTGTTTTTGTTTTCGTATGTTAGTGTGATATGTTTTTTGTGTTCTTGTGTTGTATTCTTCTGTTTTTTTTTGTGGTTTTGTTTTGTCATTCAAGAAACGACCACAGGGAAACTTATTTTTACTGCTCTCGTAATTGCGCTCGAGTGGTCAAAATTTGTATAAACACTTGTTTTGACATTATTAACATGATGGAAGAAAAAAAAAATATTTTATCTGCCCCCATGATAATGTTTACTGGTTAGATCTTGAAAAGCCTGTCACATGATTCATGAAAATGTATGGAAAATCTATATAAGAGATTATATCCACTACAACTAACAGAGATTTTTAGAAGTCTTTATTTTGAATCAAATATATACCACATATAAAAAACTAATCAGGAAAGAAGATAATATGAGATCAACCAATGTTTAAGACAAGGTTGATATCTAACTCTGATGCTTTTCAATGTTTATTTCGACGACCTTCTCAAAAAAATCACAAAGGTCTGATAACTTGATCTAACATCAAAACAATCGTTTCTCTTTGCGGAAGATATAAGTTTTAAGAAGTGACAGCGAAAATGACTTACGTCAAGTAACGAAATAGCTCGTTCTCTTAAGCCTTCCAACGAAGCAGAGTTTTATAAAAGCGTAATGATCAAGGAGGCTGAAATAATTTATCCAATGAAAGTTATTAATTAATTTTGAAAAAGTGCGCATTTCTCGACTAAATATGCAAAAGAGAATTCAGGAAATTTGTAATTGTCTTACTGAGGACTATTTAAAAAAAAAACACAAGAAAATTGGTATATATTTTTTATTGGTTCTTGATGACAGTAGTGACATTACTGATACAACAAAGCTTGCGATTTTTATTCACGGTGTTGATGAAGAACTCAATGTTAGTGCACGAACCATCACTGGTTGTAGTTTTCATGCCATGTACCTCTCCCCCGTCTCCTTACTTCTTAGACTGTCTCTCGTGTGTAATCACTGCCGTTCGAATTTTGGTCACTGCTGGTTTACATCAATGGGTACAATATGACTTTGGCTTCTCTTTGGCTTAGGGATGTACAAAATTAATGCGGCATTCCATTACATTAAACATTTCAAACCAAGTCGAATACGTAAGGTATTCATGTGGCCACTAAGGCTTAATATTTCTTATAAATAATCACTTACAAGCTGTGGCTCGCCTATACTGTTTGATCAGGACGAGTCTCTCTGTATTAGGATGAATAACTTATTGTTACTACATATTGTAAACGTAAAGGAGTTTACGAGATGATAGGCTATTAGAAGTATGCGCGCAATATTTTTCATCAGGTTCATTTTGGAAAGAAATTACTCGCAGACATACGTGGATTCAAGACTGCCAGCATCTTAGCTGCGAAATTACGTAAGACTGGAGCCCCAACCATTTCCTTTTATTGTCGCATATAAGGGTGCACATGGGCCAAACCGTGCTTAAATATACTGATTCGTACCGGGTCCAGTCCTCGAAGGGCCAAGTCAAGTACATTAATGTTGACAATGAAACCATGAACAATCCAATGTAAAAAAACGCACAAATTTGAAGAATAATTTATGGAAAAAATTCTATGATTCGTTGAACACAAAATTACCTAATAAACTGATATTTTATCCTTATGTACAAGAATAAATTTCTGCATTATATTATGGAAGATCAGTCCTACGTTATACCTATTACTTTCCTACAATATTCCCATCCAGGATCGAGTCTCGAGTGTTTGACATGTTCTTCTAGTCGTTGGAACTAAATTGACTTGACGCTGCACATGTCGCTCTAGCATAGAGGGAAACTAACCCTGAGGTGCTTGTTCAAACACAATACAGCACTGAGGCGTTCTACACTATCACCACAATTTCCGGAGGCGCCACTTTCAGAATTCGGTGCAGTGCAGGTGTTTGTATAACTTCAAAGGTCGGTCCTAACAGGAAATACAGTACGTTAAGAGAAAGTAGACCGGATAAAGGGGAGATCCCAGAATAATTCTGTTTCATTTATCATTTAGACTAAAATATTTTCTCTACACCACTTCAAATTCTAAGTGTCCATCACTGCCGTCGTTACCGAATTTATTAGCTTATTGTTACTGCCGTCATCACCAGTATCCAGATGTGTAGTCGTGAATAAAATAGTAATCATCATCATCATCATCATCATCATCAATATAGAGGATTTGTAATTGAAAGGGCTACATCAGCTGCTTGTTTATGCGGATGACGTGAATATGTTAGGAGAAAATCCACAAACTATTAGGGAAAACACGGGAATTTTATTTGAAGAAAGTAAAGAGATAGGTTTGGAAGTAAATCCCGAAAAGAGAAAGTAGGCCTATATGATTATGTCTCGTGACCAGAACATAGTTGTTGTTTAGTCAACTGTTCGAAGATAGGTCTGAACATCACAAGTGATACCAAGAAGCCACCACTTATGAGACAACTAGGCCAGGAGATAATGCATTGCATACATATCCGACTAGCTACATATACACTAGTCAGATTTCAGATGCATACAAACAATTGTTCTTCCTCTGACACATAGGCTATCGTCAAGTGAGATGTACTGCCCGATAATAGAGGTACACATAAGCCAGAACCTCAGTCAAAGGAGCAGAACATAGTACGAAATGAAAATATAAAAACTGGAAATTTATCCCTTGAAGAGGTGGAAAAAATTCAAATATCTCGGAGCAACAATAACAAATATAAATAACACTCGGAAGGAAATTAAACGTAGAATTAATATGGGAAATGCCTGTTATTATTCGGTTGAGAAGCTTTTATCAACCAGTCTGCACTCAAAAATCCTGAAAGAATTTATAAAATAGTTATATTACGGGTTATGAAACGTGGACTCTCACTTTGAAAGAAGAACAGAGGCTAAGGATGTTTGAGAATAAGATGTTTAGGAAAATATTTGGGGCTAAGAGGGATAAAGTTACAGGATAATGGAGAAAGTTGTACAACGCAGAACTGCACACCTTGTAATCTTCACCTGACATAATTAGGAATATTAAATGCAGACTTTTGAGATGAGCAAGGCATATAGCACGTATAGGTGAATCCAGAAATGCACATAAAGTGTTAGTTGGGAGGCCGGAGGGAAAAAGATCTTTGAGAAGGCCGAGACGTAGATGGGAAGGTAATATTAAAATGGATTCTATGGAGGTGGGGTATGATGGTAGGGACTGGATTAATCTTGCTCAGGACGGGAACGGATGGCGGGGTTATGTGAGGGCGGCAATGAACCTTCGGGTTCTCTAAAAGCCATTTGTAAATAAGTATTATTATTATTGTTATTATTATTATTAATTATTATTAATCCCGCTACTATTAAACATATTTGTAATCCATACTTTTGTAAAATACAACACTGAGTAAGACTCAAGTAGGACAATTACTATTTTAGAAAGTAAAAATAAAGAAGTAGTGCGCTCTCAGGCTGCAGAAAATAGTACCGGGGAGGGGCTTTAGCACGACTACACCCCTGCCAGTATCGTCTGCATCACCGCCGCAATCAACATCAGTTCCATCACTGTCATTAACAGTAACGCCTTCGTCCTCACTGTCACCACTCGCATCGTCGGCATCACGATCACCATCAGCATTATGGGTGTCATTGTCACTAACATAAGAACATGGTCTTTGTCATTGCTGCCATCATTTAGCTTAACCTTCCTCCTCAAGATCGTCACCCTCTTCGTTTCCATCCCACATCCAATTTTGTCATCCTTGTCAGCATCATCTCATCTTTGTCATAGTCGTCAAACAATGCTTGTCGTGTTATTTACCTCTTGGTCTATAATTACACAGAAACACTTCATATTGACGGGAGAAAACTTCGGAGCACAAGAAGATATCTGATGTAGATGACATTAACATGATATTCTATCACAGATGGCTTTATTGTTTGAATCTAATAGTTTTTTGCTTAATCAAGAAAAGACTATCAACATAACTTTTACCCTAATTCATGTAATAAAAAAGGACAACATACAAAGCTATACCAAATTTCTAGGACTTTTTATAGACTCCAGTTTAACATGGCAAACCTATCGAATATATATGCACAAATTTATCAAGAGTTATATATTTATTAAAGAAATTAGTGACTTGCGTTTCTCAAAATTATTTAAGATGTGCCTACTCTTCGTTCTTTCAGTGGATAATTAGGTATGCCTTAATTTTCTGGTGAAATGGAGCAAAATTGGGAGTGTCTTGATTTTGCAAAAGAAAGCCATTAGAATTCTATGCAAATCAAACTGTCTTGAACATTGTCGACCTCTTTTCAAACAATCTAAGATATTAACTTTAACTGTCATAAATTTATATATATATATATATATATATATATATATATATATATATATATATATATACACACACACACACACACACACACGACCTAGTTCTTTACACTCGACAAAATATAGAGAAATACTCATTAATAGCCAATATACATGATCATCAAATTAGTAATAGTGAACAAATTAATATCCCATACTGTAGATTACATAAAACTAGGACAAATTTTTCTGTCATGGGGATGAAATTATATATGCTTAATAAGCTTCCCAGTCAATATTATAAGTTACCAACCAATAGTTTCAAAGCTAGATTTTATAATTGGCTTTTAGTTAATCCTTTTTACTCTCTAGATGAGTTTCTTAACATAAATTCATACGAAATTGTTCTTTAATAAATAAAGTTATTTACATTTAGTTACAAATATTACATTAAGAGTGAAGTGTTCTCATTAATTTCAGCGTTTCAAAATGTTTTGTGTTTTCATTCTAATTAAACTTTACTGTTTTCAATTATATGTGTATTTTCAAATGTATGTTTTTTTGACGAAGCCTATCACTGTATGTTTAATGGCTTAATAAATTGAATTGAATTGAATATATGGATCATATGCGGAGATTAAGAGAAAAGAAGAAATAGCAGGCTGGATAATACTGGGTTTGCAGTGAAAGACTTCCTCTTGGGCGGAAAATTATGAATGAACTCCACATTGATCGCAGTGAAATCAATCGTAAGTTCTTATTAGTTATCACTGGGCTTGACATGCATTATTAAATTAAATTTCTGCTACTACGAAACATCATGTTGAGTGTTCCACTCTATTCAAGTCAATTACGTAAATAAATTTAATTAAAACGTGTATCTTCTTTTGAAATTCTCCCCAAACTAATTTTACATAGGTAATGCTAATTGCATCTTCTGAGTTTACACTCAGTAAGAACGAAAGTTTGGAAATTATATTTGGATATCTTGAGACTCATTCTCCTCAAGAAGTGGAAGACTTAACACAGAAACAAATAATCCTGAAAAATATTTAAAGAATAAAAACTAAGATAAAAAGTAGGTACTGAGGAATGTGCAAAAACAAAACTCTAATTTATGAGAAGTTTGACAATCTGATATTTCCAGCTACAATCTATCTCAAATTACAAAATGAACATTTGGAAATATTTTTCACTTTACTCACTAGTTACATTGAAACCGATTTGACAGTATTAATATTAAACATTCGTGGATAAATTTTCATATTGTTTTCTTATCAAATATTTAATGATATAAAAGTATTATTTAATAATAATAATGATAATAATAATAATAATAATAATAATAATAATAATAAAAAATTAGCTCCGAAGCTTCGCTCCGATATGATTTCGCAATCAGCATGAAATGTTACCAGGTTGGGTTTCATCCAACTTCTTCTCAAACTGCAATTCCATGGCGTATTCTCTAATTTATCTTACCAAATTTTCATCTCGCTGTGAGCAAGTTTTTCACTGTTGAATAACCGCGAAGTTAATACTGCGTTCTTAACTCCTTCAGACCTGATGTACATTATAGTGTACATTGTTTCTTTTTTTTCTTTTTTGGACTGTCTTCGATATTTTTTAACATTTTGAAAAATTCATTGTGATAGAAATGGAGAATATTATTTTTGAAACATTTCTATACCTGAATTAAAAATAAAATTTAAAATTTTGGGGCCCGAGGGCTCAAAATTGTCCCCAAATTTTTATTTTCTGTGAAAACTTGATTTTGGAATTATGGCTCCACAGAATGATTATGTGACCAGTTTTTTCAATTGTTTTTAATATAAATTCAGGCGTGAAGGAGTTAAATGTCCGATTTACAAAGGACAACACAAACTATTCAGGAACGATGAGATCTAATGATGGAGCAATTTATGAATGGTAATGGGTAGGGTAATGAAGCACTAGAAAGAAATCTACCTTTCAGTCTTTTGATCATTACAACTTTCATATAATTATATCTGAAGAGGATCGAAACCCGGTTCAACTAATAAACTACACTCGTCACAAAATCCTTTTACAAATACAGAAGAGCAGTTTAATGTTCCGATACATTGAACGGCGGCGGCCGCTCGAGCCTCATGAAATGGACGGAATTCCCTTCCATAAAAGTGTGGTGCTCTTCCCGCCGCATTCAGTCGTGATATTTCATAGGAGTAGGACAATTATGTTGTGAAGTCGTGAGTAAGATTGCATCAGAGAGTATAGTAGTGTTGTGCAACGGTGAGATATTCACTGCCTCGTAGTATATTACCTTGAAGACGTACATCAAGTTCAGAAAGGAGATTTTCATGGAGGTAGCTCTTATTTAATGACGTCTTCGTTTTCTTTCCGGTCAGTCACTGAATCTCTTTTATTAAGCTTAGCCACTAACTTTAACTGCTGAGCCATTTATACCCGAACCCACGCTTTCAGAAGTCGAAATTGCGATAGAAAATCTGAAAAAGTACAAGTCTCCAGGTATCGATCAAATTCCAGCAGAATTAATACAAGAGGGTGGAAGTGCATTATATAGTGAAATTTATAAACTTGTACTTGCTATTTAGGAAAAGGAAATTGTCCCAGAACAATGGTAGGAGTCCATAATTGTACCTATTTTTATAAAGGGGGACAAAACCAACTGTGGTAACTTTCGAGGAATATCACTTTTGTTGACGTCGTACAAAATTTTGTCCAATATTCTTTTGAGAAGATTAATTCCGTACGTAGATGAAATTATTGGGGATCATCAGTGCGGTTTTCGGCGTAATAGATCGACTATTGATAAGATTTTTTGTATTCGACAGATAATGGAGAAAAAATGGCAGTATAAGGGTACAGTACATCAGTTATTCATAGATTTCAAAAAGGCTTATGACTCGGTTAAGAGGGAAGTATTATATGATATTCTTATTGAATTTGGTATTCCCAAGAAATTAGTTCGATTAATTAAAATGTGTCTCAGTGAAACATACAGCAGAGTCCGTATAGGTCAGTTTCTATCTCATGCTTTTCCAATTCACTGCGGGCTAAAGCAGGGAGATGCACTATCACCTTTCCTTTTTAACTTCGCTCTAGAATATGCCATTAGGAAAGTTCAGGATAACAGGCAGGGTTTGGAATTGAACGGGTTACATCAGCTTCTTGTCTATGCAGATGACGTAAATATGTTAGGAGAAAATACACAAACGATTAGAGAAAACACGGAAATTTTACTTGAAGCAAGTAAAGCGATTGGTTTGGAAGTAAATCCCGAAAAGACAAAGTATATGATTATGTATCGTGACCAGAATATTGTACGAAATGGAAATATAAAAATTGGAGATTTATCCTTCGAAGAGGTTGAAAAATTCCAGTGCGGTTTTAGGCGTAATAGATCGACTATTGATCAGATTTTTTGTATTCGACAGATAATGGAGAAAAAATGGCAGTATAAGGGTACAGTACATCAGTTATTCATAGACTTCAAAAAGGCATATGACTCGGTTAAGAGGGAAGTATTATATGATATTCTTATTGAATTTGGTATTCCCAAGAAACTAGTTCGATTAATTAAAATGTGTCTCAGTGAAACATACAGCAGAGTCCGTATAGGTCAGTTTCTATCTCATGCTTTTCCAATTCACTGCTGGCTAAAGCAGGGAGATGCACTATCACCTTTCCTTTTTAACTTCGCTCTAGAATATGCCATTAGGAAAGTTCAGGATAACAGGCAGGGTTTGGAATTGAACGGGTTACATCAGCTTCTTGTCTATGCAGATGACGTAAATATGTTAGGAGAAAATACACAAACGATTAGAGAAAACACGGAAATTTTACTTGAAGCAAGTAAAGCGATTGGTTTGGAAGTAAATCCCGAAAGGACAAAGTATATGATTATGTATCGTGACCAGAATATTATACGAAATGGAAATATAAAAATTGGAGATTTATCCTTCGAAGAGGTTGAAAAATTCCAGTGCGGTTTTAGGCGTAATAGATCGACTATTGATCAGATTTTTTGTATTCGACAGATAATGGAGAAGAAATGGCAGTATAAGGGTACAGTACATCAGTTATTCATAGACTTCAAAAAGGCATATGACTCGGTTAAGAGGGAAGTATTATATGATATTCTTATTGAATTTGGTATTCCCAAGAAACTAGTTCGATTAATTAAAATGTGTCTCAGTGAAACATACAGTAGAGTCCGTATAGGTCAGTTTCTATCTCATGCTTTTCCAATTCACTGCGGGCTAAAGCAGGGAGATGCACTATCACCTTTCCTTTTTAACTTCGCTCTAGAATATGCCATTAGGAAAGTTCAGGATAACAGGCAGGGTTTGGAATTGAACGGGTTACATCAGCTTCTTGTCTATGCAGATGACGTAAATATGTTAGGAGAAAATACACAAACGATTAGAGAAAACACGGAAATTTTACTTGAAGCAAGTAAAGCGATTGGTTTGGAAGTAAATCCCGAAAAGACAAAGTATATGATTATGTATCGTGACCAGAATATTATACGAAATGGAAATATAAAAATTGGAGATTTATCCTTCGAAGAGGTTGAAAAATTCAAATATCTTGGAGCAACAGTAACAAATCTAAATGACACTCGGGAGGAAATTAAACGCAGAATAAATATGGGAAATGCGTGTTATTATTCGGTTGAGAAGCTCTTATCATCCAGTCTGCTGTCCAAAAATCTGAAAGTTAGAATTTATAAAACAGTCCTATTACCGGTTCTTCTGTATGGTTGTGAAACTTGGACTCTCACTCTGAGAGAGGAACATAGGTTAAGGGTGTTTGAGAATAAGGTGCTTAGGAAAATATTTGGGGCTAAGCGGGATGAAGTTACAGGAGAATGGAGAAAGTTACACAACACAGAACTTCACGCATTGTATTCTTCACCTAACATAATTAGGACGTTTGAGATGGGCAGGGCATGTAGCACGTATGGGCGAATCCAGAAATGCATATAGAGTGTTAGTTGGGAGACCGGAGGGAAAAAGACCTTTAGGGAGGCCGAGACGTAGATGGGAGGATAATATTAAAATGGATTTGAGGGAAGTGGAGTATGATGATAGAGACTGGATTAATCTTGCACAGGATAGGGACCGATGGCGGGCTTATGTGAGGGCGGCAATGAACCTTCGGGTTCCTTAAAAATCATTTGTAAGTAAGTAAGTAAGCCACTAACTTTAATATTGCGTTTCGTGTTGGAACTAAGCTGCCAGGAAATTTACGTCTAAATCCTTGTCTTATTCTGCCAGAAAACTTTCTGCACTATTGTACTATCAAAAGAAATTCCACTTACGGTTGAAAAACTCAAATGTCTTCTCTCTCACGACTGACTACAGGCGAGAAGAGCGGTATTTTAACGATCATGTGCACTGTCTCCTATCTGTGACTTATAAATAACTTATCTGTACGAAAACTTTTTTCTAAGACTGTACATGTAATGACGATTATTGTCATCCTTATTTTATCTAGTTTAATTTTTGCTTACAATATGGGCAATATTTAATTTAAACAAATCATTCTGTGAAGAGAACACACCTTCCTACAATTTTTTTCAAATTCTGCAGACGCTGAATCTTCAATCCTTTTTGCTCTTTTAACTTTATGGAAACAAAAAAACAACAGCAATTGTTAGGGAGAACTTGACGATGGTAATATTGGGCGCCTCATTATGTATACAAGTTGTTTTAGAAATAAGTACAGGTTTAGGAATTGTTGGTTTGATCTAGGTGATCATTTAAAGTAAATTAACATATGGTCCCAAAAAGTCATTTCGATACTATAAAATGCCAAATTGTCATCTATCTGGAGATTAGACAGCCGGTGAAGCACTTACAGGTCTACTTTAGTTTGTTTACACTGGTGTGTCAACTTTAGAACACCTGGTGCTCTGCAGTTTATCAGATGACTGCTCATTTCATCTTGTATTACTCGTCTCGACCTATATTCCTATGTCCTGGACTTACTTTGTTCTTTTTAATCAACTATCGTCAAAAGTCCGTATGATCTCACGTCACTTCATTTTTATTTGTGGAGGCTCTTGTTTATCAGATCTCCATATATACTTCGGAACAAATGGTAGCACAATTTCCACTGCTGCAGATGATGTCCGAGATCAAGCACAAGAAGTTTTCTTTAATGTTTAATGGCCCGTGATCCGACCATTTGAATTCTGTAATCAAGATAATTTCGGATCCTTTGAGCATTCTTGCTGTGAGATACTGTCCAGTAAATTTGAATAAAAACTGATTTTCACCTATATTGTCTTCTTTTCTTTAGAAATCCTCCATACCACTTTAGCATTTTTTAAATTCATCTCTACTGCTTCCGTTTTTATTCCACAGTCACATAATACGACATCACCGGCTAGATCTGTCGTCAATTTGCACAAGGGGAATGTCCAAAATAACAAAGTGTTGGAAAATCGCAAAAACTATAACTAAGTTAGCAAATTAAAATGTTCATATACTTTATTTCTTTCATTGATTAAAGTTCACGTTAACACTTTGTTAAAAACATAAAATTTACTCCGTCACACGTTAAAAGTGTTAAAATTGTTTAAAAAGGTATTTACCTTCGACAGACGGCCCGTTTCGACGCTATTTGTCGTCGTCTTCAGTGTCTCTTGAACCACTCTAGTTCAAGAGACACTGAAGACGACGACAAATAGCGTCGAAACGGGCCGTCTGTCGAAGGTAAATACCTTTTTAAACAATTTTAACACTTTTAACGTGTGACAGAGTAAATTTTATGACTTTATTTCTAATTAGATCACTATGGATACATACATTCAGGATCTATGAACATTTTAATTTTTTAATTCTGTTATTTTTTTTTTTTTGCGATTTCCCAACATTTTGTTATTTTGGACGTGTCCCCTTTTGCAAATCGACGACAGACGTAACATGCAGGTTAAGTAATGAAGACTTTGTAGTCATGTAGCATCAAAATGACTCCTCGAAAGCACATGTACCTAGCTCTAAAACGATCGACTACAGCCAACTTATCATCCTTAAAATAACCCGTTTTTAATTTTTGAAACATACTGTATATTTGATTCCTGCATTTGAGTGTAATTTTAAAACTACTGTATGTGTAAATGGAAATCATTATTTCAATTCATCTGGATTAAATAAAGTGTAACAAATTAACTTCATATAAACATTATATAATTTTAATTCGTTCCACTGCATTAAGTTATGCATTGTTTCAATAAATGCAGTACGCCTAAAAGCCGCTAAGTGTGGGCAGGATTAGAATCAAAACTCTCGAAATATAAAAGCATATTTTAAAACAGTAATGCAGTTAATAGGGTATCGAATATTAATTATGTTGATGTTAGTTAAAAAAAAAAGTAAAAAATTTAATATATTTCTAATCTGCCTGCCCATATTATCTCCGTGGCAAACTGAATTTAGTAATAAAATGGCGTACATGGATTCTAATTTAAATTCAATACATGGCGAAACCAGAGGGAATGTTGTTTTTAGATACTTAAAAATTTAATGTAATGAAATATGTATATAATATAAAGAGTACATATGGAGAATCAATATTTACGTTGTAAAACAACAAAAAAGCTTTTAGCAGACAAATATAAATAGAAGGAAATTATCAATTCCGTAGTTTGAAGGAATAATTACTCGTCAAGTAGAATATTGCAGATGCTTATTAATTTTTTATTTCCATTTATTCATTTTCATATCCACTATTGACAATTTCTTGATCATGTTTATCTTTTTATAGTTTTTCTTTCATTTGCCACTTTCGGATAGGCTAATACGTCTCTATAAAATGACAAGGTTATATGCGGGCGTGACACTCTTCATACCCTGGTAGTATTGGTATTGCGTTCTTAGTGTACCTGCAAAAATTAGTTAGGTAATAAAATTATTATACTCGTATAACTATCTACTACTTTACAATTAATTCAATAACACTATTTTACCAAGGTCCATAAATATCAATGTTTAACATACATTCATATGCACACACGTACCACTTACATCCAGGGACAAAACATCTGCCTCGATATTTTTGCTAGTTTCTGGCTTCCATCTTGCCTACTCATCTGTTTAACCCTAATCCTAACGGAGAACTCTGGAAGATCTACCCATCTCGTAGTACAAATGTTCAACATGTACAACATCGGGAACTGGTCTTATTACTTCGTCCGGGAGATATTAGATGGTGCTGATCGCAGTTTCGCATCCTATTATATTTCACACCCCTCGAAAAATACTGTCGTATCTACCAAAAATTCAATGCACTCAGTAGTTCAGTTCAGTTCAGTTCATTCCAGCTCGGATATCTTATCTTAGCTAGTTACAACATATTGATCAATAAATTTACTTTTGTAGATCAGTTTCAGTTGCCGTATTCCTTTCATCCACTCAACATCCATAGATTGTTTCTCAACACTTCAAAATTTTTTAGAAACCATGGGCAACAGAGCAGAAGACGAGAGCAAAAGAAAGGGAAAAACAAGCTACGCAGTCATCATCTTTCATGTCATCATGGCATAGCACAAAATTCGTTAGCGAAAGTAAGCTAATTGTTTTATAACAAAACATTTCAACTGGTTACTTTTGTAAAATGTCAACTTTTAACTTTAACTAGTTAATATTTTTAGCCAATAATTTAACTTTATGTACGGTAGTTATTTCTTTGGTTAACGTTCCCAATTCTGGTATATTTTTACCAAGAGGTCAACTACAATAATACAACAATTACATATATGCCACTCTCCAGTCCTTTCCTCCATTTTTCTGCTCTCTGGTTTCAGAACCCTATGAAGATAACGAAAAGAAAAAAGAAGCAATTGAAGGTAGGACTAGTCTTAGATACCTTTTCCTATAACAAGTAACAATGAACCTGAAGGCGTATTAAAGAATGTTTCTAGTCAATCTCTGGATTTCGAATACAGTGTGAAGAGTTCCTGGATATTACCAGGGACACTGTCCGACTCACAGGAATGTTTAATTATTAAAACTCTAATAGAAATTCCAAAGACTGAGCCTGATTTTACTAAAAGTAACAGAGAAGGGCGATTTCTTACTAGAGATTTGTTTTTAAACAACTCTCAAATGGAAAAAAATACTGTAAAGAACATAGTTATTATACAGCTTTAATAAAAAGTTTTGCTTTACTTGGCATGCAAACTGTTTTCTAACATTTTCGCAGGTCAAAATTTGTCGTTTTTAGTTAAAGAGGAGAAGTTCAGTAAATGTAAAAAATTAAGTGAGAGAATTCCTGAACATGAAAGGTCTTGACTCATCAAAAATGCTTTTGTACCTGGAAAACGTTTGAATGTTCTCTTACTCTTAGAACCGGTATTGACAAAGTTTTTTCAAAATGAAATAGTGGAAGAAGAGAATCACTGTAAATTTGTTTTACGTGCATTCGTGGATATAATGATACGTTTTTTGACAAAGAGGTTAGCCCTCTACGGGATCACATGAAAATCTTGATTCCTCCGATCCTAGATGTGCAAAATTCTTAAATACAATGAACTTGTCTCACACTATCATTTAGCACTTCAAGAACACATTAACCGTCATAAAAATGGATAGTTTTCATTCTTCACAAGTATTACCTGGAATCAGTGATCATAACAGTGTTCAACTCGAGTTAAACTGGCTTCAGACAAATGTCCGAATAGATATCACTAGGAAAATATGGCAGTATGACAAAGCAGGCATAAACGGTTTGCAAGATTACCTTATAGATCAACATAACAAATTCTTAAATGAGGGCAAAAACATGGATCAAGTATGGGAAAATGTTAAACGAATATTAACCGAGGCCACTTCCAAATACGTGCCATACAAAATAGTGAAAAGTAATTCAGACCCGGAATATTATACAAAATATATCAGACAACTTAAGAAAAAGGCTAGGCGAGCGTACAACAAAAGGAATGTGAGCTTAGAAAATTACCAGAAATTCAAGGACCTTACGAAACAGAAAGAGAAAAGAAAAAGGCAGAAGCGAACTGCCTGCAAAATTTATTGAAAGAAGGTGAAAATAACTGGGGTAGGTTTTATAATTACATGCGCAGAAGAAGGGAAAATCGGGAATCAATACCAGTTTGAGAGACACTAATGACCAAATAATTACAGGGGACAAACAAAAAGCAGACGTACTAAACTCAAAATTTATTTCTATTTTCAATAAAAAGGAAAGAGAGATTACAATCGGTGAAAGTGAATGCACAGAGATGTTCGAAATAACGGCTAAAGATGTTCGGAACAGAATAAAGAGACTACAAAACCGAAAATCGCGCGGTCCAAACGATATTCCCACAGAAATTATAAATTTAGGAGGTGAAGCCATGATCCCGTACTTAATGCGAATTTTTAATATTAAATAAATAATTGCAGTATCCCAGACGGCTGGATATCGACTATCATAATCTCCATATATATAAAGCAGGAGACAAATGCGATGCGAACTATTACAGACCTGTCAGTCTCACATCAGTTATCTGCACAATAATGGAACATCTAATAACACAATATATTCGCAACATTTTAGAAAATAACGAATGGCTGAACAAAAATCAACACGGCTTCAGACCAGGATACTCTCGCGAAAGTCAAATCACATCCTTAATACAAGATTTATCCGATGAAGTTGATGGGGGGGGGGGAGAATAGACGGAGTTGTGATCGATTTCGCTAAAGCTTTCGACGTAGTGCCTCACGAAAAACTTTTAGAGAAACTAAGCAGGCTTCCAATAGATAATCGAGTAGTAAGACGGATAAATAAATTCTTAGAGAACAAGACCCAAAAGGTCAGACTAGGAAAAGAAATTTCGGAACTAGGAAATGTAACATCAGGCGTGCCTTAAGGGGCGGTCCTTGCACCTCTATTGTTTCTTATATATATATATATATATATATATATATATATATATATATATATATATAAACGATATAAATAGAAATACTACGTCTCAGATAAGGTTATTCGCGGACGACTGTATAATATATAGACAAATTAATGATGAATCCGATATCGCCGCCTTACAAAACGATCTTAACGTTATTGAAACCTGGACGACAGAAAATAAAATGAAAATCAATATCAGTAAAAGTAAGTCAATATCCTTCTGTAGAACGCATAAAGAAATTTGTCTCGGATATCAGTGCCACAAGTGAACACTTTTAAATACCTAGGTATATATTTAAGTAACAAACTGGGTTGGGAGGAACAAGTCACTAATACCACAAGGAAAGCCTGGAAAGCACTACATTTCTCTATGCGTATTCTGAAGAAATCTAACCGAAAGTCAAAAGAATTAGCGTACAAAACCCTTGTTCGCCCAATTATGGAATATGGAGCAATAGGTTGGGATCCGTACAGACAAAACCAAATCGATTCAATAGAAAAGGTCCAACGCAAGGCAGCAAAATATGTCAAAATGGGGAAGGGACATGGTGAGGAGAAATGTAAAAGACTTAGGGTGGGAACTTCTCAAATCAAGGCGACGAAAAACCAGACTCACCGCATTGTTTAAGGCACAAATGGGACACAAAGCATGGACCGATATCAATGCTAGATTAGCAACAGCATCATACTTAGGAAGGGCTGATCATATTAGGAAGTTTAAATGTAGAAAACAAAGAACGAACGTGGCAAAATTTTCTTTTGTTAACCGCACAATAGTAGACTGGAACAGCTTACCTGCGGCAATCTTTCAGGGTGGTACTCTTAAAATCAATACATTTAAGGAAAGGTTGAGAAGATTAGACTGAAAATGTAATTGGAGGTGCAGTGTAATTATTTAAGTTGTGTCATGTACTTAATTGAATTGATATATAATTAATTAAGTTGATATGTAAAATAATTAAGTTGATATGTAATTAAGATGATATGTAATTTAGTTTATATGTAAATAAATTAAGGTGATATGTAATTAATTAAGATGATATGTAATTAAGTTGGTATGTAATTAATTAAGGTGATATATAATTATTTAAATTGGTAATAGTTAGGTGGAATAGAAGTACTTATAAGTTAGCTCTACGTTTGCTTATCGTAGGCGTTATTATAGAATAGTTTTTAATTATAGTCCTAGGTTTATTGCATCTACTAGTTATAGATTTACGTTTTTTTATTTTATTTCATTTAGGTTTATTTTATTTTATTTCATGTAATTGTAATTACCGTATATTATATATCACTGCCACCGGGTGTATACCCAATTGTAGTGTTAATAAATAAATACATACATACATACATACATACATACATACATACATACATACATACATACATACATACATACATACATACATACATACATACATACATACATACATACATACATACATACATACATACATACTACATACATACAAGTTAGCTACTTTTCTTCTAGCATTCAAAGTAAATTTAAGGACAAAATTGCCGGAGACGTAAAAGAACAAATCTTGAATAATGTCAAAGAAGCAAAATATTTCTCTATGATGTTTAATTGTACTCCAGATGTGAGCCACCTAGAGCAAGTGTATCAAATAATTAGAGGTACGGTATGTAAAAATTGGAGAAAACAGCCTTGAAATTGTTTAGAGTTTCATTGAATTGTTAAATATAAGCCAACAAGCTGGAGAAGCATTCACAGCGCTAATTTTACAAAATGTAACTGATGATGGTTTAGATACTACTAACTGTAGGAGGCAACCATATGATAATGGCTCAAACATGGCTGACAAGTACAAAGGAATGCAATCCAGAGTTTCGCAAGAAAATAGGCTTTCTTTGTACCTGTGGCACATTCCTTAAATATTATTGGGACAAGTGCAGCAAACGCCTCACCAGAGGCAGAAAATTTCTTTGGTACCGTGAACTGTCTGTACAGATATTTCCGTTGTTTGGTACGCTGCAGATCGAATATGGCTATACAAATTTTGTCTTTCAATTCATCATGCTGAATTATTGTAAACGGAGGTGGGAATTCCGCACAAGTGTTGAATTATAGTAACACAAATGAACTAATTAAATTTTGTCTCAATAGTACGAATTTCCTTCACTGTAATATGAGGTGAGACAAAAATGAATTACCGTGTTTAACGAGAAGGTGAAAAATTACTAAATTATTTTAGTAAACAAACATTTCAATCTGTACTCAATTGAGTTATCTATTGATGGTGCATAAGGAAAAAGAAAATGAAGGACTCTACCGAAATAAATAAATTATTTTAATTCTGCTTCTTTAGTGATCCGACCTGTCAATATAAGAGGAGATATTATAAAGGAATTTAGAATATTCAACAAAGCAATTTATGTTCGGAAATTACCATTATAATATCTTCGCAGTCGGTTTATGGTGTTCTTACATTCTTCTATCAATCTGGAGGTGATCCTAAACGGTTCTAGGGTACCAGAAAAAGCAGACTCACTATCTTTACCAAAGTATACGTTCATATTTTTGTACACTCGTCTTAAGTTTCCAAAGCACAGATTAGGATCACAAACTCCATTTAGAAAACTGCTACGTTTAATCCAAATTGAACAGAGATTCTACATTTGGGCCTCGGTTCAAATATACCAGCTTCAGCGGCTCCTCCTATTTTGAAGCCGTGCCCAAATATTTGACGTTAAATGTTATTCATTGCATATATTTATAATTGTTTTCTACGTTTTCTAGACTTTCCAAAATCATTTTGTGACCAATGAGAGTATGGTACATGAGCAGGGATGTCAAAGAGTGCTCTCAAGAACTCGCACATTTCCTTAAGAGCGATGATTGTGCTTTATCTTTCTGAAAAGTGAACCTCGTTTGATTTTTATTGTTTGTAGTATGAGCACGTTATACAGGCGCTTCGAATCCCGTAAATGAGGAATTCATACTTGTGATATTAAGTCACGCAACCCTTAACTCATGAGAACTGTTGGTACGTTCAAAAAATTGTAAATTATGTTTTATTTAACAACGCTCGAAACTACCGAGGTTATGTCAGCATAGTCGGTGTACCGGAATTTTATCCCGCAGGATTTCTTTTACATGCCAGTAAATCTACTGACATGAGCCTGTCGCATTTAAGCACATTTAAATGTCATCGACCTGGGCCGGGATCGGACCCGCAACCTCGGGCACAGAAGGCCAGCACTCTACCGACTGCGCCACCCAGGCCGACTAATATGTTAAATAAAAACATATCATTTGTTAAGCTCATGGGCTATGAGCTATTGACATATACTCTTATGACATAAGCTAAGACTGCTATGGCTATTAGTGTCGTGCATTCTCTTCGGTCCAAGTTTGGCGAGTATGGTGGTTTGATATTCGCCGATTTTCGCTCTGCAGAAAGAGACCTGTCGTGTTTGTTTCACTCTGTTATAAAAATATTCTCTATCCTCCACTTCCACAACTTCATGTTTTAACCGCTTAAGTATTTTAGCACAGTTCTTACTGTTAGTTTTTCATATGAAGTATGGAGAAAGTTTATACTGTCTTGATTGCCTCTCTCATGTTCCAACACTGCATGGCACTAATGACTGTATCAAGCGTGCATTAAGAACTCGACATACATCACATCGAACTGCCGTATCCTCGTAAGCGTCATCAAACCACTGGAGAAAGAGAGCTTGAATCTGAGAGAAGAACTGAAGGCGCTGGATGTTGTGTCGAAGCCGCATGCAAAAAGGAAGAAATTGTCGTCAAAAACAAGATAGCAAACATCTGGCAAGGAATGAGGCAGTACAGAAGTTATGAGAAATCAGTGAAGTGATAGAAGGGTGTGAGTGTGAGTATTAATTCCAGTAGCCTAAGTTTACGTGTTACCTACTCCTTCCGTGTGATACACATATTTTTACTAAGAGAAAAACTATTGTAGGCATAATAGATCACAGTTTCCATAAAAAACAACTTTATTCAATCGCTAGTGATGCCCCATTTTGATTATTGTGATTCTCTCTTGACAAATGAGGCACTCAGAAGCAAAGTAATACAAGTAACATTTTTTTAAAAGTTGAGGTAAGTGTATATTCTAAATCTTTAACGTCACTTCTGTTCAGAAAAAAGTAATGTAAGTGCAGTTCCAGTCAGTGCTGCTCCATGTTGGCGTTACTCTTATATTACAATGCATACAGAGTTTTGTCTGAGAGGCAAACTAATACAAGTGCGTTGTTTACATAGAGTTGCGTTTTTTCTGTTTATGACTAATTCATTTGCCACAATGGAGGGAGGTAACATAGTACGTATTCGAAACATCTTCGTGGAAGGCCTCCACACATTGAGCTGGATCAACTATACAATAAGGATAACTTTTGCTAAGTGGAGCAACTTGCAATAGCTAAAGAAATTCATCCCACCCATACACTACTCTATATTTTATGATGAAGCATGAAGGATGGGCCTATAATAAGGACTGCAGGACGTGGAAGAGTGCGTGGAAGAGACAGTTCAAGGAATACTCGCGGTAGGAGTCCTACAGATGTAATATTCAACCTATCAGACACTACTCGTATGTATTAAAAAAGATATAAAATACGTCATTTAAAATTGAAAGTCTCATCCAGATCTCAGATGTTCTTCAAACTGTAAGATAATATCCTGTGTAAGTTCTACAAAGTAAAGATAGAAGAAATACCAATATATATCACAGACACCACTCATTGTTAAAACTTCAGTTGTGAAATTCCTCCATGGAAATGGGTAATTCCAGAATATAGCATACAAATTCCAGGAAATCGTTCCAAAAATGATCCTCCATACATTCTTAAGTTAGATGCCATGGAACTACTCTGCAGCACATATAAGGAGCATCTTCAAATTCATACAGATGGATATCTAAACCCTGATGATGGGATATCAGGAACAGGGTATTATATTTCAAAATATCAAGAAAGTTGCTTCATACCATGTTCATCCTCCACCGTCTTGACACTGAATTCCTAGTTATTGATGCTGCTCTTCAGTGTGTTACTCAAATTTCTGACAAATCTATTTGCATAATTACCGACTACAAGGAAGCTATATTTAATATAGTTAAATATGTACCAAACCTATACGCACATAGAATTATTGCAATTCTGAAAAAAAAATAAGTAAACTAAAAAAACTCCAAAAGGAAATAACATTTCAATGGATACCTAGACATTGTGATATACTTGGAAACGAGAAAGTCAATAATGTTGCGAAATAGGTAACATATTTGCAACCAAGACCTCTTCAAGTGATATCTCTATCCAATGCCTTTGCTTCAGTAAAGTCTCACTTTATAAACTTATGGATCAACAATTGGTTCTCTTCTGAAAAAGGAAAAATTTTACAGTCTGTTCAAAAGAAACCAAATAACCTTGAAATTTACAAAAAATTGCCCAGACATGTCAACATTTTTAACAAGAGCCAGAACAGGTCACATTGTCACACAATTATCTACACCGATTTCACCTTTCTGATACTCCTACTTGTCTGTGGTGTAATAATCCTGATGAAGATCTGGAACACATTCTTCTATACTGTCCATCCATAAACCACAAAAGAAGTAAATTAAAATCATCAATATCAATTGCAGAAGTCACAGCTCTGCAGTATATATTGATTACTTTGGCTACTAGGAACAGGCATCTATAATGAACACCGTTCAAAATACCCCTCACTTCTCATGAAAAACAAAAACTGAATAGACTATAGTGGACTTTATGTTGTCAGCAAACAGCTGGATACGTTAAGAAGATTGAGTGATTCTTTCGGTTATACAGACACATTTTGTGTTATAATATGATAATCAGAAAGCTCAAATGCTGTTAAGACATGAATGTTTGAATGTTGTAAGCAATATTCTTGTTCTTGTTTTAAATAATATACAAATACTGAAAACTGTTGCACTTATATTACTTCTCCACAAAAATATTTTCGTGGCAAAATAATACAAATGACTTTAGGACCTTATTTTACCTAAAATGATTTAGAATAGATAATTTCTATTTAGAAGTTAAAAAATATAGGTACTAACATACACAACTGTAAATTTACAGCAACATAGTCCTGTAACAGATTTTTTAATTTGCTTTTCAACTTCAAAGTAATTTATCTCAAAACTTACTAAATGTCACTTGTATCACTTTGCTTCTGAGTGCCTCAAATATAACTGTCAATTTAGATGAAAGACTACAACGTGTTCATAATGTGTGTGTCCGCTTCATCGGCAATACTCGTAAATTTGACCATATAACGCCATCTTTTGAAGTTCTTTCATGGGTCCGCCTAAAGCAACGTAGAATGGCACATTCTTTATCTGTTCTGGTTAGAATATTGTTCACTTCTACTTCAAAATATCTGAGAACTCGCTTTCAATATCTTACAACGTTACGGAATCAACATCAGGCTTTATTATCCATTCCTCGTCACCGTACCTCTTTCTATTCATCCTCTTTCACAGTGTCAGTTTGTCGCCTATGGAACTCCTTACATCGTCATATCAGGGATTGCCGAACGGTTAATCAATTCTAATCAAGAATTAAGAATTACATACTTTTACATGAAATTGATTTGTGAGTGTTAGCCGATTTTTATAGATTATTCAGTGTGTATATAAATTGTCAGTTAGGCCTATCATAAACTAGAATTAGGATATGAATTGTAAATAATTTAATTATGTATCATGTTTAGTTAATATTTCATTATAGCCCATGTAAGCTTGTTAATGTGCATGAAAATGGTTTTTATATTATTAAGTATGACTTTACTATTTTTGTCATTGTTTCATTATGTATTTCACTTCTGGTAGTGTGGAAGAGAAGGCCTGATGGCCTTACTTCTACCAGAAAAAATAAATAACTAAATAAATAAATAAATCAATAAATGAATGAATAAATGAATAAATGAATGAATAAATGAATGAATGAATAAATGAATAAATAAATGAATGAATAAATAAATAAAAAAATAAGTGAGTCCCAAAGTTTATGTAGATCCTAAACTCGTAATATAAAATTTGTTATTCCTCCAAAAAATAATGCAAATTCAATTAGTAGTAAGAAATTACAATACAAATTTTCTCCCTGAAATTCTATAATTCGAACATTTTCCATTATATGGCCAATGCTTCGATGTCCGTTGGAGCCTATACCACGGTAAGTGGGCATGGTCTTGAAATTTTTAGTACATGTACTCATACAATGCGTACTTTGCCATTTCATTGCTTATACAGAGTGTTCAAATATATTGGAATATTACTCATACCGTCTTAAATTTACATTTTACAAAAACGTTTTTTTATTTTATTGGGTTATTTTACGACGTTGTATCAACATCTAGGTTATTTAGCGTCTGAATGAAATGAAGGTGATAATGCCGATGAAATGAGTCAGGGGTCCAGCACTGAAAGTTACCCAGCATTTGCTCGTATTGGGTTGAGGGAAAACCCCGGAAAAAACCTCAACCAGGTAACTTGACCCGACCGGGATTCGAACCCGGGCCGCCTGGTTTCGCGGCCAGACGCGCTGACCGTTACTCCACAGGTGTGGGTACAAAAACGTTTTACACAAAATTTGTCGGAGATAAACCATACAATATGATACCAGGTAATGTTCGAAAAAAGTTATTCAGACATAGGGATTGTGACAGTAAACTTTTTTTTTTAATGATGCCCTATATTTAAATTTTCATGTTACAAATCTCCATTAAATCTTAAGTATGAATGCGTAAAAATGTTACCCATTTACCCGTTTCATATCTATTCATCATTTATTAAACTTATTTCATGGACTTCACACTTCAGACAAATAAGTATTTAAAATCATGTTGACTAGGCCATGAAACTAGTGAAAACTGTTCACTGTTGATTAATGTTAGTGTTTTTTTTAATATCCTAGGAAATCCTAAAGACAGCGCAAGGAAAGCCTTGCAAAAGAAACAAAATTCACACAACTATCGAAAGAACTGCTTAATGCGAAGAAGATAGCGCAGGAAAATTACCTAAATAAACTTTTCAAAGGTGAACAAAACGGGTGGGGGGAATTTTATAAATATGTGAAGAGACGACGCAAGGAAAACTATTCGAGCCTCCCCCTAAAAATGACCGTAATCAATTTATCGTGCAGGACAGCGAAAAAGCAGAAAAATTAAATTCCTATTATACCACTGTTTTTGGGATGAGGACAATAGTACCACACTTAGCTTCTGTGGAAAATACGGGTCAGTTTTCTATCAAGCCTAGGGACATAAGGAGAAGGATCTCTAAATTGAAAACTCATAAATCAGTAGGACCTGATGGTATCGCAGGAGACGTACTAAAATTGGGAGGGGAAGCCATGATTCCCTATCTAGTGTGTATATTTAAAATATCAATTAACAATGGTACTATCCCGCGAGATTGAAAAGATGCAATAGTGGTGCCAATTTATAAGTCAGGGTCTCGCTCAGATACAAAAAATTACAGACCGGTCAGCCTTACCTCTGTGGTTTGCAAACAGATGGAACACTTGATTTCAGCTTATCTAAGGCAGCATTGGGATGACTCAAATTGGTTACATTACTGTCAGCATAGATTTCGGGGGCGCTATTCATGTGAGAGTCAATTAGTAACGATATGTCAGGATTTAGAAGACGGAATAGATTCCAATAGCCAAGTAGATGCAGTGATTATTGACTTTTCACGCGCATTCGATGTAGTCCCACACGATATATTGTTGGTTAAATTACAATCAACGGGGATTGACTTCAGAGTGCTCCAGTGGATCAAGGAATTTTTAACTTGTCGCACTCAGAGAGTACGGGTAGGGGAGAAATTATCGAACCCAATTGAAATTACGTCCGGGGTCCCGCAGGGGAGTGTCTTGGGTCCTCTTCTATTCTTGGCTTTGTAAATGATCTGCCAGTTAATATCTTGTCTAGGGTTCGCTTATTCGCGGATGATTGTATGGTATACAGGGAAATAAAAAGTCATGAAGATACTACTCTTCTCCAGAATGACCTCAATAGAATAAACGATTGGGCAATAGCTAACAAAATGAAAATAAATTCTCTAAAGAGCAAAGCCATCAGCTTTACAAGGAAAAGAAATAAAATAGTCGCATCGTATACGTTAGGGGGTAAAATCATTCCGGAAGTTAACAAATGTAAATACCTCGGAATAACATTTAGCAGCGATCTCGGCTGGGGAGAACACGTTACAGACACAGCGGGAAAAGCATGGAGAGCGTTACACTTTGTGATGAGGGTACTAAGAAAAGGTTCTGATAAATACAAAGAGATTGCATATAAATCACTAGTACGTCCAATAATGGAATATGGTGCTGCATGTTGGGATCCTTACAGATTAGAACATATTAAGACACTGGAAAAGATTAAAAAACGGGCTCTTAAGTGTTGTCGGAAAAATTCACCATTAAAATGAGACACACTCACGGACAGGAGAAAGCGAATTCGATTATGCGCACTGTTCAAAACATACAGAGGTGAGCCTGCCTGGAGAGAAATAAAAAATAGGTTGCAGCCGCCAAATTACTCTTCAAGGAACGACCACTCATATAAATTGAGGGAAAGAAGACAGAGGACGGACACTGGAAAGTTTTCTTTTCTCAATCGTACTATCAGGGACTGGAATGCTTTACCTGCAGACTTACTAAAGACTTTACCAACAACCAAAAATATATTTAAAAATAGGCTTAAGGACCTTACTAATAGACGGTAAATATACACAATATTTAAAGGGTGTAAATGATATGTTGTTATTGAAGTGTTGTATCAGTGAAGAATTATGTTGTTTCAGTGAAGTGTGTTGTATCTGTGAAGAAGTATGTCGTGTCAGTGAAGTGTGCTGTGTAAGTGAAACGTGTTCCTGTCAGTGAAGCTTTATAGTTTATAGTGGCAGTGCATAGTATTTGAACAGTGAAATGTTTTTGAAGTGTTAGTGAAATCAGGATAGAATCAGTGAAATGTGTCGTAGTTCCAGTGCAGTGAGTGAGTTGATAGCGAAATGAGTGTATAATTTGAAAGGTACTTTTGCAGATATGAACATATCATACTCGTGGGTTTTAGTTCGATCTTAGTTTTAAGATACAAATTAGATTTATTTCAAATGTTATTTTGAAGTGATCGTTTCATTTAATTTAGTATATTCCCTGTTGTTGTTGTTGTTGTTGTTGTTGTTGATATTATTATTATTATTATTATTATTATTATTATTATTAATTATTGTTAGTATTAAGTATTAGTATTATTATGAATTGTAGTTTTAATTAATAAGTTTATTATTGTCAATATTGAGTGTAATTAGTTACCACTGCCACCGGGTATATACCCACTGCAGTGTAAATAAATAAATACATATATACATCATAGCCTACTCTAGATGACTGTAGATGTATATATGAGATGGAACAGTTCAGTCATGTAAATGTGAAAAAGACAATGGAGTCTTTTCGTTATAGACTGGGACATTGTTTGGCTGTGAATGGTTCTCATTTTGAGCATCTGTTGTAAAGTTTGGTTAGTGATAAAGTTTATAGTGTTTTGTTTAGTTTTATGGTCTACCCAACGTGATTTTTCATAGCTACTTGTTTGTTTCAAGTTTGAAGTCCAAGAAAAAAGTTTAATAAACAGTTCAAAGACATGAAACAGATAAATGCATCAAATTTCTACACACTCATATGTAACATTTATTGGAGATTCGGAATAGCCTATGCAAATTTTAATATAAGGTATAATTTAAAAAAATTAAGTTCACTCTCATAGCCTGTATGCCTGAATAACTTTTCTTCGAACACTGGCATCATATTTTATGGCGTATTTCCAACAGCTTCTGTATAAAACTTATTTTTGTAAAATTAAAATTGGAGTGTTATGAGTAATATTCCATAGTTTTTTAACACTATGCATACATGCATATTTCAAGGATTTTATTCCATATATTCTCATCACTAGTTATCACCATTATGGAAAGTATTGCATCCTATCAACTTTCCATGAAATCAATGACGTAAGATTTAAGATTGATGTAAAACGAAGCAAGTATCCATAAATAATGGATGACATTGAAGAATAGAGCTTGTGTCGTACATAGGTTCAAGACAGAGTGTATAAAATTATGATGGGATGGAGATCTACAGAAAGAATAACAGGAAGAAATGCGGATTAGAAAATGTTACTAAAGAAATAATATTGGCAAGAGAAAGTGAAGGTAAAGACTTACAGACATAGGAGACTGAAAGACGATGGCAGGTCCTATGAATTCTGAAGACAGACGCACTATCCAGGGAACCACCTAGTTAAAGGCACAGGCTACGTGCACAATGTCAAGAAGACCAGGCTGACGGTAAATCTTTGCTTTACAGTAATTCATCATTAACCAAGTCCGTATAACTCGCGTAGTAGATCAATGCTGCACAAAGTTGAGGCAGGTGAGGCTAGCGAAATGTAAACATGTCAGCAGCTAAACTTGGTGATGAATGAGCGTCTATTTAAAATGTCACACTCGAGCGCGATTGGAAATTGGATTTCAAGTTAGGACTGCGTGATGCGATGCTAAATTGACATCGAACGCTGATAAATTGTATTACGGGTTTTGCGCTGCTTCGGTTATCTCTTGCATAGAAAACAGTAAACCACAAATAACTAAATAAGCACCCGCACAATTGTGATGTATTTAGTTCTCCGACCTTGTGTTTAGGTTTATGTATATGTTACTGATCCTGATGATGAAAATTGTAATAACTCCGAAATGTCCGAGATATTTAGTTTCAAAACAAGATCGCGAAGACAACCAATATGAAACCCTAAACTCCTAATCACACTGGTACAATAAAAATGTCTGTTTGAGCAAAACTGTCTGAAGAAATAAATTTCAACGCTCAGAAACAAAAGAGTTTACAGACCAGACACATCGACTGAATATCGGAACTGCTGAATAATGTTGAGGTAAAATAAACGATATGGTGAAAATGACACATACTCGCTTATTATACATGTTGTGCAGTAGCTAAAAAAAACTGCTATTTATTGAAACTTATGAAGAAATAATAATTGCAACTGGTGATTAAGATATAATATTCTCTTCGTAATCTGAAGACGAGAGAAACTTTCCAATTTGAGACCTAATATCCTAACTGTGCTAAGTGCCAATTTTTTAAATTTCATTTTATTCAATCTAAGGTAGGAATATCCATCTAGTTTGCTGTCAAGTCATATTACCGATTGTTCTGCATAGTTGTGAAACTTGGACTCTCACTTTGAGAGAGAAACAGAAGTTAAGGGTGCTTGAGAATAAGATTCTTAGGAAAATGTTTGGGGCTAAGAGGGCTGAAGTTACAGGAGAATGGAGAAAGTTACACAACGCAGAACTGCACGCATTGTATTCTTCACCTGACATAATTATGAATATTAAATCCAGAAGTTTGACATGGGCAGGGCATGTATCACGTATGGGCGAACACAGAAAATTATAGAAAAAGTTTTATTATATGTCACTTGACTTTAAAAAGTTAGATTTGAATCTAAATATACTTATAAGTATTCACAATAGTTAATAACATTACTTTTCAGTCCAAATTCCTTGCAAGGAAGCATTTTCATTGAGTTCTTACAATGTAATTGTGATATTATTTATTTTCATGTTCGACACAGTAGCTGGGTTTAGCCTGTGTCCAACTTTTAGCTCCCACTGAGCTACAGATGCTTGATATCCATTAATCTGGTCACAGAGTTATTGATTGTAGAAGTTCGGGAGTGAATATAAAGTTGTAAGTCATCTGCGTATTAGTGACGTTTTCAGTATTTTAAGAACACTATGTTACTTTTTAATTAATTCGTGTAGATATATTTAATCTCTAAAAGTATTGCCTGAATTAGCTTCTGAATTGGATGTACAATATTTAAGTATATTAGTTTTCTTTTAGATAAATTTATTTATTTTTTTATATTCTCGCATAACATACGATTAAGTTAATTTCACAAAATAAAAACATTGTAACTCTTTGACGTGAAGAGTTTATTCTGATGTCACTCGTGGCACAATAGAAACAAAAGTGTAGGGCCTAAATAGTTTCCCTTGCGATATGTCACGTTCCATTCTATATTTAATGTGCCTCGATGCTTTCCGTTGTTGGCTTTCCCCTTCAAATTTCTGTAATATTCCTTTATATGGAACCGCAAAAATCGGAGTGAGACAAGTGGTCAAGAGGCTTGGAGGTGTTACAGACATTACTTCTCAGTCCAAATTTCTCGCAAGGACGCATTTTCGCTTAACTGTTAAATGTCCTCCCTTTATCTACATCCATCCATTCATCCATCCATTGAGATTTTCCATAAAATAGTAATGGAAATATTGGGCACCAGTGTGTATGTACACTACATGAATATCAAATAAAATAGACTACACTGTTAGAGAGCGTACATGTTGTATTGAATTACTTTAATTCCAGTACAGACGTTTTGCAAGCATTGCGATTTCTTTAAATCCCCTGTTAATTATTTTGTGAAAATTATTATGTAAAAAATAATTAATTTGTCTGATTTGAAAATGTTTACGAACAATGACTCCATATAACTTATTTAATCACTTTATTTTAATTAAGATCAATGTTAGAAAATCGTTAGATCCTATTTTAATAAAAGTAACTAATATGTATTATGTTTCTGATTTGAGATAATGATACATTAACTCCTTAACAACAATTATTATAGTCCATGTGCATCCTTCCCGGTTGAATTCACATACCTCTTCTTTACTTTATTGTCGTTGTGATTTCTTATTTACAATATCGAGAACATATTATATTCCTTCCCTTCTTTCAGCAATGGTATTGCAACATTTTCAATTATTACGAACTTTGAACGTCTATCGGCGATAAACTGATCTGTTTCTATTGCGTTCATCGACAACTATGTCATAAGAAACTAAGTGTAAGCTTATACCATTTCTAATTTGTTTCCGCAGGCTGTATGCATTACAACATCGTGCTGAAATTATGGCAGGTACCGGTACCCACTAAGAGCTCAATTTGTATAAATTCAAGACTAGTGGTATGTGTACACAAGACTTTGAGCCTAGAGCGTGGTGGTTCAGTTTATAGTAGGTAAGGATAACTACTTCCCCCTTTAGTGGAGCGCAAGTTCCTTATTTATGAGACCATTAGGCTCTCGAGTCTGTGTCCTTAGCATCGATTTTCAAAGTAAAGAGCACATCTTCTACAGAGAAATTATGTAAAATATTTCAGATGAAGCCTTTCCTATTCTAAAACAGCGGCCAGCAAACATGCTGAGATAAGGAGGTTAAAATAGGGCAATAATGGATCGTGGTGGAACGAGAATGGTAGGCGTTACAAAGTCCTCGTAGAAAATCTTTCTACGAAGTCTAATTCGTCTCGGTTGGCGACAATTATCATGGTCACAATTATATACAAGTAGTTGTTGTTTAGTCAACTGTCCGAAGGCAGGTCTGAACTTCACAAGTGAAATCAAGAAGGCACCGCTTATGAGGCAACTAGGCCAGGGGATAATGTGGTAGGGTGGCCAGTACCTTTCACCCTCAATTCCATACATCGCCGACTAGCTACATATTACACTAGTCAGTCTTCAGATGCATACAAAAAATTGAGGGGCTGGGTACAAGAAGGGCATTTTAGAAGATGTGCCCTTTTTGAGTAAAACGTTTTATTTTGTTCTCTGAACTGTTATGCATAAGATCACCAATTTATAATTCAATAATGTGATCATAGAGGACAGGAGTACCCAAAATGTAAAGGCGTGCATAGATAACATTATTACGGTTTGAATTTTCAACATCAATTTTCTCAAAACTTGCATTTGAGAAAAGTGCCTTTCTTGCACCCAACCCCTCAATTGTTCTTCCTCTGAAACACATCGTCAAGTGAGATGTACTGCCTGATAATACAGTATAAATATATTTATTGGGCAATAATTTAAAGTTCGTTGAATGCAATTACGAGCGAAGAAATTAACATGGTCTCTTTCGGAAGAAAATAAAATCCAAAGCTATATGTCCCTGCTATATAGTATAGATTTCTTTTTAATTTCAAACTGTAACATTTTAGTTGTCATCTTTGTCTGTCATTCTGTCACAGAAGCACTGAATTTTGCCGTGTAGGTCTCTGAAACAAAAAATCTGGCTAACACAGAATGGCATGGTATGAGTTTAATATTTACCAGAGTGGTAAACATCTTAGACGAATCGAGATGTATTGTTGTTTACTCAGAAGAAGAAGAGAGCGGGATGATATTCACGGCAGAGTAAATAATATAACAGCGATATAAATGCTTATGTTAGCCTATGTGACGCAATAGCGATACTGTTCATCGACTCCTTGTGAAGGTTGAGTGTTAAATAGGGATGGGCAAAAATAACCGGTTATTTCGATAACCGGTTATTTCGATAACCGGTTATTTTCATAGGGTTAATCGGTTAATTATAATTACCGGTTGTTTTTGCTTGCCGGTTTAACCTGATAACCGGTTATTTTCCTTAATAACAGAAAGACCGGTTATTTAAAAAAACACTGAATCAAATTTATTTTAAGCTTACCTAAAATTTAACATCAGTCGATCATAGTTTCTTTTTATTATTTTATACTCCATATTGTAATATACTCTGTATACAAATTGTCCCGTACGCCATTCCTGGACTGGATGGGGGTTACTGCGTTACTTACTTCATCAGTCCATAGATGGCAGAATGAAATGAGACTTCGATTTAATGTCAATAACCTATGCCTATCTTAATCGCCGACTTTCTCTTATTAACTTATAATATAGTATCTGCGGCTATTGGAGCATTTGAAACGGCGAGAAATTTTGACTTCAGTATTTATTGGTTATACTCGTAGGAGAATATATTGCCCGTTGGAATGTGTCTTAATCAAGATTAGTATATTATTTTAACAATTATTGAATTTGTGTTATTTTTTATTTATCTTACCTACGACACTAATGTGAGTGAAATAATTAACTAAATGCAATTTCATAGCCTCTTATTATTTTCTTGTATTTTGTTTAAGGACGTCATTAATGATCTTTAGCACTTACTGACGTTCTTTCAACTATATTCTTGTTGGTTTACAGTTTATTGCCAATTGCTACTTGATTTATATTTTAAATAAACTCTCATTTTGTTTTCCAGAGTAATTTGCTGACTTTAAAATGTAAAAAAATTAATAACCGGTTAACCGGTTATTTTTGACCGGTTAATTTCCTTCAGGTTAAATTAATTTTAAAATAATCGGTTAACCGATAACCGATTATTTTCGAATAACCTTCCATCCCAAGTGTTAAATAGGTATAACGATTTTTTTTAATTATTAGGGCGGGGAGTTTGTAAAGTGTTAGTGATAATGAACAATAGAATATGCTACATAAAAAATAGTAGATTGTCGCAATGACTTGAAACGTACGAGTATAAAATATTACAGGCTAAAATAGAAAGAGTAAGATGGTAAGATGGGCTGTAGGAAGACAGTAATTATAGATAAATTATGTTAGGAAGCATAGAATTCAAGAGTGGAGTGCACGATCTTAGAGAAGTAATAACAGATGGTGGATACTTAAGATGAGTAAGGAGAAATAGATTGTTTGGAGTTAAATTAATATCAGGATTAGTTGAGTTATTAGTTAAACAGACTGTCGGGATTTCACATTAATTGTAGGAAAATATAATATAAAGGTATGGTGGAACCAGTATATAGAAATGTGGTGGTACACCAGAACTGTTATTGATCTTGATGACAAATATTATCATTACCATTATTCATTGACAAATATGAAGACTAAATCAGTTCAGGGTCATTTTTCAGGCTTTTAGGAAGTGAAACTTTAAGTTATTAATTATAACTCGTACGGTTCTAAATTAAGAAATTATTAATAGTTACTTTATTAAATTACTAATTAGTACCTATCCGTTAATTGCTATACGCTTACTGTCACTAATGTTTCTGGCATGAATAATAACCTAATTACTGGGATGCTTATCTGAGTGATGTTTATCATAATCAGCATCCGCAGTCAAGATCACATTTCTTCCGCTCATCTTCCCTTGAGTAACAATATGTATAAAAGGTAAAGGTATCCCCGTAACATGCCGTGAAGGCACTTGGGGGGCATGGAGGTAGAGCCCAATGCTTTCCATGACCTCGGCACTAGAATGAGATGGTGTGGTCGGCACCACGCTCTGACCGCCTTTTACCCCCGGGAAAGACCCAGTACTCAATTTTATAAGAGGCTGAGCGAACCTCGGGGCCGTTCTGAAAGTTTGGAAATGAGAAAAAAATCCTCTCACCACCTGGGATCGAACCCCGGACCTTCCAGTTGTAGTCAGCTGCTCTAACAATATGTATAGCAAAACTTAATTAATAGGAAAAGAAATACCTTGTACAAACAGTTTATCATACGTATTATAGGTTCTGTCGGAATTAAAACCAACGAAAATTTTGTTTTTTAAAAATAGGCTATTGTATGACTATTATTAAGGAAAACATTTAAACACAAGCTCTTCACTATTAAAACCATCACCCATTATAACAGTGTCAGCAAATATAACCACCGGAGCAACTCAAGAGGTAGTGCATTACGTCAAAGTGGGTTGGGATTCCTTTTCACCTGATAGCAAGATGGTATTATGGTGAGATACGACAAAGAGTCTGCTATTAGCTTACCTAACATTCGTCTTATATTTGGGGAAACATCTGAAAAAAACCCAAACTCGTAATCAGGAGTGATAGCGGTATGGTATTTTGGTGAGGGGAGTTTCAAGATTCCATTGACTGGTTGGCTTTACGATAGATCCTTGCATCGGGCTTACAGTGGCCCAATGTACTCCTTACACGCGATTCTTGTTCCAGCCCTACAGGTGGTCTCGGTGACATTGTTGAATTAACAGGTGGGTCATCCTGTCTCAGCTCCAGTAGAGTCAGGTCCCATATCCAGACGAGTACCTAATGAACAGCAGGACCAGGAGCCTGAAGCCCTTAAATCTTATATCAGCATCGCAGACCCGTATTACCTCCAAAACTTTTTCACCCAGCCTGTTTTTAATTTTTACAGATGAGAAATGAAATGAAGGGAGATGGTGAATGTTAGTGGAATGAAAAATTCATAATTGGAAACAACCTGTGTGACAACTGCTTTGTACACCCAAATTTGCAGTAGGACCTGGCAGGGGATGTAATCCAGAACATCTGCATGGAAGACGAGCCCTAAGTCAGAGAAGCGGCTGAAGAATTATATCCTTTGGTATTCTTCTTACGGTTGAAGAAAAGTTTGGAAAAGAAATGAAACCAGATAATCAATTACAACAGGTTTCGAATTCTCGTTTCGGAGCACGAATCTCGTTCGCTAACAACTGGACCATGCGGCTGGCTAAAAAACGAAAGTTCGACTTCTCATTGCTAGTGATAAAGTTAGGCTGTCGCATTTCTTTAGATGAAGTAAAAATAGGGGTCCACTATAATACGCTTCTCATCCCCTCCCCCTTTATTTCAATTTGAAGAAGGTAGAATCGATCTTCAAAACGTTGCAGTATAGCCGGATTGCAATTGTGAAATTACAGTAGGCCTACAGTAACTTCAAAATCATTACATTTAGAGAAATTATGTTATGCCTCTTACATAAAATATTGTAGAATGAAAGTAAAAAGAATTTATTGTACCCTTATTGTTTCGTTTTACTTTACACAAGCAATCATTTAAATTCAGATTCACTTTCCCGAACATTTTTTTATATATTTCCGGGCTCTTTGTTTTGTTTCTCGGCTTTATTCAGGTCATCACCACAACGTTGGCCAATTTTTTTTACTAGATGTAATATAGTCAATCTCTTCGTTACTTGTTAGGCCCATATTTACTGAAGAACCAGTATGAACAAAGTAACATACAATTCTCTATCTCAATCTCAACTTCTTAAATGAATGAATGAATTTATTTATTTTTTCATCGATTTATTTATTTGTTTATTTACTTATTTATTTTTTTGTTTCTTTGTTTATTTGCTTAATTATTTATTTGTTTCTTTGTTTATTTGCTTATTTATTTATTTATTTATTTATTCTGGTGTAGTTAAGGCCATCAGGCCTTCTCTTCTACAACACCAGAAATACAAATACAATAATAGAATTAAAAATAAAAATCACAATATAAACAAAGTAAAACCACACAAAAATATACACAGGTTGCACTCACACAAACTTTAGATGGATGATTAAGTATCATAATTAATTGTATCCTAAGTTTAACGACTGAGTAACGACAATGTCATTGTGATTAACTAAGAAATAATATTTATATCACGCATCGTTGGCGTGGAAAACTTGCACGTTTTATGGCTTGTATAGCAAATAAATAGTGTAGTTAAATATAAATCCCCGTTAACTTGATTCCATTTCGTATTAATATGCTCGATATTGCGGAATTAACTATAGTTTTGATGAAACTAGTTAACAATAAATATAGCTATTCGAGCACATATTAGTGAAGCCAATTTCACTACTTTTTAAATTATTTGAAACTTAAAAAAACAAACAGGCATTTTATTCCAAAGCTCTGCAAATTAAGGTACTTTTGTATAGCATAAGTTCTCTATGGTACATTGCATTGTTGTTTAGTTAATTGCTGAAGACAGATTGGAACCTCATTAGTGACACCAATAAGACATCACTCATTATACAACTAAGCTAGGAGACAATATAGTAGTTCCTTTCCCCCTCCATTGCATACATCGCTGACTAGCAACGTATTTCACTAATCAAATTTAAGATGTATATAAATAATAAATTGTTCTTCCGCTGACACACGTCGTCAAGTAAGATGTACTACCTAATAATACAGCAGATATACTGTACATATCAGCCAGAACTTCAATCAAAAGTAACATTTCATTAAGGGCAAAATTATGGTATAGTTGCGTAATTATGGTACGTCTGGCAGCACTGAAATGTTGAGAGTTCCTATATTATTTATTACAAACAATGAAAAAAGTCCATGCTCCACACTTTTACAATTCAATATTGTTTCCTGCATCAAACCAACAGGTTTATTTTAAGCTATGGTAATATTTATGCTGCGATGTATTTCATCGAGATGTAGAACACCTGCTTATTGTTTGTCAATCAACTTTTCAAACAACGATAATGTCAATCTATCCAGCTTTGCAGCGTATTAAAACATGTAAAATAAAGACGATGGAAGTGAAGAGAAAGTGATGACATCGAACGTGTTCACCAAACTATTTGTGTTCTAAATTAAGTCAGATTACTAAGCCGATTAATTCTGACCACATGATTATACGATTGGAATTATTTCTTCCTAGAAACTTGTATTACTCAATTGTTGTCATCACTACTACCCGCTACTGTTTTCAACACCTTAACTGGAAATTCTATACCTTGACAGGAAATTGTATTTGAAAGTCATTCTTTGCTGGTTTCCGTTTCTGTATGCAGTGAGTATTCAAATTCGTGTTGTTTGCTTTTGTTGATTTTCTTCCTTGTTCAAACTTCCCTTTGTTAACATGTTCAAATATCACACCGTTCGCGGCAACAGTCGTGAAATAATTGTTTCAATTTGTGATTATAATCACGTATAAAATGAACGTGCTTTATAGTTTATTTTCCGTTGGTGAACAAAAATTCTTTTCCTGTATCGACGACTATTGTATAACCAAGTATATGTGCCCCGGCAGGCAAATACGAGTACTATTTACATATTATGCTATGCTGCTTAACTGAATACATTATAATTAGGGCCGTGGCATCGGTATATTTGTATTAGTTTGAAGGTGAACATACAACACCGGACAGAATGTAGTCGACGTGTTTCAAGTACAGGCAGCGGAAGCGAATTTGACACAGCCTTAAGCAAGCACGTTCCGTTTTTTGTATACGATTATTGCGTATTATAAAATCAAGACAATACAATCATTGTTTAGGATATTTCAAAAGTCAGTTCAAACATTAAACCGCTATAAATATTATAATATTTGAGATAAGGAAAAAATAAAAACATCACAGTGTTGGGCAAACAACGGGTTTACAAAACATTAGGAAGATGTCCGCCGTTCTCTTATTCAATTTACAGCATTCTGTCTGCGACACCATACACAGCATTTTGCAGAAAATGCCTTGGAATATTGGAAATTTCTAGCGAGATGGCATCTTTCAGTTGGAGTAGGGTTGTTGGATGTGTCAGAAAAACTCGTTCTTTAAAGTAACCGCACAACCAAAAGTCGGCTGAGTTGAAATCTGGAGATCGCGGAGGTCACATTGATGGAAAATGCCTACTATGATACGATCGCCTCTGTCACACATCACAGATGTGTGACAGTGGCACAGAACATGAGGGTTGGTCACTGAATGGAAACTAAGAAGGCGGAGCTCAAACTGAGAGGATTCAATCCGGCATCGGAAATGGAATCCGGTGTGGGTTAGTGGATAGAGCGTCAGAACGTAGAGCTGAAAACCCGGGTTCGAATCCCGGAGCCGGAGAGAATTTTTCTCCGCTCCACAGATCCTTCATCATCATAATAACACAGAATTCCTGCATGGAAATATCATATGTACTTCGGTACATCGCTAGTATATGATATGCGTATATAATCACTTAGGGTGCTATGCATAGACATTTCGCTAGCCCGCGCTACGAGCGTGCTAAACTAGCCCCGGCTATAGAGTGATTACTTATACAGGATTCATATCATATATCGCTAACACTGGTATATGAATAGGAAAAAAGTAGTTCGCTGATCATCCACCGGAAGCCCGCGCTAAGAATGTCTATGAATATGGCTCTTAGTGATTTAAGACGGCGCTGATTCCGTCGGATCCCGGGCACTTAGTCACTCGTAATGATTGCACCTCTGCACATTCGTATGTTGGACATTGTGTCACTATCACACATCTGTAATACAGTGCATGAGGGTTGGCGTGAGGGAAACTAAGAAGGTGGAGCTTAAACTTAGAGGATTCAATCCGGCATCGGAATTGGAATCCGGTGTGGCTTAGTGGATAGAGCGTCAGCACGTAGAGCTGAAAACCCTTGTTCGAATCCCGGTGCCGGACAGAATTTTTCTCCGCTCCACCAATCATTCAACACAGTATTTAGATTGTGAACAAGTTATAAACACTGTTAGAAAATTTCATTTATAGCGCCATTACCTATCACAACATATTATTCATATGGAGATGTTGCACGATTCGATCGTGAAGCCCTTTCGAATAATTTCCTTATGATAAACTTGCGTGATTTCTTTTACTTTGTTCGCACCATAGAAACAACTCTTTCATGCTTAATCTATCCTAACGTGTCATGGTACTGCTTTGGCTGAGAATATACTCTTCGTCCATAAAATAGGCTTATATTATGCCGTTTCAATCTTGCACAGTACTACAGTGCAGGAATCTTCCCATCATTGGACTAGACAGTTCCAACTCCACAACCATATACAGAGTGGAAGTGAAATAACCATGAAAATTGGTAGGGACAATAGGGTACACTTAAAGGAATAGAAAACCTATATTACGTTTTGTGATTAAATGCACCGTTAATTAGAAAATTAAGTTGGAAGTTTCAGCAATTTGGCAAAATCGCAGCTAATGCAGACGTATTTCTTCTCGTAATGAAGATGTAAGAGGTCAACGAACTCAGGTCTGTCTCTGTACGCGAGCTTCCCTCTCGTTCAGTGGCTTGAAACTAGTGGTTTTTAAATTAAATTTACATGAAAACCGTCCACGCTATTGAAATACGCCAGAGGGACAAATTATTCTTTATTAGATTTTCTATCGATATAGACAAAAATCACGATCCTACTCTTAATAGTTACCGAATAAGAGGGTGTTAAACTTTTGAAAAAAAGAATCATTTTTCTGAGAAAACTATGAACTTTTCAGCAATATGGAACATACAACATAAGCTATTCACTCTGAAAATCTGCAGGATTACTTCACTTTCCCCCTGTATTATATTGGATTATCACGTTCATCAAAAGTTTCCCTCGTATTCTCATTTATCATTGCTTTTAGCATCATACACAGTAGTTTAGGCAGTGTGGTGTGTGTATTAAGTAAATAATAATAATAATAATAATAATAATAATAATAATAATAATAATAATAATAATGTATTGGAAAACCCAAGAGTGGAGCAAGCGTCTTTAGAATATGGTTACTGAACAGTGATACTATTGGAGGACGGACACTACGACCCAGCACTGCAAATTCTCTTCCAATAAATGGTTAGAAGATTATACATTTATACACCATAAACTCTTCGTTCACTGCAACCCTAATTCACAGAAACATAAAACTAATTCAAAACAAAGAAAAACATTTTACTGGATTAAAACAGGAAGAAAGAAAGTCATTTGTTTGGATTAAATCAACTGTCGCCAATTCCGGAATTGCTAGAGAACATTATTATATCACTAGTCACCTACAGTGAGTAACGAAAATATTCGGACATCCGTCAACTAACAATTCAATGACATATATTTACATATAAATATATAAAAATAAGCTTTTCTTATTTTTTCCCTAAAAGTATCCCATTTCATACAAACATTTTCAACATAACAGTTCTAATTAACTTAATTTTCTTCTAATTATTAAAACATAAAGGAAAACATTTGATTTCTAGTACTAACAAACATATTCGGACACTTTTTGAAAACAAAGAATACTATTCCAGCTCGTCATTATTAGTACTTTGTAGGTCCACCCTTCTGTTTAATAACCTCTTTTAGTCGGCGTCGCATGCTATGTACTAATTTTTTTGTTATGTCTATAGGAATTTTCACCCATTCTTCTTGAAGTCTTGTTTTCAGCTCTCCTTTAGAAGAAATAGGCCTTGATCGAACCGTCCTGTCAAGTTCTTCCCATAAATATTAAATAGGGTTCAAGTCCGGCGATTGTGGAGGAGGATGAAGCACCTTAGGGCATTTGTAGAGTAGATATTCTTGTACAATATAGGAGTTATGCTTGGGATCGTTGTCCTAGTAAAACATAAACTCCTTTTCAATTCCAAACTTTTCTGCACTCTTCACTAAATTATGTTGCAGGAGTTGTAGATAGTCTTCCTTCTTCATGATATCCTCGATGAACACCAATTCACCAACCCCAAAAGCTGACATGCACCCCCATATCATCACATTTCCCCTATCGTGTTTAACAGTAGCTCGCAAATTCTTGGTTTTCATTTCCTCCTTAGGCTTTCTCCAGACCATTTGTCTACCATCGCTGCCAAAAACATTGAATTTGCTCTCATCAGAAAAAAGAGCCTTTATTTTCATATTCCTTAGCAAACTGAAGTCGTTTACGTCTGTTCTTTTTACAAACACAAGGCTTTTTTCGTACTATTCTTCCGTTGCAGCCCCGTTTATGTATTGTCCTTCTAATTAGAAAAACTCTTCTCGGGTTCTCAGCCAGGTGAGTTGGAGATTAGCTTCCAAGCTTTCGACGGCTAGCTCTGCCATCTTCTTCAGGGACGAAGTGATGTGGGACCACGTCTAGCCGGTATATATGCAAAAATAGGGCTTCCCGCTGCGGGCCAATCAGGAGCTAGTTCCTAGTCCCGACCGCCAGGCGCATTCTGGTTGGTAGACACGGCAGCCAATCAGGAGCTACTTGCTGGTCCCGACTGTCTGCCGTGTGCTGGTGGTCTAAGCTTATTGATGGCAGGTTTCCATGCCGTACTCAGCTGTAGACCCCTGTCTTTGTTGAAATGATTGCCATCTAGCTGGATTTCGATGGCTTCCATGATAACTAAGTCCCAGTAACCTGATGTCTTGTCCAAGATGGTGGTGGCGCCGAAATCTATCTTGTGACCAGTTTCTAGGCTGTGTTGGGCTACTGCAGACTTATCAGGATAATATAGTCTTATGCTGCGTTGATGTTCCTTGCAGCGTTCCATAATAGTTCGTCCCGTCTGCCCGATGTAACATTTCCCACACTCACAAGGTATTCTGTAGACACCAGGTGTCCTGAGACCAAGGTCATCCTTAACTGGTCTCAGCAAGTTCTGGATCTTTGTGGGCGGCTTATGGATGGTTTTAATCCCATGTTTTCTAAGCATTCTGCTAATTTTGCCCGAGATGGGGCCGTAAAACGGGATGTATGCCATGCCCTTTGTCTCCAGATATTTAATATTTCAGTCTAGTTCTGAAAATGTACCATCCAAAATTATTTTTAATATTGCAAATGATTATTGAAGAAATTCATTACCTTAGTATCTTTCAAAATTTAAAAAATATGATGTTTATACATTTCATTTAGTGCTTTAAAAGTATTAAACATCATTAGTTTAACTATAATAGAATGCTTAAATAGATCAATTATTATAAATAGTCTTCTCCATTTTCAACGATGTCATTTACTGTATATAAATGTCACAGAGTTGATGGAATTCTGCAACCTTGACCAACATCTATATATTATTACAGTTCTCTTATTCCCATTTTTACACCAAATTTAGATTTGATATTTGACGTATTTAAACGTCTCTTTAAAATTTATATTGTTAAAATATTATAATACTGGAAGTAGAAAAAACACAAGTAACACTCTTATGACGTTGGCACCTGATGCCACTCTTCCTTTCACCTTTTCTTTTCGTTCTTTATTGTGCTCTAACAGTATTGATTCCGTTGTTCCCCCGATAAGTTTTCATTATCATCTCTTAAATTAATTCCTCTATGCGAGAATAGCCTGAGTCGACTTATGAGCAACCCACTAAGCACTGTTGTCACATGTGACTTTCTTGTCTTTGTTTTGGTTTGAATGATTTATCAGTTAGCTCCTACCCCCTTCTCCCTTTTGGAGCGGTTATGTTATTTTACGACGCAGTATCAACATCTTAGGTTACTTAGAGTCTGAATGAGATGAAGGTGATAATGCCGGAGTCCAGCACCGATAGTTATCCAGCATTTGCGCATATTGGGTTGAGGGAAAACAATCAACCAAGTAACTTGTCCCGACCGGGATTCGAACTCGGGCCACCTGGTTTCGCGCTAACCGTTACTCCACAGGTGCGGACTTTTGCAGTCATGTCTGCCGAGGTTGTGCTGTGAGGACGGGTTCAGCGTGAGGCGAGGAAACATCTCGGCTGACGGCCCGCTTGGGCTGGTAAGCTACACGGGATTTCGAAGTGAGTTGCCGCGGGACTTGGTGTTGCCGTGTAAGCGGCGAGCTTGAGTATAGAGTTCAAACGATATAAACTGACAAAAAAAAACTGGTTGTAGAGCATGAATAACTAAAGAAAGAAGTCAAATGTTTTCTGCAACTGGCATGGTTTTCCCAGAGAAAAAATGTTTCATGAGTGTAACGTTTTCGGAAAAAAGAATAGAATTTACGTTCAGTCGAAATGTAAACAAACAATTAAGCTACGATACTATCAATCTTAAGGCGCGTCTCCACTATTAAATATTTAACAACAACATGTTAAATGTTAAAATGTTTACCGTTAACATCCCAACATGTTGATTGAACATGTTAATGCTAATTTCATTTAATACTTTGTCCATACTGTTAAACATGTTAAACTTGACTTTCTTTGCGTAGTCCACCATAAACAGTCTATGAGATTTTAATATAGATAATGTTTTATTTTCAAACCTTGGAAAATGGACTCAGATGATGATCTGATTTTTGTAATTGCCTCTATTGCTTGTTACAAGGCTTTGAAAAGGAAGAAAATGAGAATGTGGATGCGGCAATATCTTAGAAGAAGACACTATGCAGGATACATTCTAAACGAGCTTAAAGTTGAATACAGTATCGATTTGGATTCAAAAACTTGCTGAGAATGTCAGAACACGATTTTAATATAGTGCTGCAAAAATACTTCCTGTTACATCAAAGAAATAAACAATTTAAGAGCAGCCATTTCATCTCAATTAAAAAAAAATTACAGCGCGATAATCATAGGACCTACGACAAGATGGATGTTAAAGGAGTGGGTAATATCGTATAATTATTCTTTCCCAAGTTTTACGAACGTTAACATACATCACCAAATACGACCATTACTGACGTCAACATAGCATTAACGTTTAGCGTACGACGAGAGTGCGAAAACTCTCTATTGCATTCTCGAGAACAATTAAATAATAATTCCAGCTCTCTAAAACAGTCGGCCTTCTTAGTTTTGCCCGTGTACTCTTTTGCAGACAATCCCACAAACAAGGTCTTTCCATCAGTGCATTAATTTTATTCTAATGTATTTTCTTTCGTCCCCTCCAGGGCTGGGCACATTACATGATTCTGAGAAATGAGCGCTGTGTGTTTTAAAGAGCCGGTATTGCGAGCGCTGTGACGTAAGCATACTGTACGTCATTCAGTGTCGGTGCAGTGGTGACTCTGGCGAACTTTGAAGACGGAGCTTCCGCTCATACACTAAAGTGTCCCGCTGCTCCCAATGCTTTTAATGTATCATGGGAGGAGGAGTTCTTTTTGGTAGAGAGCAGTGGATTAGCAAAGTGTTTAATTTGGCATAAAACACTCCAACTGATTAAGAAGTTCAATATCCAACGACATTATTCTTTACAACATGCTACTGAATATGACAAATATGTTGGTAATGAGCACCATAAATTAATACAACTTAAAGAAAATATTTCTCAGGTACATTATATTAGAGTATCTATTTGATATTTATAATACATTATAAGTTATTATACATTTAGTAATATATAATTTTAAATTATACAAATATTATGATATATCATAGTATAGTATATTACAGTTTATGATATATAATATGATATTTATATATTACTAAATGCACTATAATAACTTATAATGCAATATAAATATCGAATAGATACTCTAATATAATATACCTGAGAAACCTTTTCTTTAAGTTGTATTAAATTAATATCATATCATATCATATCATATCATATCATATCATATCATATCATATCATATCATATCATATCATATCATTTCATATCATATCATATATCATATCATATCATATCATATATCATAACATATTATATTATATTATATTACATATTAACAGGATGACAATAATGCACTTAGTGAATCAGTTATGAGACTTAGGTACAAAATTTGCCATGAAATTGCAAAGGAATTGAAAACATTCAACGAAGTTGAATTCATCAAGCGATGTTTAATTATATTGGCAGATGAACTCTGTCCACAGTAAGTGGGGAAATGGAAGCCATACGCCTGTCTCGTAGAACCGTGGTGTGGATATTGCAGTATGTGCGTATGGATTATGTAAATTAGCCTAATGATTTGTGTGTGTGCATAGAGCGAAGTTTATTTCATTAAATTAATAAGGGTGTTATAAATTCTGTACTGTACAATGTATTGATGTAATATCCTCATAAACTATTACGTACTGACAGACTGAATGACTAGAACAACCGTGGCTCTTGTTACATTAATGCAGGAAAGGTAGCTGTAATGTGAGTCCGCCACTGCGTGAGCGTTCTGCTCTGGCTTGGAATTGAAGTGCCTTGCGGAGCGGGAGCAGCTCTGGCAGACTAAATAGAGCCGCTCTCATGCCCGGGCCTGGTCCACTCCATTACTTCGAACTTACAGCCAACACCAAGGACCAATGATAGTATAAAATTGATCAAGATACGCGCCACAAAATCGGAACTTATAGTTGTTGCTATGGAAACTGTACGAACTTTGCCGAACTGTACCGACGCTGCACGAGCAAATGAATTGACTTGACATGTTTTCCATTTCTGCTGGAAAACACGCCAACATGTTAAAAGTGTTAAATTCAACATACTTAGTTAACATGTTAAGTCAACTGAGACTTGAAATGTCCATATACATGTTAAATTCAACATGTTATATTTAACATGTTGTTGTTAAATGTTTAATAGTGGAGACGCGCCTTTAAAAACATGATCTTTTACAAATTAAAAATAAAATTATAAGATATAATTAAATTTCACTAGATGTTTTCTTCAGTAAACCGATATGTTGTCGCACTCAAATCTACGACGACTTACAATAAACAGTAAATACTAACAATTGGACTCTGGACACTTTCTATATTGCTTTATTGTATTTCAGCATTCGTATTAGCTCTCGTTCATTTGCAATACTCTTGCCGTATGCCTTTAATATGTATGATTTTGCATTTAATATCATTGGGATTTTGAATAATAGTGCGGCGTTCATGAAATTAAAAGAACCGGATTCAACAACACTTTACACTCCATACCGAGTTCATGACCAGATGTCGTAGGCCATTGCTAGGCAGCGAGTCGAATTTCATCTGAGTCTCCATTTGAAAAACTTCGCGAAACAAAGGTTCCAGCACAAGTGTAGGACCGCAATCTGATGTTGTACCTACTACTCCAAGGAAATGCAATGTTTAACCTTCTACTGTACTTCAGGGACATCTGATGTTGCACCATCTACTTTAGAGAAATCTAATGATGCACCTTCTACTTCAAGGATATCTTATGCTGCACCTTCTACTTCAGAGAAATCTTATGTCGTTGTAGAAGTAGTGGAAGAGGATTGATTTTGTCCTTGTGTAAATGTTGTTCTGTGGAGGACATGGTGCAGTGTTTGCAATGTGACACTTGGGTACATGAAATATATGCTGGAGCCAAATCAGGTCTCAAACAATTTGTGTGAATAATTTTATTCAATATAGTTGATTACGCGCATGCAAGAAGGTCACTTCTCCAAAAGGGAAAGTTTTTAGGAGAAGGTTAAAACTGATCTGTAGTCACATGTCTTATTGTACAACTTCTTTATTACAACATATAAATAGTCAATGGAAATGCCTGCCTTTCTGAGGTATTATAAGCAATGAATTTTATTTGCATTAAGTACAACTACAAATCAGTTTTAACCTTCTCGAAAACTTTCCGTTTTGGAGAAGTCACCTTCTTGCATGCACACATTCAATTAAAACACTTTATTTGTATATAGGTACGACTTATGATTTCGGATACTGGTTTCCTACATTTTTATTTTAGTAGGTTATTTCACGACGCTTTATCAACATCTTAGGTTATTTCTGTGGTGTTCGGGTAAAGGAGGATGTCATTTTTTTGTGCAGGTGGAATTTTGTTCCCCAGATGAACACACAAGTTAAATTATACAAATGAGTTTGCAAAAATCAAAGAATACTAGCAGTTGTTGTGCTTTATTTATGTAGAAAATTATTTGCAATAATGGTTAGAAGTTTAATTTTCATTTTTCTTCAAACTCACTTTTATGACTTATCTCCCTTTACCCAAACACCACAGATTTAGCGTCTGAATGAGATGAAGGTGATAATGCTGGTGAGACCGAAAGTTACCCAGCATTTGCTCATATTGGGTTGAGGGAAAACCCCGCAACCAGGTAACTTGCCCCGATCGGAATCGAACGCTGGTCACCTGGTTTCGCGGCCAGACGCGCTAACCGTTACTCCACAGGTGTGGACTGGTTTTCTATATCGTACCGATTGAGACATTAGAAGAAACATGTATTTTACTTATAAATTTCTCGATATTACAATTATTACAGCTGAAATATATCAATAAATATGTAAAATTTTCTAAACAATTAAATTTCGTGTCACAAATTTTAAACTGCGCCATTGAAAAATGAAAATGTGTTAAGTGGTACGATTTATGCAACCTTACTCTAATTCTGGCAGTTTATAGCGTTTACACTCTATATATTTCACGTGCGTTGTCTATTTCATAGGCCTGGAAATTTCTTACGTAATAATTATTGTGGACCATACTGTATATACAGAGTGAACCGTAAGTAATGTAATTAATTTCAGGTGATTATTATTATTTGTTTTAGATATTTCAAACAAAAAAAATTAATACAATTTTGTCGTTTTTGCTTCCTTTTCGAGATAAAATTTCTTTTATATGAAACATTTCATAGCGTGTTTTGGAAAAGCCATCACTGAAATCCCTATATGCTAAGCGAATTTAAGAGAGCAGTGTATTATTATAATAAATGATTGCAAGAATATCGGATTTCTCCTTTAAATGTGTAGAAATTTGATCCGAACAAATGTAACTTTTCTTTTTGCAAAGGAATTTTAAAATAATTTATATATAATTAAAAGGCCACAGATTAAAGTGAACATGTGATTTATTTATTTTATATTACCAAATCCCAAGCCAGTCCGGTAATATATAGCTATAGCATCTTTGGTTTAATTATGTCGCGGCCCAGATGTGATACTCTGTTTTGTAAACAAAGCCATGATTCTCTTATCAAATATTAGGATGTAGCTGCTCCAATGCTATTAAGAAAGCAATACGAGTGTCTGTCAACGTCTAAGCACATTTAGAATAATTAACGATTTAACAGAAGGTCATGTTCCATTCGTAATTACGGGGATCTAAATATGAGATATGGAGAAACTAGTTCTTTTGCTGATAAGAAGAAATAAAAGACCAAATGTAATTAATGGTGTACAGCTGTTGAGTTGCTTCAGAGAAGTAATGAAATGGGCTAAGTTGAAATAATTATGATGGAATTAATAGTATCAGTCAGGTGTCCAAACATCTTCAAATGAGTCAGCCTATAACAATGTTTCTCAACCGCTAGACCCCACCCGGTACCGGGCCCTGGCATCAATTACACCGGCTCGCAAGATATTCTTCTGTAATTTGTAATTTCATTTTTCTAAGCAATTTTAAACGAATGATTATTTTATAGCGGAAATATTTTTAGGAGAATAATTGTTATGACTATATCGAAAAGCGCGGATCCAGATAGTCTTTATCCAAATTTACATGACATTTCAATCATATTTCGTCTTTCTTTTTCCACCACATATTTGTGAAACAGCATTTTTTGTCATGGGTGTGCTTGTTTAAGTGCTTAAAACGAAATAAAGCAACCGCATGCAACTTTCTGTCTTCGTTTGGCTATCACTTCAATTCATCACATAATTAACAAGTTAACGGACAGAAAACAACAAGAACAAAACTCTCACAAGCCTCGCTAAATCCTTAAAAATGTTGTGGGTTGTGAGTAGTATCAGGGGTACTGTAGGCTTGTATGTAGGAGTACTATTTTGAATAAACTTTATTTATTCAGCTTCCTTCAAGTAGAAGGCTGCCTACAAGACAAAGCTTATCATAAAATTGTTTGTTTTTTTTTTTCAAATAAATATAAGGGAAGAGGCATTAAAAGAAGGAATTTTGGAGTAGTCGCGAAGAAAACGAGATAAGTAGGTAAATAAATTGAGGACAGAAGAGTATGGAAATTATAAGTAATGTAAGTGTTATTAAATAGATAAAATAGAAAGGTGGATAAATCATTTAGGAGAAAATAGCTGGGAAAGAATAAATAAGAGTAAGTGGATGTGAGAATAACTAATAAAAATAATGTAAATAATGAAGTTCCTGAAAATAAAGAAGATGGTTTTCTGTAGCATAATTGCTACGAGGACAAATCGGATAGTGCTTATGAGTGCGAAGAGTGAGATTCAAGAGATTCGACAGTTGATGAACTCTATGAAGAAGTACTATTGAAAAGTAGAATGTCTTAAGAATGGATATCACTGAAATTTCTCCAGTACTTACTCAAACACAAATTATTTTTAAATTGCTATATTAAACAAGTTATTGTTAACTTACATTATATTCTTACAACGTTGTAAACATATGGAAATTTTGAATGCTTATAACAAATGTTTCCTCTGAAAAATATTATGGCGAAATCACTATCATCACGATGGCGAATGGCTATAAAATTGTGGCCAATCATTGTACAAAAGTGCAAATTTTGATTAAAATGTTTATAAAATAAAATATATTTCAAAATAAAGTAGGTTTTTTTATTGGAGAACATAAGGAAATCGTCACAAAAGCAATTTCATTAATAAAATTTGGATTTCTGAATATTATTTTAGGCGTTAGTACTATTAGAGAAAAGTAATCTCTAATATGGCCAATAACTATATTGTTTACCATACAGATTTAATAGAAAAAAAAACAACAGTGAATTTTTCATAATTAACACTGTACTGAACATCTGGTTGTAGAGATGCATGAAAACTTATGAAATGGCATTTTTAACATTCAGCGCAAAATTATTTAGTACGAGTATACTCCAGGTAACGAGACTGTGTATATCATGTGATGCAATTAAAATGTGTCATAGTAGTAGTATGTTTGCTTCCTCACAATTCAAGGCTGCATCTTGACGAAACTTCACAGTTAATTTAATTTACGAAATTTTTAACAAATGACGTTATACACAGATATTAATAAGAAACGTTTAATGGTCAAGACTTAGAGAAAATGTTGTAGGAAACGATAAAAAAATGTTTTTTTTTTATAATAATATTTTCAAAAGTAGAAAATGATTTTCTAGTTAATGAGAGTATAAATTATATATATATACATATATATGTGTGTGTGTGTGTGTGTGTGTGTGTGTGTGTATTTAGAGCCTTTAAGGGCTAATAATAATGATATGTTTATTATTATCATCTGCAATAAAGGTTAGCAATTAATTGCCTTAATTGTTTCTCATTTCATTAAAACATATCTTCCATACATCTAACTTAAGATTTCACTCTATTCTTTTGTTTCTGCAGCCAATAAAGACTAGTAAATATAAAACGTAAATAGCATTCTCACTTAATACAAAATACGAATAGACAGTATGCTTCATCATAGCGTATTTGGGGGGAAGGAGTGGCGATAGAGATACTTGAACGCTTAGCCACAGTAGCCTATCTATCCCTCCAGTGTCTGATTTGCTCTAGAGTCGGGGACGGAGCGAGTAGAACTGTTGAGTAACTCGGTTCTATCGGCTCATATGCTTGGCAGCGGAGCACCGAAGTAAAGGCCCATTCACAATGAAAATTAAACATAACCGTAACATAAACACAGAGGTTTGTGCCCAGGCTACCAAATGGGATTATTCACAATGATTCACATAAGCATTGGCATAAACATTACCGTAAGACGTTAACATAAAAGTTTGCAAACTCCAAATTTTCATGCTTATGCTTACGTAATATGCAAATAGAACACAATCGTGGAACGCTGAAGTATGAGGAAATGGTGTCGTTATGTTTCCATGGTTACCAAGTATGTTTGCTGTTATGTTTATGTTCCCATCGTGAATGATGGTATGACTTTTTGATTTTACCGTAACGTTTATATTCTTAAGTTAACGCTTACGTTATGTTTAATTTTCATAGTGAATGAGCCTTTACTCGGTTAACCGTAGCCGTTACCGGTCAGTTCAAACGTTCGAACAGACTTCATGTGTTTGACTTAATTCTAGTAGACAACAGCGTAGGTACTGTTGTATTTAAATATTTTCTGCTGCAGGACAAATTATTTCCTTATCCTCAAGGCGGGCTGAAACTCTACTAATATAGAGGAGTTCATCCTATTATATGAACTGTCAAGTGGGCCTAATGAACAATGACAGTCTGAACATTTTACTGTAAATAATAATAATAATAATAATAATAATAATAATAATACTAATAATAATAATATCATTATTATTATTAAAGTCCAGGATAACAGAGAAAGTACGGAATTGAACGGGTTACATCAGCTCCTTGTTTATGTGGATGACGTGACTAAATTAGGAGATAGTCCACAAACTATTAGGGAAAACACGGCAATTTTACTTGAAGCAAGTAAAAAGATAGGTTTGAAAGTAAATCCTGGAAAGACAAAGTATATGATCTCGTGACCAGAATATTGTACGAAATGGAAATATAAAAGTTGGAAATTTATCCTTCGAAGAGGTGGAAAATTTCAAATATCTAGGAGCAATAGTAAAAAATATAAATGACACTCGGGAGGAAATTAAACGCAGAATAAATATGGGAAATGCGTTTTATTATTCGGTTGAGAAGCTTTTATCATCCAGTCTGCTCTCAAAAAAGCTGAAATTTAGAATTTATAAAACAACTATTTTACCGGTTCTTCTATATGGTTGTGAAACTTGGACTCTCACTTTGAGAGAGGAACAGAGGTTAAGGGTGTTTGGGAATAAGATGCTTACGAAAATATTTGGGGCTAAGAGGGATGAAGTTACAGGAGTATGGAGAAAGTTGCAGAACGCAGAACTACATGCATTTTATTCTTCATCTGACATACAGTAATTAGGAACATTAAATCCAGACGTTTGAGATAGGCAGGGTATGTAGCACGTATGGGCGAATCCAGAAATGCATATATGCCCGGTTGCTTCAGTCGTGTTTAAAATGCTTTACTAGCTAACCGTGGTAATATCGTTATCACATTTAAGGAGAAAATCTGTTGCACCATTACTTATCTAGATTTCTTTACCGTAGTTACTTGGCGGGCTGTTATTCGTATTCGCAGCAATTGAAAGTAGTATTCTGGTGGCAGTGATTAAAGGCTTTATTCTTTTGTCTTCCGAATTTGTGTAAACAGTAAAGGCCCATTCACAATGAAAATTAAACATAACCTAAGCGTTAACATAAGAATGTAAATGTTTCGGTAAAATCTACAGATATCTGTGATAAAATCACATCATTCATGATGGGGACATAAACATAACCTCAAAGATACTTTGTAACCATGGAAACATAACAACGACGCCATTTCCTCATATTCTGTCATATACTTCAGCCCTCCACAATTGTGTACTGTTTGCATAAGCATGAAAGTTTGGAGTTCGCAATGTTAATGCCAGTGTTTATGTGAATCATTGTAAATGATCCCATTTGATACCCGGCCATAAACTTCTGTGTTTATGTTACGGTTATGTTTAATTTTTATTGTGAATGGATCTTAAGCCTCAGCTCTTCCGTTTTGTTACAATTTCGTTAAATTTAGTCCCTATTATGAAAGGAAATCGAGTAAGGGCACCGAACTTCAGTAAATATGAAGTGGAAATGCTCATCGAGCCTGTAGAGAAATATAAAGTTTTAATAGAAAATAAGACGGACGGCATTTCACTAAAAGAAAAGAACACAACTTGGCGAAAAATTGCAGAAGAATTCGGTTGTTCCTATTAACTTAGATTTATTTGTATGTAACTATGTATTTATTTTCCTTTAGGATTGTAGAATTGATGTTATAACTTTACAGTTACACTACACAGGTACGATTAGTATAATGCATATTGTAGGCCTACAAGTAGTCGAAATCACAACTGTAGGCCTACCTACTTTTTAGTTATGTATTTAGGTGCTGGGTTTGGATAAATTTCAGAACACGGATACCTTCCTTTCCCTTTACTCCAAAATTCCAACGTTGTGCACACAAAATAAATTATTGGCACTGAAAAGTGCCTTTTCGTAAGTATGATGATGTGCATTCGACAAACACAGATAATCGTTGCTTCAATTGTTGTCAGTGAGGTATCCGTATACTGAAGTTACTATATAGACTTACTAAGACAACGAAATAGTGGAAACGGCGTTTTTTCCTTTCTTTTTGTGCTACCATCTGTTGTTTCGGTCAACAATGATCAATTACACATTTCCTGAAATTCTTTGAGCTGTTTTTTCTAATGGCACCTGTATCTTTTCGTAATCGAATTTCTTTTTAAAATGCAGAATCATCTAAATCTTGAAATGGATCGCCCCTATCTCTCACTTCGTTTTCCAGATATTGCAAATACACAAGATGAGGTGCTAAATTCATATCGACGATTATTCTAATCACGGCTTCTGGATGCAAATGCATGCAATCAGCAATGTAGGTATCTAGGAGGACGTAATATATATCTATATCGCAGTCTGCATACACAAAAATTAAGAGGTCGACTGATAACCGTATTTAAAAGGCTTTTCCATTGCTGCTGTTAGCTTCTTAAACACTCGCCAATGACCGGTACTTTTAAACCCGGTTAAATGTCCAAAAACCCTTAAACGAGCTTGGTGTAACAGAAATTCTACTTAACCATGGTAAGTTACTAATTTTACGGCGGTAAAGTCGTAACCGAGATTGAAGCAACCCGCCAATAGAGTGTTAGTTGGGAGGCCGGAGGGAATAAGTCCTCTGGGGAGGCCGAGACGTAGGCGGGAGGATAATTTTGAAATTTATTTGAGGGAGGTGGGATATGATTGTAAAGACTGGATTAACCTTACTCAAGATAGGGACCGATGGCTGGTTTATGTGAGAGCGGCAATGAACCTCCGGGTTACTTAAAAGCCATAATTATTATTATTATTATTATTATTATTATTATATTAGTGTGATTAATATTATGTTAAAAAAGGAATTGGATTATATTTTTTCTACTTATGTTTATTGGATTTGTGTTACCTCATCAGTCATCATTTTATTTATATTTATTTCTACGAATTACGTTACCTAATTATGGTACTTTAATTTATGAATAATATTACTCTTCACCAAAGAGAACATGGTTGTATGGAAGACTAGTAATGTTATAAAATAAATAAACATTATGTTCTTCAGTTCAAGATTCCACGTTTTATTGATTATTTATCCACTTTCCGTAATAGTAAATAATTCTGTGTGTGTTTTTTTAAGTGGTTTACGCAGAGCTTCATGGAGCTCGTTTCTTTCTATCTTCTTTTTTACGTAGCTGCAGCGTTTAACGTTTACCTCACATGTTAATTTGTTAGCAATTAGTACTACAAATTACTTTATCAATTTCATTTTGTCTGTCATATATAACAAGAGTGAAAGTTAAATAGGCCTTTCATATAAAATAACTACGCAAATAGTTGTAATCACGCAAATATAATTTGCAACCGCCATTTTACAATGAAGAGAAGCACTTTTTTTTTCTCGCCAATTGGCAAAGCGAAAGCGCTTTACTACAACGCTTTTAAATCACGCTTGGTTTCACTTTCAAAGTACGTTATAAAATCGTCTCAATCTATCTAAATTTTAAATCTGCCGCCACAAATTTGTACTCGGTACTGTACTCGGATCAACCGAGTAATGACGTCACACTACCTGCTCCGAACCGAACCGCTCCATTCCCAGCCCTAATTTGCTCTCTCAAACTGCTCTTGTGTAGCGGAGAGCTCTCTTGCACAAGGAGCACGAGTTGGCCATCACTGTCTTAGATGGTACCGTTCCCTTCTGCTGTCTTTATTCCTTTCTTGCTAAAGGAGAAAACTCCTTAAACCCGCACTTCTGTCGCCTTTTTCCTCTTCTCTTCAACAAGATCTAATTCTTTCAAACTTCAAGTAGGTTGTTTAATTCTGTTGACAGTAGGCCTACGTCAGTTCTTTTTTATGCCTTTGAATTTACAAAGAAGGCTGGGAATAGTGCCTCGAAGATTTCGAATTTCATACTTTGCTAGGTAAAGTTCCATCAGATTAGTGAAGTATAAACCGTGCTGGTACGTCTCCACAGTCACAGATGCATTAACGATCAGGACGCCCCCATGCGATTCTCTTTCTGACGAAATCTCTTTCTTCCCCACGCACTTTGCTCTATTCTCAGTCCGGTCCTGTTTCCGTTATAAAATCTTTAATACGAAAATGTTCCTCACTCTCATTTATATGAAAATAACATCACAAATGCGAAGTTTAGTAGGGGAATTAACTACAAAAATATCAAATAGGCCTAAAACTACTCATAGATGTTTCCCCCAAACGCTGTAACCAGGGCCTGGTATACAATTCCAGAGGCCCGGAGCTTAATTTTCTTTATGAGGCCCCTTCTTTTCATATATGGTAACTAGACCTATCTTATTTTATTTAAATTGTCTCCTTTCACCATGTATTTCTCCCACAGAGGTTTTTATTAATTCTCTATTTTGAGGAGAAGGATTCAAAATAAAGTAGACCCATAAGATATCAGTGATTAGGCTTATGTGTGGCCAAAGACAGGGTCAAAGCTGATTGCATTGGTTGTAGTACCGGTACTATCCCTTGTTTTCTCTAGTGCAATAATTCAGAAGTTTGAAAGCAATGCTTATATTTCCTAAATTCTTGCTTAGGCTTAGAAAAAAAAAATATCTTAGCTTTCCACAATTTAGTCGCTGTGGCGGATTATTCTCTGTATGCCAAAATCTCCATTAAACTGTGTTAAAACATTCTCAACTTTTTGAAACTGGAGGTCTCTGTGGGTAAAAGAGTTACTGCTAGTATTATGAACGAACATATTTGCTCAATGATCATCGTTGTTTTTCCCCCATTGTTGAACTTCAATAGTTTTCCGTTTTCTTTTATTAGCTACTAACTCAAATTGACTTGGGAATTAAATTTTTAATTACGGTCATTCCTATAAAAATACTTTAACACTACTGCACACCGATAATGGTCCTATACCAACAAAAATTAGATAAGCTGTAAGGAACACAAGCACTAGGCACTTGGTTTAACACTCACTGCAATGAGAACTGACAATGTTGTTGAGTTTGGCTGCTGAATTCATTATTAATCATTTAAATGGCCTACTGTTACAATTTGAATAAACTGTATATGGTAGCCAACTTTTCAACTTAAACACTAGTGATGGGCGAAGTTGTTCTTTTCCCGGAACAGTTCCGACGGTTCCGGTTCCGAAAAAATACTATGTTCCAAATAACAGTTCCGAAATAACAGTCACCAGTGGTGATGAGTCGGAGTCGTTGAGTCGTTCAAACGAACGGTACAGTACCCTCCCTCTTCACCATGCAGCTCACACTGGAGCACTCATAGGCATGACATAGTACACATTCTTATCTATAGATGGCACTGCAATGCACATTCGAATCGATTTTGGAAAATTGCTGTGCATGCGGACAGAACTCAAAAGCTTAATGTTGTTAATTACACAGCTATTGACTACAAGGACAGAATACAACACTTTGTTTTCGTACATATAGTTATAAATACATGGTAGCCAACTAAAAAAAAATAACATAACATTTAAAACATATGGTATGTAATTTCTGTTCTCTCTCTTACATAATAATAAAAAAAAAAACAAATCATTAATTTTTAGTTTTACTTTTCTTAATGCACAGTTATAATAATAATAATAATAATAATAATAATAATAATAATAATAATAATAATAATAATAATAAATATTACAATTTCATAAATAAAAAAGATATATATTGGCAGTACTGAAACCTGGAAACCCCGCAGTGGGTTAGTAAAATGTTGGAATCGCATCTTTACCAAAGTGTAATTTAAACTTCGCATTAAACCTCGCTCTCCAAATCAGTACTTATATGGGTAGTTTCCAACAAATAATGCTACAACATGTTTGTCGTTCTTTGATAACAGAGAAGATAGCACAAAAACTTGTGCTTGTCAGACTTAACCTCAACAAACGACATACAGACATTGTAACTAAACCACTCATTACCATTTACGACTTTAACCTTTGTATAGAATCAGCTGATCAATGAATTAATAATAGTGTGCGTACTTTATGACTTTGTAGAATGTTTATAAAACAGAATTAGTCAACTAATGGTGAAATAAACCATAAAGCGGGAATGAATATTACAGATTATTAAATACTTACTATAACATTACAGATGATTGGCCAGTCTTACAAATGTTGATATTAAAGTTCGCGCCACCGCAAGGATTTCAATTTCCATGCGCCCCCCTCCAACCACGTGAGAGTTTCAAATACCAACTTCATCCAACGAAGTTCCAAGTACAACATAAAGAACAACGAGAACAGTGTAACTGCTGCTGTCGTTGGTTCATCGGAACAAGCACCGACGTTCCGACTGTTATCTCGGAGTCGGAACATACCTTGTGCAACGCGGTACTGCGAGCCCGCAACAGCTGGGCAAGTGAGCAGCTCGGAGTCGGAACACTGTTATTTCGGAACAGGAGGTTCCGACCTACTGTTCATTTTTGCAACAGTTCCGAGACCGGAACAGTTCCAAAATAACTGTTGTGTTATTTTTTACCCATCTCTATTAAACACATTAAACTCTGCAATCAACTTATTAGCACAGTCTAGTATATACAGTCATGAAGGTCAATAAGTAGTAAATATGCATCCATAGTTGATAACCACTAGGATCGCTAATATCGCCTCATTACAGACAATGCGAAATACTACCGTCACAATCTATTTATTGTTTCTAGCACCCTCACAACCCAAGCTTCGTGACTGTATATACTATAGTCCCGTCGCTCTAATTTCCGGCAGCCAATCGCGTTGCAGGTCGGCTACATTTAAACGTGTGCGTCTTGTGATTCGCTTATGAAGACGTTATTTATTTCTTAACGCTCGATAAATACTTATTATAATCGCCCGCCATTTTGGCTCTTTCGTTGGCGTTCGCAGAAAGCGTTATTTGCCGCTCAATTATTTTCTGAATTACAGTGCGTTTGATTTATTATCATAGGAGCTACGATATGATAATGTTTAACGTTGTTGCAAATAGATTCCTCGTATGGTAGCTCGGCAACGAAAGAACAAAAATGGCGAACGATACTACCTACCTAGACTTTATAGAGCCTTCACTTCCTAAGACGTAAGGAAAGAGGAGGAGTCACGCCGGGAATAACAGCGTCGCGACTATAGACTGTGTTATTACTCTAAACGTAAAACAATAAAGTGATTTTGACGCATTTTCTAACATATTAATTCCTTACATAATTACTTATTTCCTCAATTCTGATTTTCAGTTGGCAGAGTTGTTTCTATTTAATTTGCATAATTCATTAAAAAAAAAGCTTGTTCCTGGATTTTGAGGCCTGAGCAGAGGCTCCTGCCTAAATCAGGCCCTGGCTGTAACTGGTTTTTTAAACCGCAATTTGCTACCACCTGTCTTCGGACAGTTGACTAAATAAAACAACATAGCTCTCCAAAATCATTACGATGCTGAATGGGCATCGGTGCGGTTCGATACACTGGCCAAAATGTTAAGAAAATATTTCTTTCCCCATGAAAACTGGAATCAGCACTCATTTCGTAATGCACTGCAAGACATGACGCCCCCCAGACCATTACACTACGGCGCAGGCTACCACCACCACTACCACTAATAATAATAATAATAATAATAATAATAATAATAATAATAATAATAATAATAATAATAATAATAATAATAATAACAACAATAATAATAACAATAATAATACTTACTTACAAATGCCTTTTAAGGAACCCGAAGGTTCATTGCCGCCCTTACATAAGCCCGCCATCGGTCCCTATCCTGTGCAAGATTAATCCAGTCTGTTTCATCATATCCCACCTCCCTCAAATCCATTAATAATAATAATAATAATAATAATAATAATAATAATAATAATAATATGTATAAAACTTACTGGTATCAACTTCTACATAAAACAAAACTATTGGGATATTCAGAAAATAAAGGAAGATTGATTTCAGTACTTGACTAGTGTCTTTGCTAAAATGTAATCTTAAAAGAGTCTGTTAACAAGGGAAGCTCGTTTCCTCAGTCACTGTTATATAAAATTGAGTTTGTATAGGCCTACTAAGCTATGTGACCATTTTGTATGTGGAACGAAATTAGAGGCGCTGCAATCTTGGTTGTTACTCTATATGAATGAGAAAAACATAGTCTATGACCAAAATAAGAGAACGATCGTACTGCATAGGGGACATAACAGCGGCGCGCTATGTAGTACTAGCAATTTCCGTTCCACAAACAGAATGATTAGGTAATATGTACTATATGTACTTGCTGAATGTTACTGAATGTTATTGAATATTAGACTGCAGTAACTTAGCGCGATCCTGTATGTTACATGTAGATAATGTCTCGGCGCACTAAGTAGACCTAGCAGTCTTCTCGAATATAATATTACAGAATTAATAACAAATTGTCCCAATACTCCTAATCATGCAAAGTAGTTAAAATCTGAATACCGATTTGAAAAGCTCGTGTTTACTTATGGATTTCACTCTCAAAATCTAGATCCAATTCTTGTGGGTTTGGATGTGGCAAGCGATTGAAGTTAGAGAGCGAGCGAATGTTTCCAGTAGAGCTCTCAATCGATCAAAATATTTAATCGATTAACAATTTGAATTTAATCGATTTCAAAAAAGTTTTAATATACTGTAATACACAATTATTGTTAAATTTAAATTGTGTTTTGTGTTAAGCATAAGTATCAAATGTAGTATACGGTATATGTTTATATACTGTACCGTTGTATTACAAAAAATGCTCTTTTAATTAATATTTAAGGAGAAAAATTCGCTCCGGCGCCGGGGATCGAACCCAGGTCCTTGGTTCTACGTACCAAGCGCTCTAACCACTGAGCTACGCCGAATTCAAAAAAGCACCGGACCGAACCCCTCTCCTTCATTGTTTTCCTTTGTGGCCTGACTCCAAGTTAGGCATACATGTTGACGTATATGTCCAATGTCAACTGCCATTATACTAGGAGCACAAGCTGAGTTACTCGTTTGTCCGGGATTCCGCAATTACGTGCACAGTAATCTGTACAATATATGCACTGCAGCTATGAGAATATTATAGATTTATTAATTTGTCCTACAGAATAATATATGTGATATTGACAAATAATATTTGAGGAGAAAAATTCGCTCCGGCGCCAGGGATCGAACCCGGGTCCTTGGTCCCGACCAAACAAGTCACTCAGCTGAGTGCGCTCCTAGTATAATGGCAGTTGACATTGGACATACACGTCAACATGTATGCCTAACTTGGAGTCAGGCCACAAAGGGAAACAATGAAGGGGAGGGGTTCGGTCCGGTGCTGTGGATTGAATTCGGCGGAGCTCAGTGGTTAGAGCGCTTGGTACGTAGAACCAAGGACCCGGGTTCGATCCTCGGCGTCAGAGCGAATTTTTCTCCTCAAATATTAATTGCCAATATCGCAGATATTATTCTGTAGGACAAATTAATAAATCTATAATATTCTCATAACTGCAGTGCATATATTTGTACAGATTACTGTGCATGTAACTGCGGAATCCCGGACAAACAACTCGCTGAAACTAGCTTCAAATAGCTGACTCACAACAGTGACGTCATGACACTTTGAAATGAACACCCAGTATATTTATTCAACAAGATCAGAACAGAAAATGTACCCTTACGCAAATATGCTGATGGAAATGGCATTCAATATTGTTTTGCAATTCAGGAAATATTCAGCTATAAAGGTGGAGCATTCGACCAAAATTTCAATATGCACGTTGTAGGAAACACAATTTTTAGGTTAAAATCAGAAGATAATTCTTCTTTTCCGACAAGAAAACTGTCATTTGTCTTCAAGAAGAAATTTTTCATACAATTATTTTTTTTTCGATAATATTCCTTTAATTTTAATGCCAATTAATGAATATGTTTTATACCCCCAAAGATATCAAACGAGAGTTCATCATGTATCGCTAGAAAATCACTGAGAGTGGAAAATGAATTGAAATCCCAATTGACAACTCAGCGAGATCACAAGTTTAATTTACTTCTTTATCGTTGCTTCACTCTTATCCTGAACGGCGAACACGGTTAAAGTTGGACCCTGAAGAATAGAATTAAATAAACTAAAAATATCGTATAGGTACGCAATACTTGCAAACCAAGTAAGTCCCTTGGACGAACTCATTCTTATTAAACTCTGTGTCTCAAAAGTCTGAGGTAAACAAAAATATTCCAGTGAACTGATAAAAATCAGAGAGAGCTATTAAGTTGAGCTTAGTTAAAATATAATTTTAATATACTCGTTGGTTCCGCGGATCCCTTTGAATTCACTAGGGGTCCGCGGACCACAGGTTGGGGACCGCTATAAATTAGAACATACATTTTGGAAGGGTCAGGTCTACTTTTCCGAGGTATATGTATTGTCTGTCTGTTACAGATACTGAGTTAATGAGATTTAACGATGTTACGGGCCAGCGTGACTTCCAGCATATTTTGTGTCTAGCGCAGACTAGTGAATGAACATTATTCAACTGGTTGGCAAGTTGGCATAGCGCTGGCCTTCTATGCCCAAGGTTGCGGGTTCGATCCCGGGCCAGGTCGATGGCATTTAAGTGTGCTTAAATGCGACAGGCTCATGTCAGTAGATTTACTGGCATGTAAAAGAACTCCTGCGGGACAAAATTCCGGTACATCCGGCGACGCTGATATAACCTCTGCAGTTGCGAGACTCGTTAAATAAAACATAACATTTTTTTTAACATTATTCAATGCTAAAATAATTAATATTCCATACATAGCTTCCTAAACAATTTATTTAAGAAGATTATACAAGGCGTTTCCGGGCTAGTGTTACAAACTTTCAGGGATGATGGGTAAGGGCACATGTATCAATTTGAGATAAGGAACCCTGGTCCGGAAATGACCGAGTCGAAAGTTATAAGCAAAAATAGTTGTGTGGAAATGAAATAATTTTATTCCTCTGTACACCTTATTTGTATGTATTTATCTGTACATATTACACTAACTGTAATATTATTTGTAATTGTAATTGTAAATTTAATACTAATTGTAATTTTATTGTTGATATTGTAATTGGAATCTCCTGGTAGAGGGGCAGAGAAGGCCTGACGGCCTTATCTCTACCAGGTTAAATAAATAAGTACTACTACTACTACTACTACTACTACTACTACTACTACTACTACTACATACTGTATTCATCTGACGTTGTTTACGTTGTCTATTACCGTATTCCGTTCAGTGCGCTGTCTGAGGGGTGGGCACAGGAAACTACACTAAAGCAATGCAGATAGCGTAATGTGTAACGGACATGGTCGGTCCTGATATACACGTCTGTAGTCAGCAGTGTATGTGTACAAGTTGCAGTGTCCAGTCGATCAGTCATAGTGAAATGGAGGAGTACACGAGAGCGGAATATGCAGACCTAATTTTCGAATATGGATGAGCCAATGGGAACAGTAGACAAGCTCACAGATTGTATCGGGCCCAATACCCACGTAGGAGACATCTTTCCATGACTGTTCCAAAGGTTAAGGAAAGGAGGGCACGTGGTGCCAAATTACAATTCCATTTCCACACAACTATTTTTGCTTATAACTTTCGATTCAGTCATTTCCGGACCAGGGTTCCTGATCTCTAATTGATACATGTGCCCTTCGCCATCATCCCTGAAAGTTTGTAACACCAGTCCGGAAACACCCTATATATAGGGGAAAGGAACTGTTTACCCCATCCCATTATCTCCTGGCTTAATGATGCCTTAATGGTGTCTTCCAACATTTAACTGAACACCAACATATATAAAAATGAATATAACTATTATAAAACATAGCGAATTCATCCTTTCATGGAATTAGTTCACCTGAAGAACATGGAGAAAGAATAAGTGGTAGTTTCGTATAAAAAACAACGAACTATTAAATTTGGCAACGTCACAGGATAGCTACGGAAACGCAAAATAAAACAAAAAAAAATGTTGGATGTTTATCACCTGCACACTTTTCACAGCCTCATGCTGAGCAACGTTTACAACCAACACTGACCTCGCTTTAGTACACAGTATTCGGTACAGTATCTGTCTCGACATTGCACGTCCTTAGACAACTGAGCCACGCGATAACAGGCAGTGTACAGAGCACTCGAACGTAATCACCCTCCATGCCGCAATCGCACACCCGCGTCTAATCATCTCCATCTGTCTGACTCGGATTTCGTCGCTTGACCTCCACCCAAAGGGCCTGTCGCATCTCTAAACCAGGTCAATTTTATCCTCCTTACACTCTCCTCACTTCTTGCTTACTCTCCGAGATTTCTTATTTATTTAACTGATTGAACATTTCACATCCCATCGCATTGCAGCACACCGAAGTGTCAGACGTAAATGTCAAACATACAGTTACGATAGGCCTATCCTATTCGTTACAAGAAGAAATTGAACTGATATTTACATACTCACTTACAAATGGCTTTTATAGAACCCGGAAGCTTAATGACGCCCTCACATAAGCCCGCCATCGGTCCCTAATCTGAGTAAGATTGATTCAGTCCCTAGCATCATAACCCACCTCCGTCAAATGAATTTCAATATTATCCTCCCATCTACATCTCGGCCTCCCCAAAGATCGTTTTCCCTCTGGCCTCCCATCTAACACACTCTGGATTCGCCCATACGTGCTACATGTCCTCCCCATCTCAAACGTCTGGATTTAGTGTTCCTAATTATGTCAGGTGAAGAATACAATGCGTGTAGTATGCGTTGTATAACTTTCTCCATTCTTCTGTAACTTCATCCCTATTAGCCCCAAATGTTTTCCTAAGCACCTTAATCTCGAACACTCTTAATACCTGTTCCTCTTTCAAAGTGAGACTCCTAGTTTCACAACCATACAAGACCCTTAATAGAAATGTTTTATAAATTCTAACGTTCTGCCTTTCTTGAGAGCAGACTGGATACTGTAACAAAAGCTTCTCGACCGAATAATAACAGGAATTTCCCAAATTTATTCTGCGTTTAATTTCCACCAGAGTGTCATTTATATTTATTATTGTTGCTCCAAAATATTTCAATTTTTGCATCTTTTCAAACGATAAATTTTCAATTTTTATATTTCCATTTCATGCTATGTTCTGGTCACGAGATATAATTACATGTTTTGTCTTTTCGTGATTTACTTCCAAATCTATCTCATTGCTTGCTTCACGTAAAAGTTCAGCGCTTTTCCTAATAGTTTGTAAACTTTCTCCCAATATAATCACGTGAGATTTACATAGGTAGAAATTTATAAATTAAACCTACTAAGAAAGGGATGAAACCGTGTCCAACATTATGGACGATATACTATAATATGACCACATTTTCCAGAAAGGAACCAAACCACATTGTACCTAAATTGAAAAAATCCACTTAAAAGTTAAAGGTGAGTGATAAATTCAAAAGTAAATATAACTACTTACTCCTTGCTTAACCAAAAGCGTATTACACGAAGTATCTTTGTTAAAAATACGGATCCTTAGAATTATTTAATTATTGTGACATTAAATTTGTTTCTGAGTTGGTTCCTTTCTGCAGAATGTGGCCTAATCAGCAACACGAGTTCTGACAGTACGGTACAGTCAGTACAAATGGGTTTTTGATCGTGGAAATCACAATACTTACTTACTTACTTACAAATGGCTTTTAAGGAACCCGAAGGTTCATTGCCGCCCTCACATAAGCCCGCCATCGGTCCCTATCCTGTGCAAGATTAATCCAGTCTCTATCATCACACCCCACCTCCCTCAAATCCATTTTAATATTATCCTCCCATCTACGTCTCGGCCTCCCTGAAGGTCTTTTTCCCTCCGGTCTCCCAACTAACACTCTATATGCATTTCTGGATCGCCCATACGTGCTACATGCCCTGCCCATCTCAAACGTCTGGATTTTAAGTTCCTAATTATGTTAGGTGACGAATACAATACGTGCAGTTCTGTGTTGTGTAACTTTCTCCACTCTCCTGTAACTTCATCCCGCTTAGCCCCAAATATTTTCCTAAGCACCTTATTCTCAAACACCCTTAACCTATGTTCCTCTGTCAGAGTGAAAGTCCAAGTTTCACAACCATACAGAAGAACCGGTAATATAACTGTTTTATAAATTCTAACTTTCAGATTTTTGGACAGCAGACTGGATGATAAGAGCTTCTCAACCGAATAATAACACGCATTTCCCATATTTATTCTGTGTTTAATTTCCTTCCGAGTGTCATTTATATTTGTTACTGTTGCTCCAAGATATTTGAATTTTTCCACCTCTTTGAAGGATAAATCTCCAATTTTTATATTTCCATTTCGTACAATATTCTGGTCACGAGACATAATCATATACTTTGTCTTTTCGGGATTTACTTCCAAACCGATAGCTTTACTTGCTTCAAGTAAAATTTCCGTGTTTTCCCTAATCGTTTGTGTATTTTCTCCTAACATATTCACGTCATCTGCATAGACAAGAAGCTGATGTAACCCGTTCAATGGAAATCAGAATACTAGAAAGCAAAACAAAATATATTATCTGGTTGCCTTTATTCCAATGCTCTGATGACTGCTAGCTTGAGTTAGGCTATGTGAACACAGGCGACAAATTGACTGCACGGCAACAGTGAAAGACAAAACTGTCGCGTCGTCGGTGTCTGTGTTCACCAGACACAGTTTTGTTGCCAGTGTCATCATTGATGTAGTAGATGTACAGTACGTGCTATTTTGAATCCTGTAGTCTTATATCTGACAACTTGATATGTACGCCTTCTTTGAATTTGCTATGAATTTGAAAAGGTTCGATTTGTAGAATGTAAATATCACGCCATTTTATTTCGTGACCAGTCTCGAAACCGTATTGTGTTCTTCTCGTTTTGTCAATATGGCACTGGTTTATGTGTTGCTAAATACAGTCCCACCAATCCATGGGATTCCACTTGGGTTTGTTGTTGAATAACACTTGTCGAAGAGTGTTGCCGAATTTAAAAGCAGCTCTGATACTTTATTTCTAAGATTTTTCTTTAATTCGCTCCGAAATGTTCCCCTTTTTTGTTTCATTGATTAATTTCACAGGATAGCCGTTAGGAATTAAGGTATTAGTGAGGGTTTGTATTTCACGTCGGAAATCACATTTATTGTATATTGCTTTTATGGAGGGTGAATAAAATGCCTCTTTTAACATGTGTGGGGATATTGGAGTCTAAGTGAAAATACTTTCCTCTGTGCATATGTGTGGGTTAGTGTATGGGAGTCCACCTGTAACTTATGTAGACAACAATTTCACACGACTATCCACAAGTAGCATATATACAGTGCTCTTGTTTCCTGCACATGCGCAGTGTGTTGTAAGCGAAACTCATACAATAAGGGAGCTGCAAATATTATTTCTGCAGTGTCTAGGAAAAGTGACATAAGTCAGTTTCCACAAACCTTTTTTGATAATTTATTGAAAACTTACGGAACATCTGCTCGCTTGGAAAAAGAGACATAAGTATTTCTCCCATTACAATAATTCATACAGAAAAAAAATCAAATTGACATAAGCCAGTGTAAGTTGTCAATAAATTGTCAAAATAGGTTTGTGGAAACTTACTTATGTCACCTTTCCCAAGCACTGCAGATTTCTGTATCTCTACATCCCTACTAGTGTACTGTAATGTTCCAACACGAGCAAGGCAACCAAGATATTACAAAATCCGTTTTATTCCATACGAAAAACTAATCGTAAGATAAGTCCACCGCTGTGGAGTAACGGTTTGCACATCTGACCGTGAACGAGCGGGCCCGGATTCAAATACTGGTTGGGGCAAATTAGCAAGGTTTCTTCGAGGTTTTTCCTCAACCAATCGAAGCAGAACTGTTGAGTAACATTCGAAGTTGAACTTCGGATTCAATTTGCCATCATAATTACACTTCCTCTCTTTCGTCATCTCCTTTTCTTTCCTAGGTTGTTGTTTGTTATTTAGTAGGTTATTTTACGACGCTTTATCAGCATCTTAGGTTATTTAGCGTCTGAATGAGATGAAGGTGATAATGCCGGTGAAATGAGTGCGGGGTCCAGCACTTAAAGTTACCCAGCATTTGCTCATATTGGGTTGAGAGAAAACCCCGGAAAAAACCTCAACCAGATAAATTGCCCTACCGGGAATCGAACCCGGGCCACCTGGTTTCGCGGCCAGACGCGCTAGCCATTACTCCACAGGTGTGGACCTTTCCTAGGTTTCGGGCTTGCTCCGATGTAGAGTTAGCTGCGGGCCGCCGCCTAACTTGAACCCCGTAGATATGTGGTCGTTCGTTGTTTGTGGTAGTGCTATACACCGTGGGCTCTCCACTGGCCTCATGGTTAACTTGTGGGAGCGCATTGACGCTTATGTAGAAAGGTAAAGGGATCATGTAGGCTGTTGGGAAGTTTGGAGTCAGCGCACAATGGGATGCACACCATTTCATTCAGTTAGTAAAATGGGCCCAACCGAACGGCTGCGTGCGAGGACAGTTCCAGTCTGTGTCCTGCAGTCGCAAGATACGAGATAAAATGGTTAAGATATGAAGAGGTGAAAGTGGAGGGCAGCAAATAATTTCATAACAATGTCGAACAAACATGACAGGCTTCCTTCTGCAGGGCGAACAGAGGCGAATATCGAACTTCGCTGTAGTCGTATAAAACTTGAACCGAACATAGCGCCTGTAATGAACGAAGCTAATCCCTACAAGTACTTTTATATGGATGAATTACAAGTTCATTTTATCTTTCAATCTCGCTATCACAACACAATCAGGCTAAATACTAGAGAAGGAGAGATCATGAACGAGTCGTTCATAATGATCGAATTATTTAACTGAACGAACGAATCGCGGTTCAGTAATCGAAATGAATGGAATCCTTTGTGAATAGAAAGTTCAATCGATCATCTTCTCGGTCCTCATTTATTATGAATCTCTTTCTACGATAAATCTCTCTGAATCAAGGTTACCTCATCGTTGTTATGTCAGCTGGTTAGACGATGTTCACTTTTGATTGAGGATTGAAAGAACGGTGTTGAGGGGAGTGGAACAAAGGGATATAACGCACGCTGCGGTGTTTGCGACATGTGGCGACTCATTAAGGAGCCTAGTTAAGATCAGTTGTTTTAGTAATCCTTATAGTACGATGGATAGAATTTGTCAGTGTAATTTTTGTGTTTAAATGTATTGATATTGTAGAACAGTGGTCGTCAGCACTCGCTGAAATGGGTAAAGGGTAACGAGTGTATCGTAATACGCTCCGTCGTGCAGAAGAGAGAGGCAGAAAGCATACCCGCCAGCAGTACCGGATGCACGCGGGTAAGCGACGCTAGCCCAAGGGTACACTGTGCTGATGACCGCTGATATAGAATATCTGTTTTATTAATGATCTGAAACTGGTGAAAAATAAAATTGCTACTTTCGCAGGAATATATCAACTCTCTCATTTTTAATTATCACTCCAATCCAGTCAAAATTATGATTGTCTTAATTGCATTTATATTAGTCAACTTAAACATAATTATGCAACTGACTTATTCTTATGGATACAAAGCCTATTATGTGTACGCCTATCACTTTTTTTTTCTTCATATTTTTTTAAATAAAAATGTACCTGAAGTTTAAAAATATCATTTAAGCTTACAGGAAAATAAAAAAAAAACACATACTTGTCTTATGAATACTATTGGGTGGCGCAGGGAAACGGGAAATATTGAATTAACGTAAATGACACGAATAAACACAGTACAAACATTATTTATTGATGGAAGTGCAGGTACATAATGTGTCATTTATGTTGCCATTATTACACTATCACTTGTCATATTGCTTCTTGAAGATGACATCGGAAAGATGTCCTCCATTTCGGCGTACACATTCTGATAGCCTTATGTGGAAACTCTGGAATGCTCGGTGTATCATGTCTCCTCTGTTTTTTTTTTTGTTATCTTACGACGCTTTATCAACATCTTGGGTTATTTAGCGTCTGAATGAGATGAAGGTGATAATGCCGGTGAAATGTGTCCGGGGTCCAGCACCGAAAGTTACCCAGCATTTGCTCATATTGGGTTCAGGGAAAACCCCGGAAAAACTTCAACCAGGTAACTTGCCCCGACCGGGAATCGAACCCGGGCCACCTGGTTTCGCGGCCAGACCGTTACTCCACAGGTGTGGACCCTCTGTTTTAGTTCAGCATTGGTTGCAGGACGTTTGCGGCACACATTGCTTTTAACATGTCCCCACAGGAAGAAATCGCAAACACTGAGATCAGGAGATCTCGCAGTCCATGGAATGTCACTGTTACGTGATATGACGCGCCTTCCAAACAATTGGCGAACGGCTTCCATCGATTGTCGAGCAGTATGTAACGTGGCTCCATACTGGTAAAACCACATGTTTTCGATGTTAAAATCGTTCAGCCTCGGTACAAAGAATGTTTCAAGCATAGCAACACACTGCTCGACAATCGATGGAAGCCTTTGGCCAATTTGTTTGTAAGGCGCATCATGTCACGTAACAGTGATATACCATGGGCCTGCGACATCCCCTGATCTCAGTGTTTGTGATTTCTTCCTGTGGGGGCATCTTAAAAGCAATGTGTACCTGCAACCATCGCTGAACTAAAACAGAGGATTGGAGACGAAATCACTGGCATTCCTCGAGACATGATACACCGAGCATTCCAGAGTTTCCACACCAGGGAATGGAGCACATCTTTCCGATGTCATCTTCAAGAAGTAACATGACAAGTGACATTGTGTAATAATGGCGACATAAATGGCATAAGCCACCGGCGTGGCTCAGTCGGTTAAGGCACTTGCCTGCCGGGCTGAACTTGCGTTCGGTCGCGGGTTCGATCCCCGCTTGGGCTGATTACCTGGTTGGGTTTTTCCGAGGTTTTCCCCAACCGTAATGTGAATGCAAGGTAATCTATGACGAATTCTCGGCCGCATCTCGCCAAATATCATCTCACTATCACCAATCTCATCGACGCTAAATAACCTAGTAGTTGATACAGCGTCGTTAAATAACCAACCAAAAAAAACTAAATGGCATATTAAGTACATACCTTTTTTTTTAGAATATTTTCATGGTTAGTATCTTTACAATATGAAGGGGTGAGAATGATAGACAAAATTTCGCAGGAGAGCGTATTAAAAGTTTAGAGTCCAATGTTATTGGGTGCGGTATCATAATTTCTTCAGCGTATATTTACGTCATTTGTTGAGTAAATTTTATAATATTTTACTAGTAGCTTCCCCATATGAAGAGTCCACTGCAAGAATGATGGATGTCACTTTCTTGTCGAAAATGAACCAAGACTGTCAATGCATAACTTAAGACATATAGAATGTACATACAGAATTATATGGCATTAACACTGATAGTCCTTGTTCAGTAATGATCGGAAAATCACAGTTAAGCTTTTTGAGCGCTTAAGTAACTTCAAACTTTCAATTGCTTCTCCTGCAAAATGTATTCCAAATGACATCCATCATTCTTGCAGTGGACTCTTCATATGTGTAAGAAATAAACACGCACAAAAAACTAATTTCGTTAGAAGTGTGGCTGTGGGCTGTCTCATTCTCATCTCTTCATAAGCCAATTAACTCGACCACCCGAGAACGACAGTCTTCTTTTCTTATCGTGTCAATTGTCCACTAATTCAGTCAATTGCAATATGTCATCTAGTGTGCAAAAAGTGAATGTGAAGCAAATTTAACATAGTAACGAACGAACGATATCACTGAATAGAAATATAAATCCAGTCGTATACGTTCATACCGATATGGGATCATATCTGAATCAAATGAGCGAATATATTCTAGTGAATCACTGCAGCTGAATCGATTCTCCCTTACGAATCTGACTTCTCATTTCTACTAAACACACACTTGAACAAAAAAAAAAAAATCTCTAAGGAGATTCGGGAGTACAGGTTGAAATCTCTCTTCTATGTAATGTTTCTCAATATAGCCTACAGTTAATTCTATTAGATCAACACATGGAGTAGATATAAGTGATGCTTGGCTCACGAGCATGTCACACTCGACACTTCAATTCCAGCTGACCGGCTGGCAGCGCCCTCGCCATCATGCGTTGAGTAAAGTGTTGTGTAGAGATGTCGCCATCTCTCCATCTTCATCTGTCAGACGTCGCAGGCCATTTGTACCTGTTTGTGTTATCTTGCCCAACTTCATTATTGATTTCCAAACATAGTAACCAGAACAATTTCGTAAAATAATTTGGAAAGAGAAGATTGAAATTATTTGAAACTACATCAAGTTTAATTATGCCCCTTAACCAATTAACAGACAAATTATTATTTTTTTGTACAAATAAGGTGAAATTGTAGGAAGTCCCAAAAGGTACTTTACAACTTTGATGTGTTGTAATTCGGTCTGTAATTGACATATAGGAACAAACCATAGTTTATATGATTCACCAACTCTTGAAGTTTTATTATGTCACTGACTGACTGATTTTTCTTTTCCAGGTGATAAGAACATTTGAACAAAAGAATGGCATCTGTACAAGAAAAAGCTCAGTGCGTGGAGTGGTTTATTGAAACCAGATCAGACATTCAGGTGCAGAGGAGATTCAGAACACGATACCGGAAACACCCACCCTCTCGGCCATCCATAAGAAAGTGGTACAACAACTTAATGCAGACAGGAGGTGTGGATGTTAAGCACCATACGGGCAGGCCAAGAACAAGTGAAGAAGACACTGAACGAATACGGCTGTCTTTCCAGCGATCACCGCAGAAGTCTGTTCGAACAGAATCGCGAGAGTTGCAGATCCCTCGCTCGACAGTACACAGGGTACTCCGAAAGCGCCTAAGTCTGTATCCATATCGAATACAACTGATACAGGCAATGCAACCGAATGACAGACCTTTGCGTATGCAATTTGCTGTGGATATTCTTTCAAGAATTGATGATGATAACAATTTTCTGAACAAAGTGGCATTTTCGGATGAATCAACTTTCCATGTGTGCGGTAATGTAAGAATCTGGGGCTCAACCAATCCACATATGGTAAGGGAGGTGATTCGTGACAGTCCCAAAGTCAATGTCTGGTGTTGTGTGATGGTTGACCGCATTATAGGCCCATTCTTTTTTGCTGAACAAACGGTTAATGCAACAACTTACAAAGACACGTTGGAGCTGTATGCGATACCACAACTGTTTGAGCTTCAACCAACAGTCTTCTTTCAACAAGATGGTGCACCACCACATTGGGCTTTAGAAGTGAGACGGACCCTGGACAACACATTCCCCGCACGTTGGATCGGAAGGGGAGGTCCAATTGCGTGGCCTCCCAGATCCCCAGACTTGACACCCCTGGACTTTTTTGTGGGGGTTTGTCAAATACAAAGTCTATAGAACTCGTGTGATTGACCTTCATGATTTGAAGGCTAGAATAAGAGCTGCCATTGCCTCAGTTGACATCGATATGCTAAGGAGAGTATGGACAGATTTGGAATTTCGCCTTGACGTTGTACGCGCCACCAGAGGTGCGCAGGTTGAAGTGGATTAACAAAACAAAAACAGAAAAACAAAACTTCAAGAGTTGGTGAATCATATAAACCATGGTTTGTTCCTCTATGTCAATTACAGACAGAATTACAACACATCAAAGTTGCAAAGTACCTTTTGGAACAAGGTGTATTATTCTCTATATAATTTTATTGTGTTAGAAAGGGGGTGAAAACCTCTGTCCGCGAATAAGGACACTGGCCTTATGTGAAATACGAACTTACAATAAACTGAAACATTGTTAAAAATAATTTTCAATTATACGCTGACTACATTGTTATTTTGCATTATATGTTCGAAAACAACTAACACACAATTTTACATTGAATTTTATGCAACAGGTACGTGGTTTTCCCTTACAATCAAGAAGAGACTTTGGAATCTTTTCCTGTGGATTTGCAAGTTCGTAAATAAAATGCTTATATCCAATATTCCAGTAAAAAGTGCCCAATACCATTTACCTCTTATGGTGACACTGTATTTTTTTAGAAACCAGCCAATCATGTTTGTCGACTCCACCCATACTTGAGCAGCAATTCTCGACAACTTTTAGTTATGGAACAAGGATTCTTTTTCTCTCTTTTCTACTGAAACGGCTTCACTACTCACTGGTTCTACATAATTATGATTACTTGCCAGAGTCACAACAGTTTGCCATTCCATTTCAAGATCAAAATTACTTCACTTTGTGAAAAGGAAAATCGTAAGTTCCTCTCTCAATTCCTCAACACTCAAGACAAAATCTATTTCATTATGCACTGAAGGTGATACGTAACACTTTCTTTTACAGTATGGATTAGAATGTCATTAGCAAACAATTGTTCAAAAGTTTCAATAGCACTACAGTCATCAACGAGTTTTAGCCGAGTAAGGACGTGTGCTGAAGGAGCGGAGTCTGAACAGCGTATAGAGGCATTGACCTACGAACGAGTGATAGAGCGGAAGGTACATTAGAAAATGGAAAAAGTGCTACAACGAGAAGTGATAAAGGGGAGAAATGAAGCTAGGAATGGAGGACTACAAATGCAGAACAGTACAGGAAACTCGAATAATCAAGTGGATATAACTTCAGGAAGCTTGACGTGCAGAATAAATAACATCTGTGCGAAGATTGATTATCTGGTACGGGATAATGAGCAAATGAAAGAGAAAATCAAATATTATGAAGATAAGCAAAGAAAGAAGAATTTAATATTCTTCGGGGTGGAAGAAGAGGGTCATGAATATGGAATGGATACATATGAGACTGTATGCAACGTGTGCGATAAGATTTTTGGTATCGATGTGAGAGTGGGCCACATTGAACAGACTTATAGAATTGGGAAAGGAAGATTTAGACCTATTTTAATTTCTTTCGTAAGCATGAGAACAAGAGAAATTATCTTAAGGAACTTAAGAAAATTAAGAATGACGAAAATAAGGGTTGAAAAAGACGTAAACTATGAAACAAGAAGAAGACGCAAAGCGCTGATACCGTTCATGATAGCTGCTAGAAATAAGGGAAATTTTGCTAAGATATATGAAGATAAACTGAAAGTCAACGGGAGATACTATGACCTGGAGTTTTGTGAGAAGAATATAAATCATCCGGAATTTGGATTAAATAACGTGGTAGAGAAACATCAGAGGCAGACTGACAAACACGCGCAGCGGGAATCGAAAGCAGGAAATCAAGCAAACAGTTCAATTGGCTTCGGAAGAAAACATTGGAGCTAATGTAGAATACGAGAAGCATGCGGCGAAAAATGATGAATCAGGAGTCGAAGCAAGAAGGCGTCACACGCAGAAAGAAGACATTGAACCAGGGAGCAAAAAACGGATCACCACGCTAACAGACAGGAAGTACACTTCTATGAAGAGTGGCATAAAGGCTACAGCGGCAAAGAAATGTGCGAATGAGAAGATAAAGAACGGTTTAAGTTGTGTAATGATCAGGGAACGGATTTATATGGACTAAAAATATATGAAATATGTAAATATATATGTAGTTATTTTTACCAAAATATGGAATTAAATATGGATTTTTACCAAAATATGGAATTAAATATGGACTTAAAATTATAAAAAAATGACTATGTACGTTAAATATTGGTACATTTTAATCAAACTAAACAAAAAATATAATGGACGTACCTTATCTTCCAATGTAGTTTCAACAAAACACAATTTTTATTGTCTGTTACCATAACAATAGGTTACAAACATTTCTTTCAAGTGCTGAAAAGTGAATCTTCTTCTATTGTCTCTGAGGATAGATTTATACTGACTAAAAGAGCGTTCGACGTCACAAGAAGTAACTGGTACATAATTCAATTTCACAATGTCTGCTGGGGATAAGTCCAAGTTAATCTTCACTGTTGATTCACCACTCATCACAGCAACAACCTTTTGTAGTTCTTCATATCCAGGGTTTTTTGAAAGTACAGTGTCCACCTTAGCTCTTACTGCATCTGCAACTTTACCTCTACCACGATTCAGTTGTTCCACAGTACTATTTATAATTTCAAAACTTTCAGATAGTGAAAGGTGCCTATTTTGGAGACTTTTGAGCGTTTTTATGATGCATGAAAATGTATGCTGAATGTGAGCTAAGTCATTCTTCACACTTATGTCACAGGTAACTGTTTTCGCAGTATCAATTGAGACTGCATCTTCAGAGTCCAATGCAAGGAGAACATTGTTAATAGAGTCTATATGTTCGGCATAATATTCAACTGCTTCTAGCCATGTACCCCATCTAGTTAAAATTGGCTTTGGTGGCAATGGAATTTCAGGGTACATTTCTTTCAACACGTTAACTCTACTGGGAGCTTTGAGAAATACTTTTTTCACTGATGAAATCAACAAATCTACTTTAGGGAAATTGTCTCTGACCACTTCTGCCACACGATGAAATGCATGCGCCACACAAGTAAAATGAGTCAATTTAGGATATACAACAGATAATGCTTGTCCAGCTTTGACCATATAAGGGGCAGCATCGCTAATAAAGAATAACACATTATCGTACATAATACCCTTTGGCCACAGGATACCCATAGCTTCGTTGAACAGTTTAACTATAGTTTTGTTATTGCACTTTTCTAGAACATCACAATGTAAAAGAATTCGTTCAGAATATTGTTCACTTAACAAACCGATAACTACATTACCAACAAGTCTACCTTCTTTGTCGGGAGTCTCATCAATGGAAACCCAAATTGAACTATCTTTAATTTCATCTCTTATCTTCTGTATTGTCTCATCGTAGATGGATGGAGCATACGTCTTCCTAAGTGTTGACTCATCCGGGATTGTATGTTGAGTATATTTTTCAAGGAATTCCCTGAAGACCTTATTCTTTAGTTTGTAGAGAGGAATATCAGCAGAGATGAGAGAACGGCACAGGTCGATGTTAAACTCAGATCTTACATTCGATGTTGTTGGTTGTGTTAAAAACAATTGTCTCTGCTTGGAATTTAGTTGTTTGTTGGCCTGATGTTTACTAGTTGTAATGTGTTGTTGCACCAGGAACTTTTGTGTAGATGATACTGCACACTGACACAAATTACAAAATAATATTTTATTGTCAGTTGATAAACCATCTTCTTTAAATTCTGAAATGTAACTTGTTAGTTTTGATTTTAAATTTACTGAATGACGTACTTTTGGCATATTTACCGTCTTTATAGTATGATTTACAAAACTGAACCTATGTGTACTCTGACTGGCATTTAACTGTTGAGCTGCACAACTGAAGTCTGTTAAAAATGTTAAATTAAATTAATACAGTTTTGTAACTTACTTTCCCATTGTTGATAGGACTGCTAATTTTCAAATAACTCTGATGTTAAAGGGATTACTGAACATGTGTTTAAATCTCTATTGTTGAAATGTATTTTTAAAAGTTAATGGAATTTTGTTTTGTTTTATTGTTAAACCTAATATAATATGGACTGTTTTATATGAAATATGGAAAATATATGGAAATTAACGAAAATATGTACTAAACTCTAAAATATGGAAAAATATGGAAAATAAAAGTAGAATTTTTCAACCCTACACATTGTGAAATATAAAGATAATGCAAAATATAAATTATATTAGCTTTATAAGTAAATATGTATTTACATATAAATCCTTTCCCTGGTAATGATGAATGAGTCTAGTGAAGAAGAAGGAGCTACTGATGGTTATGACGAAAGGGACTGCGGGGAAGAGAAGAAAGAAGTCGAATATATAACTGACAACGAGTGCGCAGAGGGTCAAAGATCAACAATAGTGGAGATGTTTGAGAGAGAACTAAATAAGATACGCGAGAAAGTAGACGAAACTTATATAAAATGCAGCGAGTTATATGACATTTAAGGACAACTGTCAACGAGAGCGCAGAGGGTCAAGTTCAGAAATCGTGGAGGTTTTGGAGAGGGAACTAAAAAAAAAGATGTGCGAGAAAATAGGTGAAACTATATAAAAATTCAGCGAGTCATGTGATAGTAAAGAAACAAGGAAGTGCAAACTAAGACGTGTGAAGTGTAAAAGTGAACCAGAGGAAAGATCTGCTTAGTCTGAGGCACAGATAAATTGAAAATCAATGATAAAATGTACGTTCTCGAATACTGTGGAAAGAATTGTGACAAACCAGAGTTTTGGACCGAAATCTAGCAAAGCCAGGTGAATCAAGGCGCATTGAAACGGAGGTTCAATGGACGCGAAAATATGCGTACGTCAAGGCAGCACGCTAGGAAGAATGGAAAAATGCATACGACACAAAACTTCAATATCAATGAAACGAGAGATGGACAATGACGATACCTGACGTCTACTTCGAGTACGAAACAGCTGACCAGAATAAACCTAGGAGGAAAACATAACGTGAGGCAGATATAAAACACTGCGGACGAAGGATTAGGGAAACAACTGGTAGTGTCTGAGGTCAGGAGCATAGACAAGACTAATGGAGGAAATGCAAGAGAAGACATGAGAAGAACGAGTGTAGGAAGGAAGCGACTACCAGATATTAGTGATTGTGAGGACTGAATAGATAGGGCGTTGGAGAGGTTACAGCGAAGAAGAAGAGTGCTAAAAAGTGAGTGCAGAAAAGTTAGGGGTGGCAAAAGTGTAAGAAAAGGAACAGAGAAGAAAGTGTTAGTGTAAGAAGATAGGGTAAGAGTGTAATAAGATAAACTATCAAACAATGAATACAATGATATCTGAACAAATGTGAAGTGGAATGAGAGAGAAATTGGAAGTGTAATTTAAGTGAATTAGATATTTGATGTTTTTCAATGTTTTAGATTGGGAGTAGTAGCAGGGGTACTATAACTGTAGGAGTATTATCGAAATAAATATATGGATAGGGGTAATAAAATAGGAAGTTTAGGAATGGAAGGGAAACAGTCTAGGTAGGAGGGAGAGAATAGAAGAGGATAGAGGGAGAAGGACATATAGCAATTCAGTCATAATAGAGCATTAGAAAGCAATCAAGAAATTCTCGGCAAAGAATACCTTAATGGAAAAGAGTTATATGTATTAAAGGGATGGTGGATCGAAAAACAGAAATGTGAAGGTCCACCATAACTGTGAATTGTAAAGTTGAATGACAAATAAATATCAATATCAATATCAATAGCACTACAGTTTCTAGAATTATCTACTAACTTGATCCTATCCTCAAAAGTCGAAACTCTTTTTTAACCGATTTCTGTATTATATGGATTCATCTTCTCCATTTTAGGAGCAAAACATGACGAATTTCAAAGCTTGTCCCTCCTCGTGATGTTGATAGTGTGAGCCGTATAGGGTCTCTTGACGACGTAGTAGAAAAATTTGGTGGAACATCACCCTCACTTCTTACATTAATCTACCTGGAACATCACACTCTTGGACCTTCCCTGTTATATAGAGTGATTCACGAGGATTTACCGTCCCTCACGAAGCTTATTTCCGAAGACATTGTGAGGAAAAAATGTCATATAAACATTTGTCCTAGTCTTAATATTTTCAGAATTACATTAATTTGAAACTGTTTGTAAAATCCATTACTCTTGAATTTTAAGGGTAAAATAATATTACAGATAAAGAATGAACTATTCGGGAGTATAATTACTTCAATTAGCTAGTATTCTGAAGCTAAAAATGTGTTGTGAATTCCATAGTTGCTTCATACAGAATTTTTTGTTTCGATTTTTAACTACAAAATTACATTTTCTTAGGGATTTATCACAACAATTGTTACAAATCACGTCACTCTTGTAAATTATTTAATACTTTACATTAGGATGCATAATTAAACTGTAAAGAATCAAGTTCCCAAAGTCGTATGATTTCTAACAAATTTTGTGAAAAGTGCATAAGGATGGTGTCATTTTTAGTTAAAAATTGAAAAATGAAATCTGTACAAACCAATTAACAATACTTTTTAACCTCAGAACACTAGTCAATTAAAGAAATGACACTTTTGAATAGTTCATTCTCTATTTGTAATATTTTTTTACCCGTAAACTAAAGAAAAAAGGTATTCTACAAACAATTTCAAATTAATGTAACTTTGAAAATATTGCGATTTGGACAAATGTTTATATGACATTTTTTGCTCAGAATGTCTTCGGAAATAAGCACCAGAAGTGACGGTAAATCCTCGTGAATCTACCTGTATTTTCATCAAAATTGTCATCGGTTAGCTCAATTACATCAAGATGAAGAACAATAATTAGATCTCCATATTCCACACATTCACCTGGTTCGTTTAGTATCTGATTTAAATACAGCTACGTCCTCCTGTACCTACTGTCAAACATTCAACGATTATTTTTTTCCGACATGATGAGACTGAAAATATGGAGATAGGCCTACTAATAATTAAAAGTTATAATTAATTTATGCATTAAAAGTATAATAATTATATCTTTTTGCAGTAGATGATAATATTCATAAAAACAAACTGTAAATTTAGAGCTTTTACCTCCTAAATTGAAGTGTTTTTTACTGCGCACATCTTTTCTTCAAGGTAATATTAGCAGTAGTATTTATTTCGTAGCATTTATTTATTTAACCTGGTAGAGATAAGGCCGTCAGGCCCAATCTGCCCCTCTACCAGGGGATTACAACTATAATAAGAAGAATAAAATTACATTTAATATGAAATTTACAATTACAAAAAATTAAAGTACGACAAGATTACCTGATTAATGGATGCTAGAAATGTTATTATAGAAGTTAAGAACAAAGAATATTTTTGTATTTACTGAATTACAAATTAAACCTAGAATAACAAAATTCTATAGTGATGAAATTACCATATATTGAGATATTTTGTGATAGATTAAGAGAACTATTTACAAGAAATCATGTCTGAACGAGTCTCAAATACTGACCAAGTGCCTAGGAAGTTTGCGTTTGAATTCAATTTTATTTCGACAGTCCCTGATGCTAGCAGGTAACGAATTCCAGAGTCTTGGCAGGGCTATTGTGAAAGAGAATGAGTATGAGGAGGTGCGATGAGATGGTATTGTTAGTATTGTTTCATGGTGAGAGCGTGTGTTCAGATTATGGTGGGAAGAAAGGTAAGTGAAGCGAGACGACAGGTACGAAGGAATAGAAGAGTTCAAGATTTCCAAGAGAAGGAGAAGTGAGTGTAAATTTCTTTTCTTATCTAGTTTAAGCCAACCTATTGTTTCCAGGAATAGGATAATATGATCATATTTACGAATATGTACTCAAGTGCTCAGCAATGGGAAATAATAAAATGTCTACTTTATAGTCCGAAGTGATATAGTGTTAAAAGTAGTGTAATCAAAATTTAGAATAAAATGTCGTTGGCAATATCACTTACAGTGCAGGAAACTTACCAAATATAAATCAAGTTCAAATTATGTACACATAAATGACCAGTGTCCTCATTTGAGGACAGGTATTTACCAGTATTTTGAGGTAATTATATCGTAACATAATAACTCGAATAGTAGTTTCATAATACCTCTTTAACACATCAATTTGTGTATAACTTTTACCACAACCCACAGTGGGTTAAAGTTTATTTATTTATTTATTTATTTATTTTTGGAATAACACTGCAAAAGATGATGGTTAGTAGCATTTCTTTTCTTAGATAATTTTGATTATGCAGGGCTTTCATTTCAAAACTTCCCAGTCTAAATAACTAATTATTTAAATCGGACTAAATTTAAACAAAAAACACGTCAATTTAGATATTGAGGGGGAAGTCTGAAACCAGGATAAATAGCATTTTAAATTTCACCCCCTATCCTCAGCCTCCCCCACTTTGAAATTTAAAATGACACCCCTATATTTTTATACTTAATTATGAAAGAGCATTCAATTATTTATACACCTCATTCATTTGCTTTCGCATCTTTTGTTTTCTATCGTCGTCGACAACCTGTATTTTATTATTATCAGTTGATTGTAGGATGAAAACACAGCTTATTTTGTGTAATTTCCTAAATTTAATCAATAAGGATGATTTGTGTTCTCTCTTGAGGGGTATACACCATTTTATTCTCTTTAGATCTAATCAACAATAACAATAATCTGGGTTGCCAAGCTACGATAGAAAACAAAAGATGCGAAAACAAATGAATGAGGTGTTTAAACAACTGAATACTCTTTCATATTTAAATATAAAAATATAGGAAAGTCATTTGAAATTTAAAACTAAGGGAGGCTGGGATGGAGTTTGAAATCTAAAATGCAATTAAGCCTGGTTTCAGACTTTCCCCTCAATATCTAAATTGACGTGTTTTTGTTTAAATTGAATTCAATTTAAAGAATTAGTTATTTATACTGGGAATTTTTTAATGAAAACCCTGTATATTTAAATTTTGCAGAGTAAACATTTGTATATCGTTGCACACACATTCACAAATTTTTCCCATACTTCATTTTGACGCAACAAACCCAAATGTTGTACATATCATTTTTTAAATTTGCTGTGATACGAGGACACTGGCCGTTAATGGGTTAAGACTTCAGCAGACGAAGAATCCTTGAATGCTTATTATTGTCTTTCGTGACTACACGTTTAATTTAAAAATTGATCTTATTGATCGGTGAAGTTTCCAGAAAATATTTTTAAATTGAATCGAGGAATTCTCAAAATGTGAACAAACTTTTAGAAGCTTCATTATTCAATTATTATTATTAGTCACATCATTATATTGTTATTACAACCATTATTATAATCCTTAAGAGGAAAGTAACTTTTCTCATAATATTAAACTATAAATTTAGTACAACAGATTGTCTTAAAGATCTCAGAGTATTCTTTAGCAACAAACTTTTTACAAACATGTAAATTTCATAACATGATGATGCAATTACAATATTGAGTACAATGGGTCAATAATTTTATTTTGCTCTACTTCTGATTATCTTTTAATGTTTTACATTAATGAGTTCAAAATTATAATACACGTGTGTCCAGAATCTGGAATTATTTTGCAAATGGTTGAGCTAAATACGTATCCAATCCAAAATCATATCGTTTTGCTCGACAGATTTCTGTCTAGTAACTCCAAGAATTTATTAGAAGAGAAACTGTTATTTATTGAAACGTCATATTTTATATTACCACCGTCAAAATCTTTGTAATCTGTTTTTAGTCAGGATTTTTAAAGGTAAAAAATATGTGAATCTTTCATAAGATAATAAGTAATCTTGCTTTCGTGTTTCCAAGAAAGACAGACACTTTTCTAGAACATACTACAACATAAATTACGGCCTATACACAGGCTTGGAGATCTGGGCGACAATTGTGGCGTTATGCCCCGTCTTCAGACTCATTAAAACTTGCAATTTATCTAGCAGTTAACGTAATCCATTTTACCCACGTAATTTATAATTTGCATATTGGTAAATATTTAGCATATCTGAAATAAAATAGTAGTAGTAGTAGTAGTAATAACAACAACAATAATAATAATAATAATAATAATAATAATAATAATTCAAGCAAGTATACGGGAGAATCGTAAGGACATTACAGAACAGGACAAGGAAAGAAACAAAACTAAACTATTACAAAGTAATAGTTGTTCCGACGTTGATGTAGGCTACGGCAGCGAGTCTTGGATTTTAAAACAAGGAGATTATAAGTACAATACAGACAGCAGAGATGATATTTCTGACAAAAGTTAAAGAATGTACTAGAAGAGATCTCATACGAAAGGAATGCATAAAAGAAGGACTTAATATGCAAGAAATTAATAAAAAGTAATAGAGAAGATTGGATATGAAATATGAACCGGATCTCATACGAAAGGAATGCATAAAAGGACTTAATATGCAAGAAATTAATAAAAAGTAATAGAGAAGATTGGATATGAAATATGAACCGGATGAGTGCAGAAGGGTTACCTTTCATTATAAATACTGTAATTACAAACGACAGGAAAAAAGCATTGGACGCCCGAGGAAGAAATCGAGATAAGACAGAACAATGTGAGGACGGAACAGGCAAGCTGCATAATCCCTTATGTGAATAATATTGATGATGATGATAATAATAACAATATAAGGTATTTATTGTTGTTTAGTCAACTGTCCGAAGACAGGCCTGAAGCTCACAAATGATATCAAGAGGACACCACTTATGAGGCAACTAGACCAGGAGATAATGAGGTAGGGTGACTAGCTTTTTCCCCCTCCATTGCATATATCGTCGACTAGCTACATATTATACTAGTCAGACTTCAGATGCATACAAACAAATGTTCTTCCTCTGACACATATCAAATGAGATGTACTATCTGATAATGGACTTATATATCAGCCAGAACCTCAATCAGAGGCTATATACGGTATATATATATATATATATATATATATATATATATATATATATATATATATATATATATATATATATATATATTGGTTTTACAACGTTAGTACATTTTTCCGAAGCCCAATTTTAAGTATTTTTAAGAATTCTCCTTCATTCTTGTCTATCACACCATACATTTTCTACTATATCCCTCTGCCTCAAAGTTGTAAGTATTCCTTTCATCCAAGTGTCCGCCGTTCTACCCTTTTTGTGTCCTTGTGGTATCCACTCCATGACTTTCTGCGGCAATCATTCTTTACCTATTCTTATTACAGGTTCACACCATTTCAGTTGTTTGTCTTGAATGAAGCTAATAATAATTGAATTTTGAACATTCGTTTTTTGTCTTATAGTTTTATCGCTTATTTTTTCTCACCGAGTGGTGGTGGTGGTGGTGGTGGTGGTGGTGGTGGTGGTGGTGGTGGTGGTGGTAGTAGTAGTAAATTGTATTTTCTTCTCATTTGGGCAAATATTTTATTAATTAATCGTTGTTGTAGCATATTAATATTAATAATAAAAGTGAATAAACATACAATTATTAGTATCATCATAATTGTTATTTTTACTGAAAATCTGAAGGAATAGAGTCTTTGTATCTATGTACTCAACTTTTTCTCTTTTCGCAGGGAGCTGATTTTCTTTTTATCCACATTATGAATACAGATTGTAGCTTCATCTATTTCATTTCTCTGCAGATCTCGGATGCAAGAAATGAGTGCGCTTAAAGTGAATGAAGACGTCAGGATGGCTTACAAATAACCCCTTCTATCCAAGGTAATATAATGTAATAGAAATGATAGAAGCTGCTTTAGCGTGACGTTTACATGACTTATAGACATCGGTAGCACGGATTGTGCTGGCGCCCGCCGGGTCTCTGCAAAGAGGAATTGGTACAAAACTCGCTATTGGGTAAGAATGGCTGACAGATGCTTCCTGTCTGCCTCCCGAAAATGCAATAAAGCGCGTGAAAGCCATTTTAAATCCTTTATGTCGGCCCGCATGTAATTTGGGTGCCCAGGCAGACAGAGAGCTTTGTGTCCTGCATTCCTAAGGCAGGCATCTCCACGAATTACCTGAGATCAAGAAACACGCTTTGTCCGCACGACAGCCTTAATATAAGCCTTCCTCCTTCGTAGTACTTTGCATGGCAATAACATGTATTGTAGAGGACAGTAAGATCCTCCTGCTTTCTCAAATGCATTAGGACTACTGTTTACATAAAGATTGTGGTTACGTCTGCAATCTGGAATATTTACTTTATCAGTAAACTTTTATCAGAACCAGAATAGGAGATCCTAATAAATCCCCCTATAAAACCTTAGAGAAAAGAAATTGAGTAAAAAAATACCTAAGAGTCAAATAGAAAATACTACTAATAATAATATATTACTACTAGTTCAGGATAACAGCCAGGGTTTGGAATTGAACGGGTTACATCAGCTTCTTTTCTATGCGGATGACGTGAATATGTTAGGAGAAAATCCACAAACTATTAGAGAAAACACGGAAATTTTACTTGAAGCAAGTAAAGGGATAGGTTTGGAAGTAAATCCCGAAAAGACAAAGTATATGATTATGTCTCGTGACCAGAATATTGCACGAAATGGAAATATAAAAATTGGACATTTATCTTTCGAAGAGGTGGAAAATTTCAAATATCTTGGAGAAACAGCAATAAATATAAATGACACTCGGGAGGACATTAAACGCAGAATAAATATGGGAAATGCGTGTTATTATTCGGTTGAGAAGCTTTTGTCATCTAGTCTCCTGTCAAAAAATCTGATAGTTAGAATTTATGAAACAGTTATATTACCTGTTGTTCTGTATGGTTGTGAAACCAGGACTCTTACTTTGAGAGAGGAACAGAGATTAAGGGTGTTTGAGAATAAGGTGCTTAGGAAAAAATTTGGGGCTAAAAGGGATGAAGTTACAGGAGAATGGAGAAAGTTACACAAGTATATTATTACTATTAGTATTATTTTATTTTACTTTACATGGAAAGCTCGAGAATATATAGGCTACTAGTATATAATAAAACTGATTAACAGTTCAAATAAGTTTCGTTTGTCGAAAGCTCAAATGTTGCATTTTTTTTAGTGATTGGACGTGTAATTTTATTTCCATTGAGCCAATAAAACACAAACTAGTCTTACGATACGGACTTAAGCAGCAAAAAGTTGGAATTTCAAGTATTCAATGCGTGGAGGGCATAGTGACTTCTCTTCCCTTTCTTTCATATATCTTAACCATTTCTACTCGTACTCTCTTTTTTCGCTATTTATAAATTTGCTTTCCTCTCTACCATCTTCCCCACTATACACTTTTCTTAACCCTCTCTCTCCAAATTTACCTTCCATACGCATTTGTTTCCAATTCCTATCCTCCTATCTCAAACTTTTCAATCCAGTCTCAATAACTTCGTCTCTCTAGGCTTTTCTTTCCCATGTTCCTCCCATCTTCACATCTAAACAATCTACTTTGCTTTCCTTCCACCTAGGCCTATACCCTTTTAATTTATCTCTCTCACTTACATTTTTGTCTCTACAGCCTTTTATTTCTTTTCTATCTCCCTTTTCGTCCTTTATATTCTTTTATTTTCTCTCCGTCTCTCATCTCCTCTCTCTCCAAGCTCTCCCTCTACGTCGTTTTGTTTCCGCTCTCTTTTATTTTTCCCTCTGCATCCTTTTCTTTTCTTTCCTTTCTCTTCACCATTTACCCCTCCATATGCTTCTCCCTCTCGTATCCATCTCCATACTCTTTTCTTTCCCGTCTCTCCACCTTCCCTCTTGCACCTTTTCATTTCCTTTTCTCTTCTTTCATTTCCTCTCTTTTCCATCTTTGCCTCTACATCGTTTTATTTCCTCTATTTCTCCCACCTATCCCTGTATATCATCCTTTTATTTCTCTCTAACTTCTGTAAACTTATAACCCTTTCTCCCACCCTCTCTTCCATATTCCTTCTTTTCTTTCTCTCATCTTCCTCCTATATCCAGCTCCCCTTCTTCCCTTTTATACACCTTTTCTTTTTCATCACTTTTCCATCTATCCTCCTGTATACTATTTCTTTTCCGTTTTTTCCCTTCCTTTACCGTCTCAACATCTTCTTCTATCGCCTTCCCTCTCTATTAACAGGCCTATCTTAATCATTCTTCTCCGCCTCTTCCTCTTTCTCTTTTTTCATTATTTATTTCAAATTCTCTCATCTTTCCCCTTCTATATTTTTTCTCATCTCCATTTTGATCACTATCACCTCTTTTCTTTTCTCTCCTCTCTTTCATCTTCTTCTCTCGTCTCTCTCGTCTAGAACTATTTTTTTTGGCATTTCTAATGTTTGGAACAATTTTAAATAACATACACATGCAGTGTATTTACTATTTTAATTCAGACATCCTGAGCAAAACGGACGAATGAAAAAGGGGAGAAAATGAGAGATGAATTAGTTAAAAGGTACGCGATTTTTGGAAAGGAATTTGGAGCTGAGAGGAAGATTCTACGTGAACTCCTAGCCTGTTGACTACTTATCTCATTTCCTTTTTATTTTTATATATTCCTCCCCTCGCTGCCCCTCCAAAAAATTCGACAATTTAAACCTGGCCGGTTTAAACTCGAGTTTTTATAGATCACTTTAGTTTACATATTCTGCAAAAATATCATGAACTACTGGGAAATTCTTGAACTATGCACGATATCTTTGGAACAAATTTCGTGTCAAAAGACGTGGTAGATGGTGTATGTGAGAGCAGTAACAGTTTTTCAGGTTTGGAATATTGTTCCGATTTCAGGTACTCAAGTTAAGAAATCTTAACTTTGTATAGTTTAAAATAAAATGCTGGAGTTCAAGCTACGACTGAACTGAACCCCAAATTTTACATAAATCACCACGCCGACAAGATGAATGTTGGCGATCTTTTATGCTGGACTTAAAATCTTTTTCGGTCCCTGGAAATCCTCCTATATCTCGTTTTTCCGTTTTCGATACTTTTCTTGCTTTGTGTGGAAATTATTCTATTTATCGTGAAGATGTAGGCTAAGACAAAATTCTATGACATATCTTTTGAAAATTATGTTTCTCATTTCATATTCTAAGGGTACGTACACGTTGGAGCACCGATAGACGATAAAAGAAGCAGCGATGCTTTATCAGAGAGAATTGAAGCATGCATTGCCCTTGAGGTGTGCATATTGGAATAAAGATACACGAAAAAACAACGAAAAATAAAAATTCCATTTTCTTCGCTCTTGTTGATCATATGATCTCTGATTAGGATAATATTAATCTGTATAATGACCGGTGATTATCAATATATCCTAGTACTAATCGATTTAGGATTATTTCGGCATATTAAATTAATTATCATGGATATTGAAAAAATGATCAGTTGTGTATTTATTCGTGACGTTATGTGATCACAAGAACCAACCACATCACAATGAATTTATACTAGCTTTGGGATGAGAAACGAGTTCAACTTTCTACGTATTTAAGTTATATTAACCTTGAATCTAGCAGCTGATATTTCCTATATATCTCCTCTCATTAAGTGGATGAATAGAATATCTTCTACTGATACAACAAAATGTTCTCTTCCCGCGTCCTCGTTGCTCCGATGTGAACACTTGATTGTTTGATAATACCAAAGCTCGCTAGGTCGTTTCTTTTGTCGTTTATCGTTGCTCCAACGTGTACGTACCCTAAGGCATCATTAGAGCTTTCAAAACATATTTGTTCGTTGGCGTATGCAGAGTGGTTCACGAGATATTAAATTCATACGGTGAGTGTGTAAAATTCTCAGGTGATTTACACATGGCAACAAATTTGGAAGTTTTAAAGATTTTCTATTTTTTTAGCGTGTACAGATATTCCTTACTTTTGAAACGACGTAGCCTACTATTAACTGGTCGAGTCGAAGTAGGCGTGGAGCACTGTGAAGAAATGTAGATAACGCGAAAGTCTTGACACCGCGAGCGCCGCCGACGTAACCTCCCCGATGTGTTCCGAAATACACATGCGGCAAAACAAACGATATTGAATTGTTATTTAATTGTGTTGATACAATATGTATTCAAATTGTGTACCATCACGTGCCACACATTGTTCATAACGTTTCTGAAGATTATCGATATGATGAAAAAAGGTTGCTGTAAGGCAATGGTCATCAACTGATTTGCACTGTGCATCTCCCTAGCTCGCTCGCTTGCCCCGAACAACCGAGTGTGTGGTAACTGGAGCAGAGGTTCCTGCGTGGCGATGTCTGTTTTTTAAAAATCAAGGCATTGGACATGATTTGATTAAATTAATATTAACTTTATTATTGCATTAGAATATTTATATATTACACATGCAAACATAATAAGACATTAAATAGCGGCAGCACAATTATTGTTACGCATTACTGGCACAATTTCAATTAAATACTTCATATTCAAATTAATAAAAATATATTGTATATATTTTAAATTAAGGGGAGGCAGAGGTGAAATTTTCGAACAAAACTGAAGAAAAAATGAAAATTTGGTTTTTTCCATTTTTATTATCTTTATTTTGATATTCCGATATAAGTTTTTTGATGTTGTGTCCTTAAAAGTATGAAATTAAAACCAAGATAACTGTATTACTATATTATTCCCATAATAAACTAATACTTATTATTTATATACCTTCTCTGAACATATAAATAAAAAGAAATATTGAAAATTTCTTACAATATGGTGCATGGAGCATTTTATATCAAACGATATAATGTTTTATAAAATTATTAATATTTACAGAACTATCGTACTTAGAAAGTTGAAACTTGGTATGTCCATTACTAATAACATACTTAGTATTCATGATCAACTTTAAACAAATCGGACAAATTTTGTGGATTTTGAAGTATTCACTTCTGCCTCCCCTTAAACACTGATAACCATTACGTAAAGTGAAGTGGGTAGGCATCAGACACACACGCACACTGATAGACATTGCATACCTAAATATACATGAATTAAAGCATGAATATAATGAATGGTACTATTTTAGGTTTGAAAGAAGATAACTAATTGCCATGAGAAACTATAAATTGTTTATGAAAGAAACAGAGTAAAAATAAATATTACTACTGTTTGTGAAATAAGAATGGAAGTTCACGCAACAATGGCAGCGATTTTTCGGGATTTTTAGATCCCCTTTCACCCACCAACCATAACAGTTCCAGTCAAAATGCTGTTCTTCAATGTACAGTAGTTCCTTCACAGGTGAATATGATGGGGTGAGCGCGAAATTTTTAACTCCAATGAATTTACAGGGCGCGTTTCATTATTAAACATTCACTCTCACTGGCTAATCAGACTCATTTACATTACTTGTTATTAACGTAGCAAGAAGAATAAATGAAATTTCAAATTGTAAGATTGTGTCTATTATTATTTTTCCAAAATCATTGTCTTATTATATCTAACTAAGAAAGAATTATACAAATTTATACAGGGTGATCAAGAGGATTTACCGTCACTTACGGAGCTTATTTCCGAAGATATTCTGAACAAAATATGCCATATAAACATTTGTCGTCCATGATTCTCGTTTGTGGTAACTGTTCTTGGGCGCCCTGTTGTCCCCTTTCGTTGACATAAGACTGATCATGCATGACGGAACTTGTTAACGACAGCTAGCATTGTTCTGTTATTTGGTGCCTCCTTATCAAATCTCTCCTCGTACTGTTCTTTAACGTGAAGCAAACTTGACCCATTCTGACGTCATATTCCGTATGACCGGAAATAGGCCTAATGTTCCACGATAAACACCTCCTCTGTTGTGAGAACCATAATTGCAGAAATCAACATAACACTGAATTCACAATAGTCAAACTATTATATGCAACAAATAAATACTTCGTTCCTAGGGAAAAGTGGACAGCAGATGAGCAATAATTTCAGTCATTTGTTTTGCCACATACTGTACAAGACGTTTCTCGTTAAAAATTCTTGAAGTGGCCCTTACTTTCAAAAGGTTCGAAAAAGTAACGAGATACTTTCTTACGTTTTCGGCAGAATATGATCCCCGCTCTGCATTGCCACGGTGTCTGCAGCATAGGTGTTTCGAGGTGGATAACCACAAATCGATTCCCGGAGAGAGTAGAAATTAATTAGTTTGACACCGTAACACATGAGCACTGGTTCGAATCCAAGGAGCTAATCATCAGTCCACAGCACGTCCCTTGAGAGCCACTCCACGCCGCTCTTGTTCAATGTGACTCAATTACACCTATCAGCAGCCGACAGTTCGTAATAGACAGGACACTACAGACCGAGGAGGAGGAGGAGGTAATACGGGAACTCTATTCGCCTCATTAGCAAGCTAACCACAGGTTAAAATGGTTTAAGTATGATTAGGAATGCTACTGTTGGTTATTTACCTGTTTTTGGTACCTTCATTTGATAAATATTGATAACTAATTTTAGAAATGCTACTGTTAATATTTTCCTCATTTTCAGTTTCCCCTTTTCCTTAAATGTTGGTCATAACATTTTAGGAATTACAGTTCATGTATTTCCTTATTTTCGGTATGCTCTTTTTATGAAATTCTAGTAATATTATTTTAGGTATTTTCCTTTTGATATTCTCTCATTTCCTGAATATTTTTTTTTCTTTAAATATTTCTAATGAAATTTGAAGACCGTTTCGTTTTATAAATTTGTATTTCTTGACATAAAGAGCGTTGCCTTAAAGTGGTAGATTGTATACAAAGAAATGTTCGTTCGGGCACTTCTTCCTCCACTCTTAATTTAGACAACAGATTAATTTATGTGGCTCAAACTTTCGAGTCATATCTATTTTCATTTCTTGCTTCATCTTCCACATAAAATTCAAGAAGGGTAAGTATACGTTGGACTGGTATTCATTAAACACTCATTTTGACTCCTTTTAAATGTAGAACCATTAGTTTCAATCGTCTTGCATCATCAAAGAGATGAAGCATTTTACCTTTCCGTCTTCATAATTACTCAGTCCATCATTTCTTGAATTGACCTTTACCATCCTTTTTCCTTTGCTTCAGTATTTAGTTATTAAATTTGGAAGTCTAATAATTCCGATCTTCTTTAATTTTATAACTGACTTCATGTACATTGAGTTTAATCTTTAGACTATATCACTTTTATTCCTAACAAAACGCTCTCATCTGAAAACTTTCACTCTTCTTAAAAACTTTACTTCAATCGATTGGATTCTGAATTAATTTCATTGTTAAATTACTCAGAATTGAGTGCCGTGTTTTTTTACCTTTGTCTCGTTATTTCAGTGACAAGAACAACAATAGTAATGAAAAAACAAATATTCTATTTATTACTTTTCTCCAAATTACATGTCGGCCTTTCTGAAAGTAACATTCAGTCGGTCAGCGAGCCAGCCAGCTATTTATGTCATTTGAGTTCAGGTCAATCAAGTATTCAGTTAAACAATTAGCCACATAGCAAGCGCATAGTTTGTCAGTTTTCCATACATTCGCTTAGACATTTACAATTACACTCATCCACTCATTCATTCATGCATTAGTTGAACCTATCAGTTAGTATAATAGGAAGTCAGTCAGCCATATTACCCATTAGGTAACTCGACCAACAAATGAAGCCCATCAAGGAAGTTAGTAAAATAGCTAGTCAGTCAATTTAATCAGTAAATTACTCAAACAAGTCAGCCAGCCAATCCGTCGTTACGGAAGTAAGTAAAGTAGATTATCAATCAGTCAATTTAACCAATAAGTAGGCCTAACTCAGCTAGCCACTCAGTCAGCAAAGAAGTCAGTAAACTATTTGGTAAGCCAGTCAATTTAACCAGTTAAGTAATTTAATCAACCAATTCAGACAGTTAGTCAGTCATCGGTAAGAAAGTTTAGTAAAGTACCTAGTCAGTCAACTAATTTAGTCCGTAAAAAAACTCAACCAATACAGCTCGCTAGTTAACCAGCAAGAAAGTGAGTAAATAAGCTAGTCACTCAGCCAATTTAATCAGTAAATAAATCAATAAATTCAGCCAGTAAGTCAGTAAGGAAATCAGTAAAATAGCAAGTCAGCTAATTTAGTGTCTAACTCAATCAATACAGCCAGCCAGTCAACAATAAAGTCAGCCAATTTAATCAGCACCTCAATTGAGCCAGCCAATTAGTCAGCAAGAAAGTGAGTAAAATAGTCAGTTTTCCAACTCATCTCGTAAGTAATTCAAGCAACAAATACAGCCGTCCAGTTAGCAAGGAAGTCAGTAAAATGGCTTGTCAGCCAATTTAGGCTGTAACTAACTCAACAAAATAATACAGTGAGCTAATAGTCAGCCTGGAAGTCAGTAAACTACCTAGACAGTTCGCCAATTTAATCAGTTAGTAACTCAATATACCACTTCAGCCAACCAGTCAGTCAGCAAGGAACTCAGTAAATTAGCTAGTCAGTCAGTCAAATTAGTCAGTAACTTAAATCAACCAATACAGCCGCCCAGTGAGTCAGCAAGAAATTCAGTAAAGTAGCTAATCAGTCAGTCAATTTATAAGTAACTCAGCCAATTTAGTCAGCCAGTCATTCCACAAGTAAGTCAGTAAACTACCCAGACAGTTTGCCAATTTAACCAATTACTAACTCTATCAAACCAGTTAAGTCAGCCACTCAGTCAGTCAGCAAGAAAGTCAGTACTCGGGCAGCCAAATTAGCCAGTAAGTAACACAAATCAACTAATACAGTGGCCCAGTGACTCATCAATAATTCAATAACGTAGCGGTATGCTCTTAAGAAAGCTGAAAGTTAGAATTTATTAAACAGTTATATTACCGGTTGTTCTGTATGGTTGTGAAACTTGGACTCTCACGTTGAGAGAGGAACAGAGGTTAAAGTTGTTCGAGAATAAGGTGCTTAGGAAAATATTTGAAGCTAAGAGGGATGAAGTTACAGGAGAATGGAGAAAGTTATACAACGCAGAACTGCACGCATTGAATTCTTCACCTGACATAATTAGGAATAATAAATCCAGACCTTTGAAATGGGTAGGGCATGTAGTACGTATAGGCGAATCCAGAAATGCATATAGAATGTTAGTTTGGAGGCCGAAGGGAAAAAGATCTTTGGGGAGACCGAGAAGTAGATGGGAGGATAATATAAAAATGGATTTGAGGGAGATGGGATATGATGGTAGAGGTGGGATTAAACTTGCTCAGGATAGGGACCGATGGCGGGCTTATGTGAGGGCGGCAATGAACCTCCGGGTTCCTTAAAAGCTTGTAAGTAAGTAATCTAATCAGTCAGTCAATTTATCCAGTAACTCAACAAATTCAGCCAGCCAGTCAATGAGCAAAAGTAAGTAAGTTAACTAGGCAGTTTGCCTTAGTAACTCACTCAAATCTAGTCAGTCAGGTAGAAAGGAAGTCAGTAATTTATCTAGTCAGCCAGCCAAGTTAGTAAGTCAAATCAACCAATACAACCGGCCAGTGAGTCAGCAAGGAACTCGATAATGTAGCTCAGTGGTTCCCACACTTTTTGAAGGAACGACCCACTTTTGGGTGAGTCATTTGTTGCGTGTCCCCCTCCCTCATTAACATACCAGTAATTAACCCCACTCGAAAAATACAAATGCCTGTAAGATCGTGAACAACGATAATTTTTAAGAGGCATATTGGTCCGACAAGTTAGCATATAAATGAAATAAGTATAATAATCCTTCAATAACTGTCTTATTAACCTAACAAATAATACAAAAATTACAATAGGTCATTACACAATCAAACATGTTATTGAAGGATTATTATACTTATTTCATTTAACGATAATTTTACTCAGAACCAGAAGATACCACCCAACTTCTAATGTGTCGATATCTGCAAAACGAGACATTGCAATATGCAAACCTATTTTTTGCACCATTGTGTTTTTTCTGTATTTTCAGCTATTGTTATTAGGCCTTGGAAATTATCATTCTCACACAGAAACTGGTTGCTAGGGAAACCATTCTTCATAACATAAGACTTTATGAAATAGACCCATTACAGTGCACATCTTGTTGTTACTTAGTTCCCATTACATTGCAGATTTGCGAAGGCTTTGGAATAATATTGCTCTAAATTTTGAATGCAAAATATAATTATTGTATTTGAAATTTTAAACATATGAACATGCAAACAATGTTGTACAAAACACGTTTGTGAAGTGCATTACAAAATCTCGAAAATTGAAAAATTCGCTCTGCTCGCTTTTCAAACTCTTCTTAGATTTTGTAAAAAAGCACTTCACAACCTTGTATCGCAATATACCGTTTCAATTCTCTTTGGTTTCTTAGGCTGACCTTCATTTCTGATATATTTTTTCAAACACTTGAAATATTAGTATGCGTAGCCAAGATGTTAATATAACAGCAAGAGATAAAATCGACGGATTTATAAGGAAACTTGTTTTCTGGTAGACGTCACTGGACAAAGAAAATTTATTCATTCCAGTGCATTAAAGAACTCACCAAAAATTTAGCTACATGTCGTATGACACGACAAATTCTTGGTTTGTTTTTGCGGACATACAATTATCTTTGCGCAATTTTAAACATGAGCTTTTTGAATATCTTCCGAAAGAAAATCAAATCAATCATGACAGTGACAGATAAATATTGAATCCGTTTCTAACAGTTGCATTCAACTGGTTGAAATTAAAAAAAAAATTAAGGATTATCAAAATATGTGCTTACTAATGGAAGGTTAAAAGTATATTTTTTTCGCAATGTAGATTAGTTTTACATCAAAAGAATGTAAGAATACCTCGAGCTTGCAAAAGAAACTCTTACAGTTTTGATAGGATTTGCAAATTAGTATTTATGAAAAATGAGTTTCCAGTATATGATTTCCATCAAAATAAAAGCGAGAAATCTCCTTGAAATTGGAAATGATGCAATTGTGTGCATACTGAATACACAGCGAAAACTTGAAGCTACTTTCTCAAAACCAGACACATTTATAGTATTAATTACTTTTTACTTTAGCTATATATTTTTCATTTTATTTTTATGTTCAATTTTGTTTATATTTTTAATACAACATAAATGTGTTAATAAGGCACTTTTTGTTTTATTTTCTAAATCACCTCGCGACCTCCCAGGGTCCAGCAAGAAAGTCAGTAATCTAGCTAGTCGTTCAGCCAATTTTGACAGTTTAATTAATAACTAGCCAGGCGCCAGTCAGCAAGAAAGTCAGTAAACTAGTCAGTCAGGCAGTTTATACTGTCAGTCATCAAACCAGACAATTCAACCATCCAGCCAGTTAACGAATAAAGCAGATATTTAGCCAGACTTTCAGTGAGTTAATCGGCCACTCAGCCAGCTAAGCAACCTGTCAGTCAGCCGAAAAGACAGTCATTCAGCCACCCAGTAAATCAGTCAGAAGAATTGATTTTAGATTTATCTTGGTATTACAGTAAGATTTTTATACAAAGCTAGCAAATAAATGGGAAGATGGATATGGATGAACACCAAGCTAATTATTTCAGCTCATTTGAGAATTTCAGCATACGGACAGACGATTAAGGAGTCTGAATATATTTTTCAAAAGCAGTCCAGCGTAATTACAGTTTCAAGGATCGCGAGTCTAATCTTTATAGGCATATTTATAACACAGATCTGAAAAATAATTGTTCTTAATTAAAGCAAATTAAATCCCAATTCGCTGGGACAATTTGATGCAGCTTACGTTAAATCCTTTGTAGCGCATTCCTCCCTGAATTAATTTCGGTTGTGGGTTGGCTGCAATAACCACAACAAACGCGGTTTTAGCTTCTTAAGATAGGGTACAAACTCGATGCGAACAAGCGCCCGGCATAATGTGTACAGGTTTCTGGTTTCACTTTATTTGTCTTTAATGAACGATGAAATGTAAATGGCTGCGATAGCAACTGCTAACATTCAGCTGTAAGAACCTACTTTTTATAGTCAATAATTTAAGTTTTCACAGGTAAAATGTAAGTAATTTATATCTCTACAAAATTTAAATGTTGAGTGAACTCATTTCCGCAAGTTAATAATAATCAATAATTATATTTCTTACCTATATAGGCTATATTTTCACTTTCTTGCACAAAATACAATACTGTATTATTGCAAAAGTGTATTTAAGTTTTATAAAAAAAAACCCTATTTTGAGCGTCTTTGATAACAAAAAAATAATTATCTTATGAAATTTGTGTACATTAATCAATGATTCCTCAAACGCTGCAGGCACTGAAGGCTTACCGCGTCCCTCATTTTCTATTTTATTTCTCGCCCTGCCTGTCAGAATGTTTTGCAGTCTTACTAGACGTTGTCCTGCAGACAAATCTGATGTCTCAATCGTGGCGTCGACACGCAGACACGTTTATTAGATGGATTTTGGGAAATGGGAAAATTATGTAAGAAAATTGACACTTCACTGAAAACTACTATTTTGTCGCAACTCCTTGGATGCCAAGCTTAAAAAGATTCAAATTCATTAAAAGTCGTTCAGCCATTTTCCCGTAATTTTCACTGCCAGTCCATATATATATATATATATATATATATATATATATATTTTTTTTTTTTTCTCAAAAAAAAAAAAAAAAACAAAGCAAAGTGCAATTAGATTTCTCTCCGATGTCTTACCGTTCAATTGTCCAATACAGAACTGAAGAAATAAGGGTTGTATTGGGTAGTGTACAGTACTAGAGGTATGTTCGATCTTCAATAAATTCAACATTACAATTATTATTTATTAACAATTATTTTTGTTCATTGAGAAGCCCAATCTAGGCTGCCCTCAATTCAGTGTCATGTATTGTATTTACATTTTATTTAGAAATAATCTGTATTGCGCTAAATGCGCTGATCGATCAATAAATTATTAAAAAAACATTACAAGGAAGGGTGCATCAGACATTTAATTTTACTCTTACCGGCGCCATTCCAACAGTCCGTAACGTAGGTAAGTCAGTTATTATTAGAGCGTATTCCGAATCTCAGCGCTGAGCAATCTGATGGCATCACGGTGTTCCGAATTTCACCGATGGAGTCACTGATTCTCCACCGGTGTCGCACCGATGCCATCAGCTTGCAGAGATGGTGGCAGTCTCCATCAGCCGCCATCAGTCAATCTGATTGGTTCTTGTATAGGGCGGGAATTAGCAGACGAATAACATCGTGCACTGTTGTGTCATGGCGGTGTGTTCTGCTTTAGTTCTGCTGTATTGTTTGTAATGAGTACAACGTGAAAACAATATGTTAATGGCTTATGAGCGAACATGTCAACGGACCAGTTATTACTACCGGTTCAAGAAATAAATTGTTTATGCTCTCTTTTCTTTGAACGAGATGGCAGTACGGAAATTTCGCAAAATTTTGCTAGCGTAGTACAGACAACAACTTATACAGTCGCCATGACAGCCATCGATCTTTCCAGCAGTTTTGTTCCAATTTCGCTGCAGCGTGACGTCATTGTTGTCCACCGGTGCGGTGAGATCCGGAATACGCTGTTAGAAAGAGCTAACGCAACATTTGCGATACAAGCATAGTTGGTTTTCATTTGAAAAAAGAAAAGTGACTCTAATATCTTTAAAATTATTTCATGTACAAAAAATACATTACGTGTATCAGATGTCCCCTTCGATGTATTTGAATGTGCGTTGTAGGAAGATGACTTTTCCAAAAGAGCAAGTTTTCAGGAGAAGGCTAAAACTGATTTGTAGTCACATGTCTTATTCCACAACTTCTTTATTACAACATGTCAATAGACAATGGTGATGTCTGCCTTTCTGAGGTAGCAATTAATTTTATTTGCTTTAAGTACGAGTACAAATAAAAATCAGTTTTACCCTTCTCCTGAAAACTTGTCATTTTGGAGAAGTCACCTTCTCACATGCGCACATTCATTTAACTTGTAATTGTCGGTTTCTGCATATCTCAAATATTTCACACGCCATTGGAAGTGAAAGAATTATGTGGACCACCCTGTAGGCCTATATATATATATATATATATATATATATATATATATATATATATTATATCGTTATCTAAGAAACAGATATCGTCGCAGTTGTGAATAACAGTTGAGAAAAGTACAGTAATAATCAGCCATCTGCAATTCTCACTATATTGCTTTCTGATTCATAAATAATTCCATCGAAAAATATTGGTTTAGGTTTAGATAGTCCACAAGGTATCACTTCTCCGATGGAATATATCTTATTTACTTTTCCTACTACCTCTGATTGAGGTTCTGGCTGATGTATGCACAAATACGGGAAATACATTTTGGAGCTCTCTTAGTGTACAAGTTTCGGTTACGACACATTGTGCATGTGTCCCTGTATAAAAGCTACTTATGGACAGTTGTGCGAAATTATTGCCTACATACAGGTAGACTCATATCATACTCGCTCAAAATTTTAATTCCGTATCTGTACAGTCCCGCGAAAAAAGAATGAGACCACTTTTGGTGATGCGAAAGTCAATCTGTAGCTCAGTTCACATGACGATATCAACGTAGCCTCGCAGGAAGACATCTGGCCGTGTATGCGTATTTTCACCCTACTCCAAAGTCCACAGCAGTGCAAAATGTCAGTTTTCTCTCTGTTTCTAGTATAAGTCCATATTCTTTTATTATTTAACAAAATGTACAAGGTACCATATTACACAGAATTCACTTGCGAAAGGAAAAAACGGTAGTATTAATTTTCAAATGACTAATGTAGAACCATTGCAAAGAAAACAAGAACTAGTATAAGGACCACGAAAAGGACAGAGACAACCACTAAATAGCGATCACGATAAGAATCACGACATGGACCACAATAAGGATCACGACATGGACCACGATAAGGGCAATGACAAAGACAAATACCACGATAAGAACCATGCCAAGGACAACAAAGAGAACGATGAGGACCATTAAAATGTCATAAGCACGATGAGGACTCCAAGGATCACGATAAGAATCATGACAAAGACGATAAGGATCACGGCGAAGAAAAAAACAATAATGATAGGGACATAATAAAATAATGCAAAGATCACTATAAGGACTAAGAGAAGGATAAAGAAAAGGACCAAGGAACAAGACAAGGATCAAGATAAGGACCACGACATGGACCAAGATAAGAATCACGACAAGAACAACAAAATGACCACGATAAGGACAAAGATCACAAGGATAAGGACCACGATAATGATCCTTATAGGGATCACGAAATGACAAAGAAAATAACGACCCCGACAAAGATAAGCATAATGGTAGGACCATAACAAAGTCAACAAAGACAAGACAAGAACCATGACGAGAATCACGACATGGATTTCTACAAGGACAACAATAAACAGGACCATGGTAAAGTCCACAATAGAAATAACAAGGATCACCATAAGGTCCGCGACAATAAAAAAAACAAGGATTACGATAAGGATCATGGCAAAGTGAACGAGGACCACTATTAGAACTACGGCAAACACAACAATGTCAACGACAAGAACCACGATAAGGATCAGAATAGTAATCACAATGTGGACAACGACATGAAATACAAGGATGACGACATAGTCCACGGCAAGCACGAACATGTCGTGATCCTTGTCGTTGATCTTATTTTGGTTCTCATCGTGGTCCTGATCTTTTTCGTGGTTCTTATCGTAGTCCTGCCTTTGTAATGGTCCTTATCGTGGACCTTGTTTTTGTCATGCTGCTTTTAATGGTCGCTGTCGTGAGCGTAGTCCTTGTGATCTATGTGGTAGTCCTTGTCGCCGTCCATATCGTAGTTCTTATCGTGACCCTTATATTTGCCATGGCACTTATCGTGGTCCTTGTCGTTTTCCATGTTAAGTCCCTTATCTTGATCCATGTTGTGATGCTTTTTGGGGTCCATGTCGTGATTCTTATCGTAGTCCTTGTCGTAAATCTTATCGTAGGTTTTATCTTTTTCGTGCTCCTTATTCTTTGTCATGGTCCTATATTTGTCATTCCAAACTAATAGGTCTAAAGTTTTTCCCTTTTGGTAAGTGACCATTGTATCACACGGTAGATATTCTAGTCTTCATCGCAAAGTCTTAAAAATCAGTGTGGAAAGATCATTGCGTTACTCAGATCCTCGTAAATCATTCGCCATGAAAATAATATTTGAGGTAATCTGTACCACGTGTTCCAATGCCTTCTCGATGAGAAGTCAGCGCTGTAATTCGCACGTTTCTCATCTCGGGATGTCTCCCTAAATTTCCCGGGTTATAACTATCTTGGTCAGTGTTATACGATAAGTATTTAATTGTAGTTGTTATTGCTATTTAGAAATAATAACGCTGTTGTTAAAATATTTTACATTTCATTGTGATTATTACAAAGAAAAATCACCCCTTTTATCAAGATATTGTAAGATCTGAATTATGTGTGTTGAAACATATATTTTCTCATAGTTATTGTATTCATTACATTGTTTACATTATATTTGAAAATTTCTATGGTCTGTGACCAGTAACTGTTTTCGAAAACCTATCTCTTTCCTCTCATGATTTGCCTCTCAATTCCAGGAATATAACTTCGTTTTAACGCTATTCAGGAAAACAAATGCTGACAGGAGTAGTCGAACCCGCACCCTTACGCATGACGCTCAGTCACACCAGTCGTCTGAAACGAAATGGAAGGCCTTACTTCTGCGCCTGCTCACGAACATCAAAATTTTGATGTTGCTGTAAGATTTTTATTATTTACAACACATTAACATTTTTATTGCATGTGATGGAGGATCGATAGAAAAGAGAAAAATTATCTTCGGCACAGGGACTCGAACTCGGGTTTTCAGTTCTACGTGCTGACGCTTTATCCATTAAGCCACACCGGATTCCAGTTCCGATGACGGATCAAATCCCTCTCAGCTTAAGTTCTACCTCTCTGTTTCCCTTTGGTGGCTTACCCTCATGTACTGTGTCACAGAATATGTGACAGTGGCACAATGTCCAACGCACTATGGACAGAAGTGCAATCATTACGAGTGACTAAGTGGTCGGGTTCCAGTGGACATTGTGATGTCACATATTCTATTATTATTTAAAAATAGCGTGTAAGAGGGTCTTAAACTAGAAATGTTTAGTTTAAATGTAGTACTGTTTATACGTATGCATAAGGCTGTAATTATTTGTCTTATGTGAGCTGTTGTATCAGTGAAGCGTGGTGAGTCAGTGAAGTTATGGTTGTACAGTACAGTGAATAGTTTCGATCAGTGATAATTTATAGTGTCAATTAAATGTGTTCTATGTGTCAGTAAAATGTGTTATAGATTGTCAGTGAAATGTGTCTTAAAGCGTCAGTGAAATGCGTTATAGTGCCACTACAGTCGAGTGAGATGAGAGTAAAGTGAAAGATTATTAACAGTACCAACGTAAAACTTATGTAGGGCCTATACATATGTAGGTTGTATTGTAAAATTAAGTTCACTTATTATTTAGGTTATTTTATGTATTATTATTATTAATTGTAATTACTGTGTTAAAATGTATTGTGTATATAATTGTATTGCATAATCGTATTGTGTATTGTAATTTTATTGTGTATTGTTTATATTGTATATATCACTGCCACCAGGTGCTTACCCACTTGCAATGTAAATAAATACATACTGTACATACAGTACATGAGGGTGGGCCACCAAAGGGAAATTGAGAGGTAGAACTTAAACTGAGAGGGATTCGATCCGGTATCGGAACTGGAATCCGGTGTGGCTTAGTGGATAAAGCGTCAGTACGTAGAGCTGAAAACCCGGGTTCGAGTCTCGGTGCCGGAGAGAATTTTTCTCTGTTCTTTCGATCCATCATCATATGGTAATGCAGAATTCCTACACAGAAATATCATATGCACTTCGGTACATAATAATAATAATAATAATAATAATAATAATAATAATAATAATTTTTATTGCAGTTTTCAAGGAAGTTTCGTAATTAGATCCAACAGTTTACGTGTTACCTTGTGTATCTGTGCTCTCAATCTCCGATCATGCAATATTCCATCATCGCTTAGAATATTCCATCATCTCATTATTTCTTTGGGGAACTGTTAATCTATTACCAGGCAGCATATCTCACTTGACGATGTGTCAGAGGAAGAACAACACTGTTTGTATGCATCTGAAGTCTGATTAATGTAATATACTACTGGTCAGCGATGTATGCAATAGAGGGGAAAAAGAACTGGCCACTCTTCCCCATTATTTCCTGGCTTAGTTGCCTATGAGTGATGTCTTATTGGTGTCACATATCAGATTCAAATCTGTCTTCGTACAGTTGACTGAACAATAACTTTTCCTATATCATAAGCCTATATATTTGAGAATTGCTTTTCAAAATAAATAACGAACTTTAGTCCTTTCCAGCCCTTATAAAAAAATACTTCATACCACACATGATGCGTGTATGTATGTATGTATGTATGTATGTATGTATGTATGTATGTATGTATGTATGTATGTCTCAATGAGTTCTTCATACCTTTCTTAGATATACCACACATCCGTTTCGGGGACATCCTAACTTGATACATGACTTATAGGCGAAACTCCAATGACGTCGACGCCGATATTCCAACAAATACAACACAAGACACTGTATCGATAACTGTAAAACATTTATGTCCTATGAGAGATTGAAACAAAATTTCCAAGAAATGTTACATTTGCGTTTTTCATGTATTGTATGCAATTGTATATATTGCTGCGTTCTCTCTATATACAATACTTTCATATCACGATTTAATTCAATTCATATTTTGATGCCTAATCCCGTGTACGCTTTTTATGCTTCCAATGCCTACAAGTGATACCGCTCACTCCCCTCCTCCTTTCTTCTCTCTCTCTCTGTTTCTGTCTCTCTCTGCCTCTACGTTCCTGGAAATCGAAGCCAATACAAAATGTTGTAAAGCGTACATTTGTATTGTCACAATATTCCACATTTTAATGACTAACCGATTTTATGAATTATCTTGCATTAGCACCATTACAAAGCCAGAACTATTCGTTCTCAATACCAATTATTGATTCCAAATGTTCTGCAGCCCGCATATAGCCTATTTTCAAATCTGATGGATCACGGTTCCGATTCATTGGCTGCAACGCTTATGTCCCATAGCGGGAACCCTCACAATCTGGCAATGCTCGGGATCACACTTTGCATTCAAAACCACAAAGTTACTGTATGGGTTTAAAATTACTTGAACAGGAAAAAGTCCTAAGGATTAACAATTTTGAAGATATGAAGAAAGTTGTATTTTTCTTAAATAAACCGATTACCTTCTATTCCCATCAATCATTAGTATTATTATCATTATCATCACCCTGACAAGTATTAGGCCGAGTGACCTATTATGGTCTTGTTTTCTCCCCACATTATATGGGTAGATAATAATTGAAATCAATCTCATTTGATAGGGAAATATATAAGTTAGGTAAAAATATGAAAGAAATGTGCTACATATATACCAAACAATTTGCAACAATCTCTTGCGTATGGTATGCGTAGCCTAACATTTCTATATAAGCGCGAATTATACAATATACTGTAATGTCACAGCGGTGTCGTATGGTATTTATAGTCTCCCATTGTCGGGAGGTGAAGTTACCACTTGAAACGGCTGGGCAGGCCTATGCTAGCGGTAATCACACACAACACAACACATGCCATGGCAACACAACAGACAACAATCAACATACAATTGTAACATAGAATAGTAAGCGGCATGGCTTACGCCAGCGAGTAGGGTGGTAACGCCACGCGATACTCTCCTCTGACAAGTTTTTTTTTTTCCTTAGTAGGTTGCGATTACGACTTTTCACTAATTTACGAGATATGACCGAACTCTATGCCGTATGAAATTTTGTACGACTACTTTACAAAAGGAACATAATTATTTTGGAACTTATAATATTGGTCTATATTTAAATAAAAATTAGCGGTTAATTCGTCCCTTTTCTAGACAACTTTTCTTCATTCATTATGTCATTGACTAATATGAAAGAAACATGATCTAAAGGGATAAAAGATGCTTTGAAAATTAATATGGTGTCTACACTAGCCACGTGTGGTGTACAATGCGGTCTACTTGAGTGTGATACTAACTTGAGTCGGCGCCATTCACAGATCGTCACTACAAGCCAAGTGAGACCCTCTTATAGGGGGTGCATTTAAACGAAATTAATAACTTGTCACCTATCTAACATGTCATGAAACTATACACAGTAGTCTGTTGCATGTAGCACACATGGTATGAAAATCTGATTATGATTGTACAAGAGGAACTATCCCTATATAGGGAGTACATATAGACAAAATTAACAACTTTTCTCCTATCTAACATACTGTCATGAAACTCTACACCAGTCTTGCGATGGTGACTAATATTTGCGGGCGAGAGCTATTTTCTGCCCGCAGCGCGCGCGCGGAGCTATTGTATCTGTAAACATTGCTAAGGATGTACAGATCTTAGAACACAGCGCATCATGACGGAACAAAAGCGCTCATACAATAAAGTTTCAAGGAAGAGTGGAAGATACAATATTTATTCTTCGAACACGGTGATGAAGTCCAGTGTTTGTGTAAAAAAATATCATTTGCAAAAAAAGCAACATAAAACGGCATTATGAGAAGCAACATTAAAAAAAAATAGGCATTATTCAGGAGAAGAGAGAAATAAGTTGATTTCGGAATTGACATCGAAGATAAATTAATTTACATTCGGGTCAGTAGGTTGTATCTAGATTCCTTTTATTTCTTTATTTTAAATGTATTGTTGATGTTTTATTTGTTGCCTGTTTCTGGATATTTACTTTTATTAGACTACGTGTTTCTTCAATTTAGAAATAATATTTTACCTTTGATTGCACTTTAACTTATACTATTAGGCCTACTAAGCTTAAAAAGCCAATTCACTTTTATTCCAATAACTATTTTCAAGATTTTGAGCAAATATGAACTAAACATTTTGAAAACTTTGATGCAAGGAGCTTTTTTTAGTAACGTCAATATAAAATATACTACTTAATAATATAATTTCAAAACTATTAGACCTAATTGCACCAAATTTTATACAGATATTATTATAGATCTGTTTATATAGTTTAAATTTCACAAATTTTGGCTGAAAAGTGTGGAAGTTTTAAAAGTCATACATATCCCCTTAAATGATTGACCCCAAAAATTACGATGGCTCTCAATATCTTAATTTAATCAATTTGTTTTTCTGTGTTACGTGCATCTCATAAATCACTCTAAGAAAACTCATTACATAATCACGACTGGAGAGTAAGGGCTACATTTCCACAATCATACAATCAATATACTCTATTTCAATCAATATTGTCGATATTATTTTTTCAATAGATACTCAAAAGTACTTACAGATCACACACGTCGAGCAGGTAGGCCCTATTAGTTTCTCCTAACCAATGAAGTGAAGTATTTACATAATAAATAATTGTTTTTAACAAGAAAATGGTTTACATACAATTAACTTTTCCTATTTCTCTTTTTGTTCCTAAAACACCCTTCCCATTGCGATTTGTTTATATATATATATATATATATATATATATATATATACATGTATATTAAATAACTGAATAATTAACCCTATTACATAGCCAGAAATTTAGTAACGCAAGTTATTGTAATAATTTCTGCCTTTATTCGCTGCATGTGCATGTACAGTTGTCAAAAAAAAAAAAAAAAAAAAAAAAAAAAAGTGGCCGCACTCGTGAACAGCCAATATTTTCAAAGTCCACTTCGGGTCGCGGCGATGTTACACGATGCATGTGCTTGTACAAGCAGTTCCGGAACTATGAAAGTGTTCCATATCTGCGCCTCGTAGACCAGCGGTAGAATGTTTGTTTAATGATTCAAAGGTTGTGGGTTCGGGCCTTCTTCAAGTTTTCATTTTATTTTTAATCGTTCTTCAGCGATGTAAATGATATTCAAATTATCATTTATACCCAGTTATCGTTCTTGATGGATATCACGTTATTTATATTTTGTTATCGTTCTTTAGAGATATTAATAAAATTCAAGTCATCATTTGTATTCTGTTATTGTTTTATAACGATATGAATAATAATTATTATTATTGTATCTCCAATGGGAGTTAGCCCTATTTTACATTTGTATGTTAGGGCTATAGTTTTATACACAAAAAAGATAAGCATAAAGAGAAATGGAAAAGAAAATTAAATTAGCTTACGCGATGTAAACAAAACATAAACAATCCGTAAATTAGGCATTGCGATTGCAAAACAAATATCAGTTATCAATTTGAAACATACAAAAACATTAACAACACACATACGTAACACTTCTGTAACACAAATATGCAGCTTTCCGTACCATACATAAGAAATTAATACACAATAGTCACACAAACACAATAAAACTATAATTACGACATTGCGACGACATCAAGCATCCCATAACTGACTCACATACATAACAAATCAAGCATCCGTTGCAACACATACACTTCAACATAGTAACCACACTTTTAAAAGTTACAAATTTGGCTCCAAGAAGAATAAACAGGACACTATTCTACTACAATTTCTTAAATACATCTGTAATAAATCTGTGAAATTCCGATATGAATAATATTCACGTTTTTTATATTGTTATCATTTTTAGCGATATAAATAATATTCAAGTTATCATTTATATTCTGTTTTCCTTCATTAGCATTATAAAATAATATTCAAGTTATTTATATTGTTATTGTTCTTTCGCAATATAAATAATCTGTATTTTATGTAAGTAATTATTATAACACAAATAACCATCTTTCTTTGTAAAATAGGTTATTTTATTTAGATAATTAAATACGTATTATATAATATATTATATTAATTAAACAAAGCGTTGTTTATCATTTATATTCTGTTATCGTTCTTTAGTGATACTGTATAAATAATGTTCAAGTTATTTATATTGTAATCGTTCTTTAGCGATATAAATAACATAAATTTAATATTAGGTTTGGAAAAATCCAGTTGCATAATACTGCTATTAGTTTTTCTTTTTGTATTATTACATTATACTATCTTGAACCACAATAAAATGAAAAGGAGTAACGAGGAATTGAACCTGAGACGATCACATCTAAATTCCGACGTTCGTCCGCTGAGCTGAGGGCAAACGTGTGGAAATATTTTCGGAAAAATTGGTCCAATCACACTAACATTTTCTGATGATTCATAGAAGCTAGTCCAGGATGCGGGGGGCAAAGGCTAATTGAGATTTCCCGGTCTCTGATCGTGTCAAACATCCTGATAGAATTAATATTTAACCCTTGCCGTGACTTTCGGTGAAGTCCGGAGGGCCCAATTAGTCAAATCCACTCTCCTCATCTCCACGCTTGGGCCCCCTGGAATTTAATAAGATGCGAAAGAGATAGTGGTGTGCGGAAAGCAACGGGATGTTACCGCATTTGGACCTATCCTTCCCAAGAAAAAATGCAAACATGAACAAAGGAAGCTTTTAATAGAAGAAGAAGGATCTTCTGCGGACCTCTGGAAAAAGAACTAAGGAAGAGACTAGTGAAGTGCTTTGTGTGGAGTGTGGCATTGTATGAGGAAGGAACATGGACATTACGACGAAATGAAGAGAAGCGAATTGAAGCATTTGAAATGTGGATGTGGAGAAGAACGGTGCGTGTGAAGTGGACAGACAGAATAAGAAATAAAGTTGTGTTTGAAAAAGTGAGTGAAGAAAGAATGATGCTGAAACTGATTAGAAAGATAAAAAGGAATTGGTTGGGTCTCTGGTTGAAAAGAATAATAGACGACATTAGGATAATATGTGGATCATATGCGGAGACTAAGAGGAAGGCAGAAAATAGGAAAGATTGGAGATTGCTGGGTTTGCAATGAAAGACCTGCCCATGGACAGAACACTTATGTATGTATGTTCTGAATGCCTGGAATATCGTGTCTAAGAAGAGTCGCTATTTGCAAAGACTAGTCGATTCCATGCCCACTCGACTGCAAGATGATCGAGATAAGAGGAAGATAGACTAAATATTGAATTGTGGCTTTTTGTTTTGTTTTTTGAACGCTTAATTGTTTGAATGTTTTAAGGCCGACGCCAGTAAATTTGTTTTGTTTATGCCACGAAAGATATTTTTATTGAGAATAAAATATTTTTTCTTTCCATTTGCAGCCACAATATCATAATGATAAAGTCATGGCATAATATATTAATGAACCTGATGTTAATTACTAAAATAATCGTAAAAGAGAAAGGAGCCATTATGTATAGTTTGTCTCTCTCAAAAACAGAACAAAAAAGAACATAAAAAGCACGAGGTTGTAATCGAACGCAGGACCTCATGAATAAGAGGCCTGAACGCTACCATTACTCTATCGAATAATACACAGAATACTTCAATTATAACTGTAGATATCAGGCAACGTGGTCCAACAACATGTAACATCGCCTGTCTCCGAATTGTAGCGAAGATACCCGAAGGGAACTTTGTTTCAGGAGAGCGGCCACTTTTTCTTTTGACAGCTGTACATCCCTGTTGTCTACGTTACAGTGGATGCGCTATGCGCCCGTGATCAAGGTGATTGGGAGCTAATATAGTCTCATCCCTGCTCTACACAGTAGTTACATGTGGCATATATTTATTGTATACAAAATCTGATATGATTGTATAGATGAAACTATCCCTTTATTTGGGGGGTACATTCACACAAAATTAATAATTTGTGTCCCATCTAACACATTCTCATGAAACTTTACATAGTAGTTACATGCAGCATAGCATACATTTTGTATGCAAAATCTGATTACGATTGTATAAGAGGAACTACCACATTATAGGGGGTGCACTTATTTAAAATTAATAACTTGTTTCCCATCTAACATATTTTCATGAAACTTTACATAGTAGTTAAATGTAGCAATATTTATTCTTTACAAAATCGATTGTCTAAGAGGAACTACCCTTTTATAGGGGATGCATTTAGACAAAATTAATGACTTGTTTCGTATCTAACATATTTTCATGAAACTTTACACAGTAGTTACTGGTAATATATTATATTTACTGTATACAAAATTTTATTATGATTGTATAAGAGAAACTAGCCCTTTATAGGGGGTGCAGTTGAACAAAATTAACAACTTGTCTCCTATCTAATATATTTGCATGAAACCTTACACAGGAGTTATATGTGGCATATACATTTTATTGTATACAAAATCTGATAATGATTGTATAAGAGGAACGTGTCCTATATAACATATTTTCATGAAACTTTACACAATAGTTACATGTTACATATATTTATTGTATACAAAATCTAACTATGATTGTACAAGAGAAACAACCCCCTTTATAGGGGATGCATTTAGACAAAAATTAACGTGTCGCCTATCTAACATATTTTCATGAAACTTTGTACAGTAGTTACGTGTAGCATAAATTTTTTGCATAGAAAATCTGATCACGATTGTATGAGAGGAACCATCCGTTTTAGGGATGCATTTAGACAAAATTAATAACTTGTCTCCCAACATATTTTCATGGAACTTTACACAGTAGTTATATGTAGTATATGTTTATTGTATACAGAATCTAATTACGATTGTATAAGGGAATTACCCCTTTATAGGGGTGTTGTTGCACATTCTGTTGACGTGATTTTCCCAGTTGTCTTGATAGGCTATCGTAAAATGTATTCAATCACTGGTCCATTCTTTAGTTCCTCCATGACATCCTCATTTCTCTTGTGATCGAATTTAGTGTATCCCGCAGTCCTCATGAATCTCATCTCACATGCTGTGATTCTGCTAATATCATGAACTCTTTTAAGTTCCCATGCCTTACTTCCATAACAGAAAACTGGTCTTGCGAGAATATTATACAGGCGTAAAAGAGTATATTTTTTTAACAATTGCAGGCTTGAAAACTCTATCGGTTATGCTCAGGTTTTAGTGCATTAATTTGTTGATTTTCTGGGAGATATCCCTTTCAGAATGAAAAGATAGGTTTTTACCCAAATAACTGAATTCATTCAACCTTTCCAGAATTTTGTTTTCTAAACATATTTTACTTTGAATTGGGTCTTTGCCACAAAATGGCATAATTCTTGTTTTATCGGGTGAAATTTCCATGTTACATTGACCAGAAATTATATGGAGACTATGAAGCGATCTTTGTATATCCTCTTCTGAAGATGCTAATGGCGCCACATCTTTATTATTATTATTATTATTATTATTATTATTATTATTATTATTATTATTATTATTATTAATATTATTATTATTATTGTTACAGATTATGAAATTAAATAAATTATCTTGTTTGTTATATAAAGAGTACGGCATTTAAATTGAATTCAGGCCGCTAAAATGAACTTTTTGAAGATAATTTTAAAGAAACAAATATCAAAAGTCCTTCAATAACTGTCTATTCAAAATACAAAATATTACATAGGTTACATGAACGTGTCTTTGACTAGCGCTTTCGCTATTATAATAGCATCTTCAGGTCAGACTTGTGTCCCAATTTTAAGCTGCATATATGTTTTGCAGACTTCAATTTTTAAACAAATTTCGATCTATGAGCTGCACACATGTTTCTGCAAGCTTTAACTCCAAATACTTTTATGTATTAATTTTTGAGACCTCATGAAGGTTTAACTGTCATACATATATATTAGACTGTTCATAAGTCAAATTTTACTTGTTTTTCTTATCATTGTATTTTTATATCCTCACGTCATGTACCTTAACACATTTCGATGTTACTTGTCCATCTATGTCTTTATATGAAAAGCTTAATATCACGCAAGTCTGACCTGAAGATGCTATTATAATAGCGAAAGCGCTAGTCAAAGACACGTTCATGTAACCTATGTAATATTTTGTATTTTGAATAGACAGTTATTGAAGGACTTTTGATATTTATTTCTTTGAATTTGTTAACTTGTCGGACCAACATGCCTTTCAAATTTTTGAAGACAGTTAAAGTATATCCCAGAATTGAAAAAAAACAAACAAACATACAAACAAACTACATCATGAAATAGGGTACGGCATCTGAATATTTTCCCTCTGCAAGAATTAAAACCAGAGAAATAGATGAAACGCTCATGTCCGCAGAATTAAACATTTCTGTTTTCAATCATATAAGTAAAGCTATAAAACAACTAGTTGGCAAGATGTAGTAGGACCAACAACACAAAGAGTAGCCCAAAAACCCTAAAGAGGCTGAACTAGAAGGATCTCCCTTAGACGAAATCATAAACATAATAATTTATTATCATCAACATCATCAATCCTCTTGAACATGTCAGACAATACTGATAATTTATAAAGAGCAAACAAAAATATAATTGAAATAGCAAAAGATTATGGACTTAAAATAAATACAACTTCTTTAAAACAAAGTCACTGAGTTGCAATAGAGTAACAAATCTATATAATTATATAATTTGAACTGGTAATGGAAATTACGGGAAAACGGCTGAACGAATTTTATAAATAACCCTCATTTTGAAGCTTGGGATCCAAAGATGTGCAAAAAAATAGCAGTTTTTAGAGAAATGTCAATTTTTCTACATCATTTTCCTATTTTCCAAAATCCATCTGTCGTCGGTTTTGAGAAATAATGGCTTTTCAGAATAAAACAAAACACAAATACACATTATAATAAACAATATCACACAAAGTTCATGACCTGTAGGATTGTTGACATATTCAGAGTTCAGATAGCTCAGATTCTCTGACATCATAATGCCAATATATTATCGATCTTCATTTGTGTAATTTTTTGATAACGTTTCTTGGTTATTAAAAACTTCAAGTTACAGGTCTGATTGTCTAGTGTGTAATTTTCTGAGTGTAGTTGCGTACTGAATATTAAAAACTACAAAACATAACAATGTTTGACGACACTATTACCATTAAAAATTAACTATTATTATAGTTAATGCAATGGTACGAGTATTTGTCACTAATTAATTATACACATTAATGCTATATTGATGATATGAAAGTAAAACCTTTTGGGGTTATATAAGTAGACGTAGAGAAAGATTATCTCAAATTAGATCTTCATTTATATAATTTACTGAGTAACGGCTATTATATATACATATATATAAACTATAAAACGTACGTAATATGACAATATTTAATTAAAATGAAATATTTTTATAGTTATTAATCAAGTGGTAAGAGTTTTTTCACATGTATTTTGTGCTTCCTACTTTATCTGTGTCTTTAAACTAAACCACAATTAATTTCATATTTCTTTGGTTTAATCGATAATATGTGTGATTGCTGCAAAGCATATCATTTTGTTGTAGAGAGAATAAGCAGGCCATTTCACTTCTTGTTGTCGTGATGAGTTAGTTTATTTCCCGCAACCAGTAACGAATGAAACACTGAAATTGCTAATGATTTGCGATCAACAATTTTATCTAGGATGCATATAAGATGCCATAACTCTGACACAGCATTCGCCTCATTTTCCGCATCTCAGCAATAGATTCCTCACAGCAGCCTATACTCCTGAAAATATATGGGGTAATACATAAATAACTTACGTCTATCATCTTCTGCCAATAACAATTCATTACAAGGTTAAGGAAAATTATACGTCATTGATTCACTATGCTAACATTTTACGTGGCCAAAACGATGCCCAGAATTCACAGATACCTAATACACTCCAAACGTTGTCAGATATTGTTGCTAACAATTTTTATGCTATTTTCTACAAACATGTAGGACAAATATTGGCAAATTAAGAAAACGTGCAATCTGCACATTTAAGTTTCGTTGATCATATTGTGTTAGATCAACGGCGGTATACGATAAAGTTTCTGAAGAGAACATTGCAGGTTTTTTGTCTCTATAGATGGTGAGCCACCAATACCATTATATTGTTCATGGCAGACAAGAGGGACTAAATTAAACTCTCATAGTGATCTGATTAAATATATCCCTCCTCTTCTCTAAAAAATCGCAATTGTAACATAGTGACACACGCCAGCAAAACAAGCCCACGAGAAAGATTTTACTTCGGTTCCTACGATTTAGGATTTCTGTTCGTAACCATTTCTCACACATTCATTAGCCACACAAGCCAATCCAGCAATATTTGGTAGATCAGTATTCTCTGGAGGAAGCTCAGAAATTACAATTCCTAATCAAATACCAAAAGATATTACTTACTGATAAAATGAAGAAGCACCAGATTTTGTATTATCTTGATCACCTCAGCCAGATATCTTAGCAGGATAAGTGATTCTGCCCTCTACATTTCAAGGTAGTTCACGAAACATGCAGCAGCTATGTGCTATTATTTTTTATTTAAGTAGGTTATTTTACGACGCTTTATCAACATCTTAAGTTATTTAGCGTCTGAATAAGATGAAGGTGAAAATGCCGGTGAAAAGAGTCCGGGGTCCAGCACCGAAAATTACCCAGCATTTGCTCATATTGGGTTGAGGGAAAACCCCGGAAAAAACCTCAACCAGGTAACTTGCCCTCACCGGGATTCGAACCCGGGCCATCTGGTTTCACCGGTCGCGCTAACCGTTACTCCACAGGTGTGAACGCTATATGCTATGACTATTGTAAGAAAGCATGACAACCGTGACATTTTCTTAACTCTCACCTATAATTCGCAATGATCTGAAATAGCTACTGTATTACTCCCACATGCAGAACCCACTGAGCGTCCTGGCGTTTTTGCATTGACACTCAAGAACTGAAGATGGATAGTTTCAAGGAAAAGTATTTGGCATAAAAAGCATTCATAGGGATATTTTCACTATTATGTAAGGAAATAACTTTCAAAATGTCTGGTATTCTCCATTCAAAATAAATCTAAAAAAAAATAAATAAATATTTCAACTTCTTATGGACTTAGTTTGCAGCATTTGTTGCAAAATCCCGCTAGTAATATTATAATTGAACAAGTTTTATCATGCAACTGTCTCGGATAATTATTTATAACACATTAATAACACGAAAGAGAAAAATTGGTACAAAAACATAATTTAAGAAATGACAAAATGCGACGAAATTATGGAAAATAAATTTCAAGGGGACACTAATTAAGTAGTCTATTTACAAAACCTGTTATATGCTTTACAACAGGTTTTGAGATATTGATGGAAAACTTATAAAAACTGTTATAAATGTTATAGAAAGCAAATTTCGCAACAAAATACCTAAAATTACTGTACAGGAGCTTAAAATTTTGTGAGTGATGAAATTAGTTATCTCAATAATTCATCACATAGCTGGTTTTTCAGATGTAGGCCTATTCTATACTTTTCTTGTTCTGTAACTCAGCGTGCAGCCATTTTGATTCACTACAAATTTGCAAAGCCTGGTATTTCATTAATGCTGAGTTATTGAGAACATTGAAGGGTGTCTTTAAAAAGGATAAAAAAGATAAAAATATGCACAAAAAGCTCTTAATTTGTATATTTTTGTTCAATTTGAAACGTACTCTATATTCATAAATTAGCTCATGTGAAGTCTGCAGCATTCTCTTCCATGAGCTCGAAATCACTATGAATGTCACTATCACCTTCGCCAGCTTTCATCATCACATTATTCTCTTCAGCAAAAACATACTTACAGAACTGCAGCTTTTCATTTTCATCCCAATTTTCGCCAAAGTGAAAAGACAGAAATCTTTTGACATTGACTTCAACCTCTTTCTCAAATATCTTAATCTCACCAAATTGTTTGAAATTCTTTCCCTTCTTGCAGAGACTTAGGTTCACTCATATCAATGTTATAGAATAGGACACCTTTAACCAATTTTGTCTTACTGGGTTTACTACACTTACTTGATCCTGATTTTCTTTGCTTTCTTGAATTTGAAATACAAATGCCTTGGCTGTTTTAGGGTAATATCGGAGTAAGGTTTCTAGTTCTTAACTGATTGTCACGATTTTTAACAGATAACTTCGTTGACTTTTCGTCAATTTCAACTTCATAGTTTTCATCACCATCCAACATTTTCGTAAACTACAGAAATTAAAAAAAAAAAAAAAAAAAAACAATATGAACAGAACATATGGGCTCAGAAATGCAGATGTAAAAGACCCCGCAAATATATTGTTTGACCCAGCAAATTAACGGAACACCTGTTTCCTACACGAGTACATTTGAGCCAACTTATAAAACACACAAATAAATGCGTACCGGTAACTTAAAGTAAGTTTTTATTCTCAGAGGAAGTATATCGTTCTCATAATGCATTTGAATGGCAGAATAACATAGTTGGTTTTATGTCTATATGCGCGAGATACCCATCTTGATCAGATTAAATATAGCGACTTTTGCACGTGTACGGAAATATAGCTGGTTTTGCAATAGTTACTGCACGGCTGAAGCACCTAGCGGATTTTGCAACTATGCAGAAATTTCTCTTCAATTTTAGAGAGCTTATAAGACGTTATGCAGCTCAAAATATAGTTACTTCGATAATCCATGGAGTAAGGAATCCAGTCATATCAATATATGAATATTGAATTTTCAGCCATATAGCGGGTTTTACAAATGGGCTGCTCAATCTACATAAAATAACACCAAAGCAAATTTTAAAATTCGGGGCATTAAGAAAGAGAAAAATCAAGACAGAGGCAGTTCAACTGAAAAATTTTCAACTATTATGAGGATTAATAAGATTACGTAGTAAAAGAAAGAAGTTATAAGATCAGAATTATTAGAAGTTGAAAAATAGCTTCAGAAATCAACGGTTACAAACAAAAATGGAATGAGTATGTAAAAAGAATGAAAAATTCTCGAGTTCCAAAAAGCAGCAATGTCATACAAGCAAAGAGGAAATAGAAGAGATCAAAGAAGACCACTGAAAAGATGGATGGATTATTGAAAATCGGAATATGCAACTCAATGTAGGGGAAGCTGTTGTCCCTAGAGACAAGTTATGTGGTAGAATTTTTGTTTTCTCAGTTGACCACTCTAATTTCATCATTCAGCTGTTCTGTGAATGATTTAATTATTTTTTTAAGAGATTTTATTTTAAAAATGTGTTTTTGAACCTAAAACCTAAGTAATGTCCAAATTAATGAAATATTTTAATTAACTCTTTACATACACAATTAAAAACATAAATCTATATTTTTAAACCCTGCTATTCTAGCTACGAATCCATATGGGTATTGGCTAGTTTTCGGTATCTCAGTCTTGAAAACTAGTTGATATTTATTTTACTGATTCCTGATGTATCTAGGGACGGTGTACCTGGGGACAGCTATCTTCAGGTGGACCTCGTTATGTTTTAAATAATTTTGTAAACAAGTTACTCTTATGAGTAATCAAAAACAGTATTTAGTAATGGCTTTTATGGTGTTTCAACTTCAGTGAAAATGCCACGCAGAAAATTAAAAATCAAGAGACAAATCCCGACAAAGCTAAATTATGCTCCTCCCAGGAAAAGAATAACTCATTATCCTAAAAAAGGAAAGGCACGCGTTTTAACAGATATGCCAGAGAAAACCAGACAGAAGGAAGAAAAAGAAAGTTGAGTGAGAAGAGAAATATGATGGATCAAGTTCAGAAACGGAAGAAGTTGAAGCCAGAAGTTCTGTTTCCAGAAGATAATTCAGAAGAAACTGCAGATGAGTCGAGGATTGTGTTAGTGCTAATGATAATGATGCTCAAGATATCATTTCAACTATAAATGACACCGAGTTGATTGCTCGAGCGAATTTAGAAGAAATAAGAGAACAAAATTATCATTCGTGTGGCAGGAAAGAGAGATTAATTATAAATATTTGTCGGTAGAATTTGTAAGAAGATTTGTGAAACAGAATTTGAAGTATCTAAAGAAGTTTACTAAATATGAGAATTTATTTGTTTTTACATGATGAGCAATCAGTCATTTTTGAACTTCCTTCAGAGGATATTGTGATCAAACTTTCCCACCTTCTCAAAGAAAAGGTTCAAGCCCAAGGGGCACTAAGGAATATGTTTTCAAAATGTCATTTGAAGAAAACGCCCTTGGATAATAAGAAATTCATTTAATTGGAAAGCCTAATATTGTTTTCTCTTAAGAAAACTGAAAACTATTTTAAAACTTTAAACTTAGCAACATTATCACTATTGTTATTATATTAAACTTACAGGCAAAACCTATCATTAATAATAATTAAAAACAGTAGCCTAAATTGTCTGCATTTTGTATAATTATAAAGTTAATAAAATATTAGTTATATTAATTTTATGTTGAACTATATCCCAAGATACTGTCATCCTATGTCCCAAGGTACATCACCCTGTGTCCCTAGGGACAGTATGTAGCACTTTAGGAAAATTTAAAAAAATCTATACAAAAATTATATAATTCTAACCTTTTTTTAAAGATACTTTACAATTCAAAGATACTGTTGTCATTAATAAAAAGTTAAGAAAGCTTATACAAAAATTTAAGAAATTGAAATTTAAAAAACTGGCCTATGTGCAACAGCTTCCCCTTACTCGGAACGTCAAAATAGGAAAGAGAAATTGAATATGAGGTCTCTTCGATCTTCAATTTTGTGAAGAGTATAGTCCAATATTTAACGTTCGAAATTATAGAGTCATTTTTACTTAATATGTTTTGAAATAAGCTTAGTAATGCATAGAACTCTTCATAAGTATAGGAGATAAATAAATGAATAAGTGAGCGCGCGCGAACACACACGTCACTATTATCATATTCTTTCAGGTTTGGACCTCTTAAGTCCTTCTGTGCACGCATAAAAGAACTTGGAAATAATATCATTCATTCACAAGTGTGTGACTCGTTAGGTACGTTGTCAGCATGGCACAGTGCTACACTTTACGATAGCATGGAGAAGTGTCAACAAGGAAGACTCATTCCTCTCTGTTGAATTTCGAGCTGTAACCCGCTGAATTTGTCGGTAGAAATATTATTTCTTGAACCTCAAGGTGCGGAGGCTCAGTGCTAAAACGCTGGGCTTTTAAGCCAGAGGCCCGGGTTTAAATCCCGCTCTATTCTGAATTTATAACGTGTTGTGTAAGCCCTTGCTCTAAGCAATACAGAGGTTTTCACAGGGTACTCTGGTTTCCTTGTGACATCCCAATAATTCTCCACCATCAATATTCATTATGAGTGTAGAGAGTGATTTACACGGTGTTGGTATTATTCGAAAGAGAATAGTTTTCAATTCGCAACGTCTAAAAGACGCTTAATGAAAAGTGGAACATGTCCAACTTCAATGCTCCTTCAAAGCGATAAGAGAGCGAACCACATTTGAAAACGCACGTGCGACTGTTGTATTCTTGTCCTGTATCTATATTTTTTTTGAGAGCGGAATGGCGCCGAAACTCAACAGGCTGAAATATAATGAAATATGCTTGCTCCTATGGATGTATCTTCTTCAAAAGTTCTTCAGATTTCTCACACTTCAACCTATATACCTTGCAATATGCGATTGGGTCCTCCAATGCTGGTTGCTTAAATAGACTATCTATCTGAAGCCCCATGGGTTAACCTCCGACCTATGTATGTATTTCCGTGCCCATTTTCTTCTTTTGTTTTCTGCTCCTATGGATATTTTGGCCTGAATAACTGGCCGACCCGGGTGGCGCAAGCCGTAGAGGCACGCAATGACTACGGCTTGGCCCGAAGGGTTGTGTGTTCTAGTCCCGCCTCGGGCATGGATGTTGTGTTTGTGTTAGTTTAGCAAACAGAAAGCAGAAAAACTGAAACCTGGAGAAAAAAAAAAAACAGAAATCTTTCGGAAAATGGTCTCTGGCCGGATATAGAAAAAAAAAATAATAATAATAAATAACTCGTGCACAAAGCGTAACAGCGGCTCGAATAACATCCCCCTCCGAAACCATGACACTCAACGCTGGAAACTTCTTGCTTTTTAACAGCACCGTGTAAACATCTATTACCTAGCGAATTTTGTGGCCAGATAGTCGCTCTGGAAAAGCGTCAAGGTGGCGACAGAAGAAGCTAGCGACTAGCGTCAAAACTAGCACCGTGTAAATCACTCTTGCGGACCCACCACCTCTAAATAGTCTCTGACAAACTGAAGTCTGCATGCTTCTCAGCACTGTCGACGTGTATGATGGGTGAATAACGACAAGTTAAGGACCCTGCAATTAGACACAAAACTTTATTTGAAGGTCCCCCGAAAAAGGATGTAATATCAGATCTTGAAATATGTGATGTAGGTGGAAAAGGTAAATTTAAAGCATTTATTTATAACAAATTATTGTTTCAATGCCTGAATAAACTTATATCTTTGTTTAGTAACACGGTTGTGATAGTAAATATAGGCCTAATGACATATGGCTCTGAAATTATTTCCCTTTCTCCTGAAACATGGATTACAGTTATGTTGGGTACATCCTTATTCCGGGGAAGTCTTCATTTGTGATCTATACAGTTAGGCCTATATTTTGTATTTAGGACTTGTACAGAAGTGACATAGAGTTGGACATCCAGCTCGTTGCTTTTACCTACTGTCAGTCATTGGATAATGGTGTGAAATCTGCTAACGATAGCAATGACCATTACTTTTCCACTATTTCTGTCTATGATTATGAAATTTTAGAGCAGATTATGAATTCTTGGAATAGTTGTAACAGATTCCTACGAAAATATTACAATTTCCATTCTCATTTGTGAGACTTTCACTTAACCTTAAACATTCTACCAACAACTGATGAGACTTCCTATCCATTTGGTTAGGGTATACTGGTAGACACCACTTTAAAAAAAAGAAAACAATGATGAGATACAAGAGACCATTATTACAAATTCTTTACTTATTGTGCCTCGAATCTAGTATGACTCGCTGGTTTTATATTCGTAGCTATAAATGTAACAGCTTATAGTACAGTAGATGACTAATCATTACATCTCCATTGCAAGTGAAAAACAAATTAGGAAAAAATAAACACCACGAACACCTCTACAGACATTAACTACTAGAAGAATCATAGTCTCTCGTCTGTCCCATTCTCATTGTGTAAATTTTGAACACTAGCAAATACAAAGCTACTCAACTCCAACATATTGTTAGTATAGAACCGTGGTGACCAACTCAGTTGCTCTTACGGAGCAGTGCGTGAACTCACGAGCAAAAATACTACTGTTTGAGTGGGACAATCTGCTCTTGCACACTGCACGTGTTCAGAGAAGAGTGTTGTTGCACAAGGAGCATGAGTTGGTCACCAATGGTATATTGTGAGGAAAATCGTCCCTCAAAATAACAGAAAACATGTATTATTATTACTACTACTACTACTACTACTACTACTACTACTACTACTACTACTACTACTACCACCAATAATAATAACAATAATAATAATAATGGCTTTATTTAACCTGGCAGAGTTAAGGCCGTAAGGCCTTCCCTTACACTCAACCAGGATTAAAACTTGCTTACATAGTTGAACATAGAGCTGAATCGGAATTAAGTAATTACATACTGATACAATTTAGGTACATAATGAGATCAAAAGAGGTAATTACATAAACATTTACCTCATAAAATAAAAATAAACGTAGTGGAATACATATTAATGTTGTTGGAATCAAATACGAATCACATAAAAACAGAAGCCGATAATTCAATAAAAAATGTACACAGTAGAAATAAAATTAACACATTAGTATTAGTATTAGATTACAATTAAGTAGGATTTACATAATTAAACCAGAAACCGACAATTGAATAAAATGTACACAAAAAATAGATTAATATTTAAAAAACAACACAGTGAGATACATATTGGCATTAAGTGATAAATAAACATGATTTACATGATTACACAATAAAAAATAAGAAAAAAATAAAAATATACAGTGGAACACATTCCATTAAATATTTGCAACGCGTTAGGTCTGGCAACTCATCATAAGATATTTTTCTAATTTACATTTAAAGGAAATTAAAGTTCGGCAGCCCTTGACTTCAGGCGGCAGAGAATTCCAGTGACGAAAGATAGCAACAGTGAAAGATGAAGAATAAAGAGATGATATGTGGAGTGGTATTTCTAGCGTGTTATATTGTGACCGACTATTTAAGTTATGATACTGAGAAAGACTGTGGACTCGGACAGATAAGTAAGAGGGAGTAGAGGTGTGCAAGTGTGTGTACTAGGAGGTTCAGTAAGTACCTAATGCACATAATTTGTTTTCTCACCAAAAGTTTGTTATATTATAAATCCAAAAATACTACATTTACCAATAAATTGGTTACAAATATTTATTTTTCCATGTAGTCTCCATTCAAATCTACCTAAATGTTAGAGCCTGTATGCCATCTCGGTACCATTCAGCTGGTCTTCCTCTCAGCCACGTTCTGACGTCTCCTATGACCTGCTCATCGTTATATCGCTTCCCACGGATCGCATACTCCAGGGGACCAAATAAATGAAAGTCGGATGATGCGAAATCCAGACTGAAGGGAGGGTGAGGAAGGACAGTCCACACAAGTTTTGTGGTTTCTTGACGGGTGCGCATGCTTGTGTGTGGCCTCGCATTGTCATGGAAAAGAATTTTGTTGACATCTTTATGAGGACGAACACGCCTATATCGTCTCTTCAACTTCTTCAGAGTCTTGATGTAAACCTATCGGTGTGTTCAACTGTCTCCGGTGTTAAAGAAGCATGTGGTCGTCCCGAGCGTGGAGGATCCGACAGTCTAGTCTTGCTTTACCTCGTTCTGTCGCTGACACTCTAACCCAAATGACTGACAGTACTCCTATCCACTGTTTGATCCCCATAGACATGTTGTAAGCGCCTGTGAATGTTTGTAGTGGTTTCTTGCTTCGCAAAGAGAAATTCAATCACAGCTCTTTGCTTTGTACGTGTTTCACGTGCAGTCGCCATTTTAAATTTAAATCACATCACAGCAATCTAATGGAAAACGGAGATTCTATATGACGAAATGCAGGACGCTTTAAAGATGATGTGTATAAAATGTCATTATCTTCGAATGAAAGGCAGCCGAGAAAAAAAGATGTGCATTACTTATTGAACCACCTACGTATAGACAAAGAGATATACACACAATTCCAATGTGAATGAAATAAATTCCAACTTCTCTCATAAATCGAAGCGAAGTCTACTAAATACGTAATCAGGGCGCTGTCAATTGCTCTATCTCAGTACACGAAATGTGTAAGTAAAAATAATGAATTTCGATGGTCTTTCTACGAAATTTTAGAAATTATTCCGATGTGAAGCCTGGGGACATAACACCACTGTAAAATAATGGTAGAATGTAAGAAAGTTTGTTACTGAGAGGCAGAAGTGAAAGTTGAGAAACTTCAGGCTGCGAAATAAAACATAAAACAGCAAACGAAGGTGACGCAATATTACTTCGTTAGAGAATCCTGAATATAGTTTTATTATTATTCACAGGAGTTCAGATTCCAAGAAATTATGTAAAAGCCTAAAGGCATGATTTAATATGGAAATGCTAAGTTCCAGTATTCATAGTAGGAAGGAAAGGAAATGAAGACGTAATGAAGTTAGTCCAACTACCAATTCATTTATAAGTAAGAACATGTGGAAAAATTCTGCAAGAAAATTGACGAGTCTCTCACAAGGCATTCACATCGATAGAAAGCCGCTTAATAACACAAACAAAGAACCATTGTGCACATTACATACTGGATCATTTAGTTTCACTAATATCGTTAACTTTACTTTTTTTACTTACTTTTGAGGGCCTCTCCACTTTTCAGTGGTTACCCTTTATTCCCATTTTCCATCTGCGTCCGTCATTCCAATCCTGCTCATTTAGTCCCTTATCATTCATCATCCTCAATATTCCAGCCCTCCATGAATTTCTAGGCCTTCCTCGTTTCTTTCTACCAGCTGGAGACCACTGAAGTAGCACGTTTGGCCACCTCCCCTCATCCATCCTCCTTACATGACCATACCACTGAAGTTGTCTACTCTCTATTCTTGCAATCACCGATTCTTCCATGTTCATTATCCTTCTAACATCCTCGTTTCTTCTCTTTTCCAGCCTGGATATTCTAGCACCTCTCCTTATGCCGTCCATTTCAACTGCCTGTATCTTACTTTTTTGGCCTTCCGATAGACTCCAGCCTTCAGCCCCATATGTCAATATACTTTCCACTATAGCCTCAAGAATTCTCTTTTTTGTTTGCATTGTTATTGTCCTGCTCCATAGCACTCCATTCAACATCTTTATTGCGCCTCTACCCTGCATTATCCTATAATCTATATCCGCTTTACAGTTTCCAGTCTCATGCAAAACCGCAAAAAAAATAGTGAAGGAGTTTAAATATTTAATATCGTTAACACAATCTTATAAAAAGATAATTTTTTTCGCACATTACCAGATAAAAGTAATGGGCCGCTTTAATATTCTAAGACCCAGACACAAAGCGCATGCGAACTAGAACACAAATACACAAGCTATCACTAACGGAGTTATTGAAATTCGTTCCGTTTCGAGTGGATTTACTGTAAATAATAGATGGATGTTATAGAGAGTGATTCACGAGGATTTACTTCCACTTATGGAGCTTATTTCCGAAGACATTCTGAACAAAAAATAGCATATAAACATTTGTCCTAATCTCAATACTTTCAGAGTTACACTAATTTGAAATGGTTTGTAAAATACCATTATTCTTTACTTGTAAGGGTAAAATAATAATACAGATAAGGAATGAACTATTCAGGAGCATAATTTCTTTAATTAACTTGTACTCTGAAGCCAAAAATGTGTTGTGAATTCCATAGTTCCTTCGTACAGATTTGTTTATAATTTTAATTTTTAACTTACGCATTTATCACAACAATTGTTACAAATCACGCTACTCTTATAAATTCTTCAACACTATACATTAGGATGCATAATTAAACTGTAAAGAATAAAGTTCCTAAAGTCGTATGATTTATAACAATAATGTTGTGATAATTACATAAGAATGATGTAATTTTTAGTTAAAAATTGAAAAACAAAATCTATACAAAGCAATTGACAACGCATTTTGAGCTTCAGAACACTAACCAAATAAATAAATAGTACAATGCATATCATTATTCAAATAAATAGTACTTCTAATAGTTCATTTTCTGTTTGTAATATCCTTTTAACGTTAAAACTGAAGAAAAAAAGATATTTTACTAACAACTTCAAATTACTGTAACTCTGAAAATATTGAGATTAGGACACATGTTTATATGACTTTTTCGTTCAGAATTGCTTCGGAAATAAGCTCCGTAGGTGACGGTAAATCCTCTTAAATCACCCTGTATAAATCGTGCAGTACAGTGTAATTTTGACCTTCGTGAGGATATCGACATAAAGCGCAGAAGTGAAGTCTCTCATCTCTTCTCAGCAGCTTAGATGGCGTCATTCATATGGGGGCTGGTTCGAGCCTATTCCCGTTGATTTCTTTTATTTTGTAAATATCGTTAAAATGGAGTTATTAACAGTCTTGCGACCGATGTTTCAGTTTGATTGGCCAAAAAGTGGAATAATTACAGCCCAACTCCTATCAGTTGGCACAAAAAAATTACTATTAATTGGAAGATATTTTGTCTTCCTCAAACAAAAAGATAGGAGTACCCAATTTATCTTATTTGTGATCTAATTTATCCAATAAATGCATCAAATTTACTTAAACAAACCAAAAGTTTTTTTTGTTACACAGTGTTATCTATTCGTACTGCTAATAATGCATTCACTTTTCGTGTCTCTGATTTCTTACTGCCCTTCTCAAACAGTTTCTATTCGTAAGACGTTCTTCTGCTGGACTAGGTGTCAATACAGTAAGATACTTCTCCTTCACAAGGTCTAATTGTATTTTACACATTTCAACCACCGATTGTTCTCAGCTAAAACTTTCCTAGGAGTTCGATTACTTTCAAACTATTTTTTTAAACATTATATTTAAATTTTCATTAATATTCCCTACAATGACATAATTCCATCAGTACATTTCAATAAGCAGGCCCTACTTATTCTTTCCTTTCAGGAAAACACTTTGTTCTCACCAGACATGCAATAGTTCCTTCCGCGTAATCTGCGCCCTTAAACCTGAAAATAAATGTATATACGAAAGTGACGAAAAGATGCAGCTGAATTTTGTAGCCCTAACCCTTGTAACATTTCAAGGTTAAGCCTGATAATAATCCGTAACTGAAACATCGGTCATAAGACTGTAAAACTCCATTTTAACGTTATTGAGGAAATAAAAAAACTCGGTGGAATGAAACTCTAACCCGTCTCTTTCCGCATGACAGGCAGACGGATTAGCCATCTAAGCCACTGAGACTGAGACGAGACGAAAGGCCACGCTTCTGAGCGGCGTGCCATCTCCTTACGAACGTTATCGTGTGAATCGCGCTATGAAACGACCTTCAGGAGTCGGCCCATTACTCTTTTCTGGTAGCTACTTACCGTACATTACCAATCTATGCAGAGCATGTCAGTCCCATAGTGCGATTTTAAAGCTAACTCATGAATACTGTTAAAATGTTTTTACAATTTGGATAACAAGTTTAAAGGAGATTTTCAAACTTTATGGCTTCGACAATGATGTTGTGTGAACTATTTTCGATCTTGTATGACAAAGGTGAATTTTCAAACCTACAAAAATTAACATGGATTTGAAAACCATAATTTTAGGCAAAGATTCTAATTCTTTTAGACCTACTTAAGAACAATAAGAAATTTAGGCTTCAGGTTGAAAAGTACGAATGACTGACGTAAATCCTTAATGGAGAGGAAGGCCACTTTGCGGAAAAGCTAGCATTTCCACGCACAATGTATCAAATTACAACTTAAGGCAACATGAGACCGTTAGTTTACTTAGATCAGAATTGGATAAATAAAAATTCCGCGTTAAATTCAATCCGATAAGATTCATTTGACAATGGTAAGTTGAGGCTTTCTGTTGAAAGAAAAAGCAGATTTAGTGTTTGTCACGTAGGGTTAGCAAAATTAAGTTTCGTACAGTACCTGTGAAAAAAAAAGAAAGATATTTAAGTGTTGAGTCAAGAAATAGAAAATGTGATTTAAAAAAGACAGAATTGTGTGTGCAAGACATTGAAGAACTATATGAGGAGTACTTTGTGAAAGCAGTAGAACGTGATGAAATTTTAGACCCAGTAATGATAAATTCACAGTACTCTAACGACAAGGACAGTGATGAACTGAGCAGTGACGATGATGCTGCTGCTGATGATGTTGATGATAATGATGATGATGATAATAAAGAAATCAAAGACTCACCTCGTGCAGTTCTACTGGAATGAAGTATCAGGTAATTCAATGTAATGCGTTTTAAAAGTAAGCGTTAATTATGATGTCACTTTAACAGCATGTTCTTCATTAAGATTTATGTGCTTGCCTTCAATGACAGCTCAAAGAGGCAGAGAGAGTGAGAGAGAGAGAGACCACTATGTGGTGAAGTGCTGCAAATGTTTGCGTTTCATTGACTGCTACGGAAACCTATGCCAATCTGAAAAGGATAATTAATTATTTAATAAAAAATACGCATATAAATAAAATATTATTCGCGCATAAAACACAAATACATGAAAATACTTCTACATCATAATGTCCATCGTAGAAAGAATGTCCATTACATGAATGTCGAGTCGATGTCAGGTGCAATGACGAAAATCTCCACACTAAATATAGGTCCAAAGACTAAAATGTCTACACTAAAAATATGTCCAGTTTTCTTATGCCAAAATGTAATGCAAAAATATCCATCAATGTCCATCTGTTGAACCAATTAGATATTAACATTAAATTATTTTAATAGCAGTTGCGGCACAAATTTATTAATGAAAATGGCTACTAAATGTGTGCAAGTAAGTGAGGAGTCACAGAATTTACACGATTTGATAGCGTTAAGAAAATTACATCACTCAGTAAATGAGGAGTTTCAGAATTTATACGATTTCATTAAGTTAAGAAACCTATCATTCCAGCTCAAGAGGAAACGTAATATTTAATTTTACGTGTTATGCTACTGCTCTGAGGTAAAACTTCACATTCCCCTGGCCTTCATATTGTAGATTAGATCGTACTATTTGTAGCATCCTTCGCTGATTTCTTTCGTATTTCTGACATTCACATGCCCAGCCTGTATTTTTAGTAAATGATGTTCTGTTTCATTTTGTTCTTGTCTCACGTGGTCGAGAAATCGCCAGATACTAACATGGTGGGCAGATACTATCCTCTGGAACCTCGAATGAAACCCTTCAACTATGTTGTTCGTCCGATGGTGGCCATGAACAGGCTTAGGATCCGAGATAACTTAAGAATGAAGTGAAGTTACAGTGCAACGGAGTACAGATGGACTGAGGTGGCGCGGTGAGTTTTGTTTATCTGTGAGCTAGTGTACAATCTGGTTCGTGATCACAGATACAGTATTCTTTCGTTTCTCCCTACGAAACGAACTCAGACCATCAACAGTGCATTTTCAATTCATGGTGGACAGTTTTTTCGAACTATTACAGTTGCAAGTATGTAACTGTAAGTATGTAAGTATGTAAGTGAACAACCATGTTCACTGTAACTCTAACGCCTTCAACGTCGCCGAGGGACATGAAAACTTATGAGGTATGTATCCTACTTCATTTTCTACCGTCACTAGATTGTACTATTAACAGTAGACTATGACGAAGCACAATTACATCGTTTACATTCACAGTATGTCTGTCCACTATGTTCAAGAACTCTATAGTCAAGTTGTGCGTACATTGGTTGCTAAAGTGTCCCGGATCCTAAGCCTGTTCATAAACATTCCATTCCTTTGGTAGAAATCTAGCAGCAACAGCTCTTCGTCTCCCTTGTTTCATGTAATCCGCATGGATATTCTCATACAGAATGTCAAATGCAGATTGTATGTCTGGAAGAGGAATGAACGGCATGGCAAATAGTTCCTGCATTTGCTGTGTACGGAGATTTTCTTCCAAGTTCGCGTACGCTTTACGAAGCCCTAGGCCTATTATTCTCCTGTAGATACATGGGGTGAAGTGAAACAGGCACCCTTTATTAAGTGCATTGAGAAACTGCTCCATGGGGGCAGTAATGTTGGCTATTTCAAAATCCGTAACTATCGTCGTTGGTAGTAAATGTAGACCTCGTTGTTCTGTAAGCATTTTAAGGTTGGCGTACAACCGGTTATAGGATTCGCATATATTTCTTGCAATAGAGTAAGGGAAATGCGTTGTTATTCACTAAGGCCCCTTACACAGTCATCCGTATGCTACGCATTACGGACTACGTATCCGTTAGAAGTTTGTTTTCACAGTCACGCGTAGCAAATCCGTAGCAGATTAATTGAAGCGTCGGCTGGAACAACGTTATAAGTTACATATGGTAAAATTTACAGGAGCTGCAAAAATGTGTACACGTACAACGTTGTTCTTATGGAGTAGCAAACTTTTGAGTGGACAAATTTCACGTACTGCATTGATGGACAGTTACAAGCCAAAGAGTATAGCAAGGTAACATAACATAGAACATTATTACACGGATTTCACGCCGAATGAAAATTTTGTAACTTACAACGTTGTTCTAGCCGACGTTTCAATTATATCGGTCGGCTTGTTTGTTGTTGTTTTTTTTTTTTTCTTTTTAATGAGGATGCTTCAAGGAAAACTTTTGGCTGTACATTATTTGTATTAAAAAGAATGTATAATAGATATTACGGGGTTCACCCGCTAATCGTTCTAAGAATCCTGAAGGGAGCATTTATAAATCTATACAGTGACTTGTGCGAGGACGAAAGAAAGAGCGGTTTGCTGTTAATATAATGTGATAAAAATTACTCAGATTAATAAATTATTGATAATAAGTGACACTTTATTATTTCTTGTTCACTATAACAAAATCATCAATTATTTTTTGTTATTATCTATATAGATCATTGTTTCTCAATCTTTTTGATGATAGTTCCTCACTGTCCCTCACTCTACTTTAGTGCGGCCCCCTAGTCTAAGGTGTAGATTGTGTAGAATGTACTGAAGTGTTTCTCAACGTTCTTGATTTTGAGGGTACTTTTTTCCTCACATTAATTTAGTGCGGAGCCCTGGCCTGAGATATAGAGTAGAACAAACAAAATAGTAATACGAAATTTTGCATCAATTCATAAATAAAACAATTTAATTAGCCTATGTTTTAATTTAATGTAAAATAGATAACTTAATAAAATTTTCAAAGAACAACTTTGCAAATTATTATTATTCACACACAAATTCCACAATTTGGGACATCTGGCCGAAATCTACGGCTGAGCACTAGGATCCAGAATATAAAGCAGAGGTTAAATTAAAAATACAATATGATTGCGGAGAGACTACGGAACAATGATAAATTTAAAAATAAAGTACAATTTGATTTCGGAGAAACATGAGTTGAAAATACATTGAAGAGTAATGAAATGAAGTAAAAAAAATTACGTAGTATTATACAAGTGATTGTAAAATGAATAATGAATCTCTCAATACCATTAGACAAATTGTGTTAATGTCCACATTAGAAAATTTAAGAGAAAGGAGATGGTTTTGGTTAACTTAAATGAAGTTCCCCTAGCGCCAAAAAGAAGTCTTTTCACTTCCCATGTATTAATATTCATTTTGTATCTCTCTCACTGAAGTGAGGAATACATGGGTTGTAAATAGACTTCTTTTCATCGTTAACGTTATTGGCTTGTTGCTCATCCTTCTCAAAACGGACAGTGGGTTCAAGAATGAGGCTTCTTTGATTCCGGCGATCGATGGCTATAATGTCTGCTCTTCTCGTTGACCCATTCTCAGCCAAGCAGTGCACTTCTTCGTAAACTTCCCACTTTGCCTTCCGAAGAGTAGTTGCGATGGAGCTTCTCACTTTATGGTGGCGATTGTTCCTCAGTAGTTCTCCTTTAGGGCAATAACCCAAAACATGACCAAGGGTTTCTACTTCGCTGCATCCTGGATGACGACAGTTTTGATCTTGTAAGGAACGACTTGGCACCGATCGTACTGCTGTGATGTTTGTGGACATCTTTATGGCATTGGTCCACTCTGAGGATGATATACCTCTTTTATTACTAATCCAAGAGTTGTTTTTTGGATCCTCACTGTAAGTTACCACTCCTTTGCCTTTTTGTGGAAGACGATACCAATTATTAAACGACCTCCGCCGTAACTCAGATCTTAAACTTCGTCCTGTGAACGAATGTGCTTCTGCGTTGTTGGGAATGTTTAATTGTGAAAGAGCTTCTTGTTTTTCAGTTTCAAGATTCCTGCAGAAATGGAGATGTTCGTCATTTATTTTTAAAAGACTTCTGGCAATGTTATACTGTTGGAGGTGTACTTCCCATTCAGCATTAAACAAAACAAGGCCACGAAGCTTCTTCGGAGCATATAGCATGTCATTCGGACAATCGTGTGGTAAACCCACAATTTCCTTAGCACCTGTCCGGACAATATTATCAATATCATGTAAGAAAGATTTTGGAATCTTATTCTGTGGTGTACTTTGTAGCGAATAAATGATCTTAGGCCATATATACTGATTCATAATATTCAGTTTTTGATCAAGTTTTAGCAAATTAATGGTGGTTAACTTGTCAGTATCTTTACCAAAAGTTCGAATAATACTTTGTTGATCAAATGCAATTTCTGCAGAAAATGTAATTCCCAAATATTTGACGATTTCACCCGGTCCAATAGAATTAATTATATTTCCACAATTCAAAGTGATAGTGTCTTGGCTGAGATTACCATTTTTAATGTTAATGAGACTACATTTTTGGGTGTTAATATTCAAACCAATTTTTGATAAATTTTGAATCGTCAAATCCGTTAATATAGAAACTGACTCAAGGCCCCTACTAATGAGGGCCAAATCATCGGTGAAGGCAAGAATTGAGACAGGGCTAACAGTAAGAGATAACTGGTAACCACATTCTTGGGCTATTTCAGGTTCAGTTAATTCTTTAAGAATATTATCAATAGCCAAGTTGAAGAGAACCGGAGATAAAGGAGAACCCTTTATTATTATTATTATTATTATTATTATTATTATTATTATTATTATTATTATTATTATTACCATCATCATTTCGTTCATTGCCTCCCACTACAAGTTGGTCGGTCGTCCATGGGGCCACAGCCTCCCGGTTGAGAATTACTGATTTAGAGTATCTGTTTTAATTTTAATGAGGAAATATTTATAGTATTGATTACTCTTAATTAAATATTCCTTAAATTAAACATAATACTGTATGTAATACAGTATATATATATATATATATATATATATATATATATATATATATATATATACATATACTGTATTACATACAGTATTATGTTGCTCATAATCAGGGAAAGGATTTATATGTAAATACATATTTACTTATAAAGCTAATATAATTTATATTTTGCATTATCTTTATGTTTCACAATGTGTAGGGTTGAAAAATCCTACTTTTATTTTCCATATTTTTCCATATTTTAGAGTTTAGTACATATTTTCGTTAATTTCCATATATTTTCCATATTTCATATAAAACAGTCCATATTATATTAGGTTTAACAATAAAACAAAACAAAATTCCATTAACTTTTAAAAATACATTTCAACAATAGAGATTTAAACACATGTTCAGTAATCCCTTTAACATCAGAGTTATTTGAAAATTAGCAGTCCTATCAACAATGGGAAAGTAAGTTACAAAACTGTATTAATTTAATTTAAAATTTTTAACAGACTTCAGTTGTGCAGCTCAACAGTTAAATGCCAGTCAGAGTACACATAGGTTCAGTTTTGTAAATCATACTATAAAGACGGTAAATATGCCAAAAGTACGTCATTCAGTCAATTTAAAATCAAAACTAACAAGTTACATTTCAGAATTTAAAGAAGATGGTTTATCAACTGACAATAAAATATTATTTTGTAATTTGTGTCAGTGTGCAGTATCATCTACACAAAAGTTCCTGGTGCAACAACACATTACAACTAGTAAACATCAGGCCAACAAACAACTAAATTCCAAGCAGAGACAATTGTTTTTAACACAACCAACAACATCGAATGTAAGATCTGAGTTTAACATCGACCTGTGCCGTTCTCTCATCTCTGCTGATATTTCTCTCTACAAACTAAAGAATAAGGTCTTCAGGGAATTCCTTGAAAAATATACTCAACATACAATCCCGGATGAGTCAACACTTAGGAAGACGTATGCTCCATCCATCTACGATGAGACAATACAGAAGATAAGAGATGAAATTAAAGATAGTTCAATTTGGGTTTCCATTGATGAGACTCCCGACAAAGAAGGTAGACTTGTTGGTAATGTAGTTATCGGTTTGTTAAGTGAACAATATTCTGAACGAATTCTTTTACATTGTGATGTTCTAGAAAAGTGCAATAACAAAACTATAGTTAAACTGTTCAACGAAGCTATGGGTATCCTGTGGCCAAAGGGTATTATGTACGATAATGTGTTATTCTTTATTAGCGATGCTGCCCCTTATATGGTCAAAGCTGGACAAGCATTATCTGTTGTATATCCTAAATTGACTCATTTTACTTGTGTGGCGCATGCATTTCATCGTGTGGCAGAAGTGGTCAGAGACAATTTCCCTAAAGTAGATTTGTTGATTTCATCAGTGAAAAAAGTATTTCTCAAAGCTCCCAGTAGAGTTAACGTTTGAAAGAAATGTACCCTGAAATTCCATTGCCACCAAAGCCAATTTTAACTAGATGGGGTACATGGCTAGAAGCAGTTGAATATTATGCCGAACATATAGACTCTATTAACAATGTTCTCCTTGCATTGGACTCTGAAGATGCAGTCTCAATTGATACTGCGAAAACAGTTACCTGTGACATAAGTGTGAAGAATGACTTAGCTCACATTCAGCATACATTTTCATGCATCATAAAAACGCTCAAAAGTCTCCAAAATAGGCACCTTTCACTATCTGAAAGTTTTGAAATTATAAATAGTACTGTGGAACAACTGAATCGTGGTAGAGGTAAAGTTGCAGATGCAGTAAGAGCTAAGGTGGACACTGTACTTTCAAAAAACCCTGGATATGAAGAACTACAAAAGGTTGTTGCTGTGATGAGTGGTGAATCAACAGTGAAGATTAACTTGGACTTATCCCCAGCAGACATTGTGAAATTGAATTATGTACCAGTTACTTCTTGTGACGTCGAACGCTCTTTTAGTCAGTATAAATCTATCCTCAGAGACAATAGAAGAAGATTCACTTTTCAGCACTTGAAAGAAATGTTTGTAACCTATTGTTATGGTAACAGACAATAAAAATTGTGTTTTGTTGAAACTACATTGGAAGATAAGGTACGTCCATTATATTTTTTGTTTAGTTTGATTAAAATGTACCAATATTTAACGTACATAGTCATTTTTTTTATAATTTTAAGTCCATATTTAATTCCATATTTTGGTAAAAATCCATATTTAATTCCATATTTTGGTAAAAATAACTACATATATATTTACATATTTCATATATTTTTAGTCCATATAAATCCGTTCCCTGCTCATAATGCTTTGATAAACTGCTGTTCTGTTTGGGACATGTTTCCAATGTGGCAGTGTGAATTGATATTTGTGTATTTTGGTGTAGGATTTTTCTGAATATTAGCCCACCGAAAAACGGCAAATAAACAGGCTGAGTAAGTGATGTGGATGGGTATAACGGAATTTGTATAAAAGTGGGTTGGTTCATGTTTTATATTCGCAACATTGTGTTTAGCACTTTCATACGATATTAGGTATAGTTTCTGTAAAAAAAAATGCACTAACAGCTGGTAATAGTGAAATTAGGAAAGAACGAGCCTCATCCTCTTCCTTCTCTTATTTTTCTTTAGCATAAGAACTAAATTATCCTCAAAGATCTTCTTTTCGTGGGGCCGTTTTCTGCGGAAGACTTTTTTTTCTGAAACTTCTGCCATTTCTTCTCTCATCCTCATCACTGATCCGCATTTCACTGCATCTTATTGTCCATTTCTGCGAAATTTTCCACTATAATGCCACATATTTCACGCCACAACCTCGACCTGATACTTCTATTTTTGTATTCTTCACAAAAAGGATCCCAGAAACATTGTCTTCTATCTACTTCTACTATCCGAGTCCAAAATCATAGTGCATTCAAACATGCATTGCACTGCTACACTATGCCGCTACGCTACTTTTTTAGTATGCGTAGTGCGCTTGACTAAGCCCACACTTGTCCAAGGTATTCAACTGTTCTCCGTAGTCCGTAGCGCGTAGCGGGACGACCGTATGGCCTCTACAAATGCGCAAAGTACGCAGAACTGTGAATGCTCCCATTTATGTAAAGCCTTGGCTTTTCTCAACCGACGCATGCGAGTTGCGAGGTGCGAGGCCCGCCTCGCACAAATCCGAACTACAGGAAAGATACAGAATGGTTTCTATAACTGCGAGGTGCGCAGTTACAGAAACCACTCACTATCTGAGGATTTGTGCGAGGCCTCGCAACTCGCATGCGTCGGTTCATAAAAACCAAGGCTTAAGGTAATTTGCTAGAATCCGTAGTCCGTAGCGCGTAGCATACGGATGACTGTGTAACGGGCCTAAGCCGTGCGCTGTGAACAATTGTAGAAACTGCAGTGGTAGACGGTTATATGCATCATTTCCATTCAAAAAGTAATAATTAAGAGAGTTTTTACTAGCGATGTTGTGACGGACGAACATGTAACGCTCGCGTACAACAAATAACAACATTGAAAAATTGACGTCAGAAAGAATGGCAGAGGAATCACACACATGAAACAATTCTTTGTGAAGTGCAGATAATAAAGACCTTGATCTTGATAAAAAAAAATGCAGCTACTATGCGAGCATACGATGCACCAATTTGAATAATTGGTGATGTAACCGAGCCCATTCAAAATGAAGAAGTTATTGCTGGTTTACAGGATAGAAATAACAATAGTGAATGGACAGCAGAACCGGAAGCGACCTCGAAATGTTCTCAGTTTCAGGGAATTAGAAATAGCGGCACCGTATGAAAACACGATAACAGGGCAGCCTTTCCTACTTGTTGATTCTGGACAAGCAGACGACAATCGAATAATCTTTTCTACGGCTAGTAAGATTTCTCATCTTTGCCAATCAGAATACCTGTTTACGAATGGATTCAAGCATTTCCAAGCTTTAACTTTCACGATCTCTCTTCCTTTTTTTTCTATCATTTTTATTTATTCTGATATTGCCACTGTTGTACGTAATGAACCTAGGCCTGTTCTAATTGCCATGTTTCCATTCATTCTATTATATACACAATTCCTTTGCCCAAAATTATTATCCTCTTTTTGAATAATTTCGTTTCTGATTTTGTCCGTCCTAGGGATTCCACTACATCATTTTGGTATATTCATCTCCACAGAGGCAGTCTTTCTCTCTCTCAGCTTTGATGCCATCTTTCCAACTTCAAGCCCGGTCCAGACGCAACAGCTTGCTTGACGTTTTACTTGCACGTGCTTCTAGTTGCAAGTAAGAAAGAGCCTAAGGATCGTAAAACTGGGCGATTTTTAGAACTGAACGAAGACTGAACACTGAGTTGGAGACATTCAATTTTAAAAATCGTTCAGTTTTACGGTCCAAACGCTCATTCTTACTAGCAGCTAAAAGCATGTGCAAGTAAAACTTCAAGCAAACTGTTGCGTCTGGACGGACTTAAGACCAGTAGATGAGAATAAGAGTAATTTTGATTATTATGTTTCCTTTATGCTTTCAATTAGTGTTCTACTTCATAAAATGAAATTGAAACAGTTATGTAAACAAGCATAATTTTTTCTCTAATTTCAGTGTCTTTTCTTCCATATTCATTTTACCATACTGCTGTTCAATATTTCCCGTTAAAACAGAAAACTCGGTAACAATTACAAATATTTTACTGTCTCTGCTCTCGACATAATGAAAGGAAACTTTTTAAAGTAGAATTTTAAGATTAAAGTAAAAAGTGTAATTTTATGGGGAAAGTGCATTAATTTTTTACATGCTACAATCTGATGATAATGTATGAATACTTAACGCAATAATCTCTTATCGTACTGAAGCCTGGATGTGGGATTATTAACAACGCAGCAATCAGTTGCCTTGTAGAGTGAAAACCATCGATAATTGAAAGCAGCGATAAGATTAAAAGGGTCAACACAGCACCTGTTAAATTATCAATGAAGGGATACAAACTGAAAGGGAATGGTTGTAACCTACGTATTAGTGAAGCAGACAATTTGGTGTATTTTTTTTTAATCGTAAAAATAGTTTTTCATTAGCAGAAGGACAGTGTTTACACATACTAAATTTCATTATTGTACAAGATAAAGTAATGGAGGAAAAAAAATGTTGCTTATTTCCAAAAAATTTACTGCTGTAAGCTGTACCTAACCCCTTAAGAGATTGCTACTCTAATCCATGTGCCTCAGTAAAACACAAATTAATACCTTAGTAGCAATGTTATTTCAGCGCTATGTGATCATAGTATCTACAGAGATCTGTAGTGATTGTGTATGACTTCGACAGGCTTCCTTGCCAAGCGAAACTATTCAATTTTAATTCGTTTATAGGTCATGAAGGTTGGCCAAAATCATCTGAATCGTTTTTACACACCACGTAAAAAAGTGTTAAGATGTGACAAACGTCGATATTTATATGGTTGGCAAGTCACCAATCCATTTTCACACATTACGATCGATTCATCGTCGTAAAATAAATTTATAGTCAGATTTCTTCAAGAATGCATACAGCAGCGGCACTATAACGGTGGCCGCAATAACTGATGCCGAGTTAAAACGCAACGCAGCCAAATATGGGACCAGCACGACAAGGTCAAGTATCCGCATTCCAATAATATAATCTATTATTGGCATTATGTTGTTTATCTGTTGCCATCGTTTGAAATAAAGACCTAATAGAACGTAAGAAATTGTAGTTTCAGTTCTTTCATTTCTTAACAAATTCAACTGAATTGAACAATAAGGTGAATGGATAGTGATGTCTGTGCGATTAAATAATTTCAGTACAAAAGTTTAGTTCAATATTTCTAGGGTTTTAGTGAAATAAAATTTTCCATGGTCATACAATAAATCATTCTGAATTCAGTGGTATTAAAGGCAACGAAATAGTTTCTTATCCAATTCAAACGAAATGTCCTAACTGATAATCTGTTTTCCCACTTTGCTAAAAGTACCTCAATATTCAGGTGCACATTACTTGATACTATCTTCACACATATATCTTGTATTTTTTTAAGTTATCAAGAAATGTATATTGTAAAGTCTAAAGTAAAATTTTGTTAAACATTTCGTCCTCAGTGAACCATAAAAAAATATTACATTTCCATTAACAATTTTTTGCCATTTCTGTTCAAATCATGTATATTTTTGCCTCACGTTATATGTGTGATATTCATAAACCCATAGGTCTACTTTGTAGGACATAGGTGCAGAAAGCACTGTACAAATTTCAAATAAACATATTCAGTAGTTTCAGAGAAAAATGCACTTGAGTTTGAAAAATATCAACTTGCAGAAAACTGATATATAAATTGCATGCGCCCCCAAATTTAAAGAGACCGTTTAAAGGGCTTATCTGCAGAGATACCCCCACAATATAATACATTGTTTTAAACAGCAAGCTTTGTATGCTCTTAAACACAAAATAAAAAATTTAATTTTTTATCCGTAACCACCACCGAGTCTCTTTAAGATACTTCAGGAGATTTTCTGTGTGGCAGTAGCAATATTCTTTCTTTCATGAGAACTTTTAAAAAGGGCGGCGAAAGAACTCAATTTAAAATGCGAGATTTTTTATTTCTTAAATTGTATTGCAACGAATATTGTCAGCAAAATAAAGATATTGTTAATGTCAGAAAAATATTCCTTATAATATTAATAAAAATTTTACTTTAATTAATAATTATTATTATAAAGTTCAATATAGAATATTCACAACAATTGGAATTCAGTTCTTAGTGCATATTTACGTTATTCATTTGTCTACGTACAACTATTGCAGGAAGCTGAAAGCTTATTTAACAAGAAACAATGCCATGGCAGGATAATCTCCAGAAGTTAGAAGTGATCGCATAATTTTCGTGTTTAATGTTTTTTGTCACATTATTTTTGTAATTATCATTATCATTATTATTATTAAAAAGCTATCCCCTATTAATTCCCGTCTCCCGCATTTAATTTATAGTAAGTTGGCAGTTCTCATGTTACATGCGCTTTTCGATTGCCAAAAATGACGTCAGAAGTTCAGTTCAATATTTCGCCTTTACGGCTGAACACTTGATAATATACACGCTTCAATTGCTTTTTTTTTCAGGCCCTTATGAATGAATACTATATACAGTAATCAGGTGCTCTTTCCCATTGTGAAGTTATCAAATTTTTCTTCTGATAAATTCAATTTATTTCGGTATTAATATACCGAACTATAAATATATTTTTTTTATCTTCCGTGTGGATCAAATTTAACTTGAAGCGGAGGACTCTAACGCACTGCGAAGTACCGATTTCTTCCCTCACATAGAATTTCTGCGAAACAAGGTATTTGTAGCCTACACAATAATTGTCTTAAGATATTCTGCTCCAAATAGGAGAGGTGGCAGATTGTTTGTCTTATGTTCCGGAGGGAAATTCGCGGAATCATAGAATGCACACTGTGCTAAATATTTCATATAATGCTTTGTTGCACAGAAGATTGTGCATTTATTCCAACCAGTACATTCACTGTCAGTGTGAGAGTGAATATTTATGGATCCACATTGAAATAGATATTTTAAAATGGTAAAAAAATGTTTCATAGCAAGCATGTAACGTAAGTATATTTATCAACAGTAATCTCACAAAGGTTTTGATTTATTCAGAGAAAATCAAAACTCGAGTAGACTATTGACTATTACACGATTAGAAGAAAGTATATGAAGATTAGTATAAATAAAGTACTCTAATACAATCAAATATTAATTGACGGTACTAAAATTCTATTTCATTAATTTTACCTTCACCAAAACGTTTGAACGGAGCCGCCATTTTCAGTTAACTATCTATACGGAAAACAAATGACGATCGCAAAGCATGTTTTATAGTACAGTAAAGAATTTGCAGTTTGAAATGTTGGCAAACAAAGGAACAAAATAGGGAAGTGATAAAAACAGAAGAAAGTATATAAAGATTAAAACAAATAAAGTAATTTAACGCAATAAAATAGGTATTAATTGACTTACTAAAATTATACTGGCAAACAAAAAACAAATGCTAGGGAAGTGATAAAAACAAACAAATGCTAGAGGAGTGATAAAATAAACAAATACTAGGAATGTGTTAAAATTAACAAATGCTAAGGAAGTGATAAAATTGTAGGATAAATAGCCGTGATTGGTTGAAACACAACCTTTCGTACTATTTTATTGGTCAAAAGTAGTATGATGTAGTAAAACTGTAATATTCAGATAAACTGTATTTAGGACAACCATAATCATATTGTGCTCCAGGGAATAAATGATCCGTTCAGAGCAGAAGTGGTGTAAGTAAAAAATGGGCAAAGAGGGTTAAAGTAAACATTTGTAAAATACATTGCAAAGTAGCAATTAATATTCAATTTATTAGTAGACAGTGGATAGTAAGAAGGCCATATTAATTGCTACTTTGCGCTTTATTTGACAGAATTTTTACTTTAAACTTCATTACCCAATTTTGACTTACACTACTTTTGCTCTCAACAGCTCGAATATAGTTCTCAGCATTTTATCAATTGGTCTGTAATCTCCAATCCACTGTGGAAAATATTATCAGATATTTTACGAAGATGTCGAAAGGAAGTAAGTTGTACATACGCTACCAGTAACCCGGAATTAGTAAAACAAAAAGTTCTTCCGTATGATCAGAGAGTGGACTTATAAGACGAGGGCTGAAGTCGGTTTCTACTGTACGCACGTGAGTTTATTTGCGTCTCTCAATCATAATAACTCAATTTCATGCATTGTAATTTAAACAGTGTGTGGCCATGCAAAATAGACAATCATTCTAATTGGCTATCAATAAAGGTTTATCACTCTTACTCGTTTTCTGTAAGGAATTCCATTGCGGTCGACGAAGTTATAAAATATTTTTCCGTAAGTTATTATCTATCAGTCCCTTTTTAACAATCCATCCGAACATTAGACGACTAATTCCGGGGAAAGTTCGAAAGGAGCTTTTAGGAAACTCGAAAAAAAAAAAAAAAAAAAAAAAAAACAAGGGAGCATTTACGGGAGACGCAAGAAAATAGAAAATTACTACTTTTTCTAAGTAAGCTAACCTGCATTTAAAAATTTAATAAACCAACTATGGTTCTGTGTCGTAATCAATTCAAAACGTTTATCACCACCATTAAAAATCAGTTTGATCAGAGTGGAAACATAACCGCAACTTTCTTGCAGTATTGAAGTTGCATACCGTACACAAGAAATGCGAAAGTAATTAGCTACATAATACTAAAATTGTTATTGGTATTAATGTGATAGTGTATTAACGATCATCTTTAAAGAATAAGAAATTACCGTACTAATTTAACTTTTATAGAGTCGAACGAGGAAATGAGCACGGCAAACATTGATTAAATTCGTTACAGAGACAACATCCGTCTTGCAAGAAAACGGAAAGGCAGAGATTCGGGGAAGTACTAAAAGAAAATGAGAAAGGCGAGAGAATTTCCAAGACAAACTTCTTCTCAGTTAATCTCCTCTCCAAGAAATTAATGGGGAAAAAACGAGTAAAGAAGATGGATTTTCAATAAATAACTCTTCAGAACTTTTCTCAATTAAATTTATGAAAAGCAGATAGTTCATAGCCTATAACTTGACCGGAAATTGGCCAACACTTGAGTTGATTTACGTGTGCAATTTGACATCATTCCTCCTCCATATTATGAAGAGATTCAATTTTTCACTTCAGCAAATAAAATTAAAACTATATCTGATGCCACTATCTATCCCCTATGCACAATGACTGACGTCAACAGAATTGAAATTTATGAGACGAATAACAGAGTAATAACCTCCTACAACAGGTTCTGACAATGCCCATTCCATCTCTAACTTCAATACAGGTACGATCACGTTTCATCATGCTGGATAACACCTTGTGTAGAAGCTTATCATTGATGCCGGTAATAGCTGTCGTAATGTTATTTTTCAGTTCTTGGACAGTATATGTTTATATTTGTACACTTCATCTTTCAAGTATCCCACAAAAATGAATCTGCCGAAAAATCAGAAGAACTTGGAGGCCATAGCTTTAGGGAATTATTAAGATGGCCTGCCATCTGTTGGTAGATTGCGGACATTGAACGACCTTCATACGATTTACACGATTACCACTGCAAATGTGCGAGATAATTGGATTATATTTATATTATTATTGTATTTATATTATTTAAAGCTCTTTTTTTTAAATTTACTTACAATAACTGACACTTCCTTTCCAGTGACACTATGCACGTACGAGGAGTACAGTATATATAGAGCGATTCCATGAAAATGTCATATCGATGTGAATTTTTTTAAATTAACGTGGAAATATTTTTGTTGAAGAAATGTGTTTCTTTACAATCTAAGTTGGCCTATTCCATTAGCTAATGTTTCAAATACTCTTTGTTTTAGCATATAACTTACTGCAGATCTTATCATATTGCAAATATTCGTCTGGCCGCGAAACCAGGTGCCCCGGGTTCGATTCCCGGTCGGGACAAGTTACTTGGTTGAGGTTTTTTCAGGGGTTTTCTCCTCAACCCAATATGAGTAAATGCTGAGTAACTATCGGTGCTGGACCCCGCACTCATTTCACTGGCATTATTACCTTCATCTCATTCAGATGCTAAATAACCTAAGATGTTGAAAAAATGACGCAAGGAAATGTATATTTAATTACACAATTTGGACACGTAAATTTGTTTTATTTCAATCCCTCTTTTTGTAGACCATATTTTGGTCTTTCATTGAATTAAATATGAAAATAGTTGTAGTATCCTAAGGTTCTAAGTAACTTAAAAACATTATAATTATTTGTACTGTAAGTTATGGTCAGTCAGTCACGATAAATATATAAAACCTCTTCCACACGCACAATAACTGACAGATTAAATTTTCCTTTCAGCTTATACATTATCACTAAATCGCTAACAAAAAAGTATTAGAAAACTTTTTTATAAAATTATTATTTTCCGCTGCAGCACCGTGACTGACTGACATGTCGCGCTCCAGGTTATGCTGTTCTTTTTTCACCGCGTACACAGTTGCTTGGGAGCCTTGGTAAACTTACACATGGACTATATTAAGTGGAGCAATATATGGGGAAATCCGCAGCAGAAAGACAACGTGAATGTAAACTTCCTCTGAAGAAGCAAGAAACATATTATTGAAAAGAGTTCAGGCAGAAGAACAGGCAGTTATTGTAAATATACATAACATCCATGGGTATTATGGGAAATATAAACTGTGACCAGCGTCATCATATCTAATAGCTAACGCGATTGTTGGCGGACTGTTAGGAACGCGCCTAGATACTGTAATACATTCGAAGTCTTTTAAAATTTCACTTGACTAATTTGCAGCGTTTTTAATCATTCACCTTTTTATTGTTTCTCCGTCACTGAACTGTCTTAGATTACGGACAAGTTCAGAAGAAATTGAATAATAGCTAATAAATTTCGATCATGTTATCTACATTTTTGTTCTCTGTAATATTATTTATTATTGAATTTCTTAAGCCCATTTAATATATTTGCACATTCAGGGAACAAAAATGATCATATTGTAGGCCTATTCTTCACAAATTTCATATTGATAAAATTACCTTCGAAAGTAGTAGACTGAGTACAAACAACATTTTAATTTATCGTACGTTTTAATTCAGCTTGTCATTCATCACATTATGAGTAATGCTGTGTATTAAATTTATTAGTGTCTAATAGGCATTTTAACATAACATAAAATTACAGTTTATTCTAAACAGCAAATGAACTCTTCTTCCCATTATACATACCATAATATAGTTGTTTTAACTCGTACACACTGATTTGATAAGCTACAATTCCACCACTGATAATTAGTGAATATATACTCTGTCCACACCTAAGAGTTGGTAAACAATTGTTCGTCACACAGCGTGATAAGCGCTGTCAAGGTCGGTTCGACACCAGTCCTCAAATGACACACCAACGTCTATGGCTGCTGACAATATTTAACTGCACAGAAATAGCTATGTTATGAATTAGTATGTAGTAGCCTATCTGCCTTATTAGAGCTATAATTTTGTTGGCTGCAATGAGTAAGATTATTTCGAATGTTTTCATAGCTACGAAATTTCTAATCTATGTATATGATTGGTTCCTAAGCAAGGAATCATTGCATTTAAGAAGATTAGTTAAAATTAAATTTCTGAGGCTTAACACACGTAATATTTTTTCTAGGAACTTCAATTTTTAACACTCGTGTATTTTAAAATTTCTTTCTTTTTTCACTCAAACTGAGCTACTCATACTTATTTTTATAGCGTTCGGATTTTAGATCTCCGTATTGTTTGGAAATGTATTTTCTTTCCTACTCAAACTGCACTACAAAAGTTTTCCTTACCTCCTCGAATTGTTTGAAAATATACTTTGTTTTAGTCAAACTGAACTTCGCATTTTTTATATGAACTTGGAGTTTCAGGCTTATGATATTGTTTGGATTTTTTTTCGCTGCATATGATTTTTCCTGAGATTCAAATTTTAGGCATTCTTACTCTTTGATAGATAATTTTATTCCATTGAAACTACGCTCCATGCCATTATTTATAAGAACTTACATTTTGTATGCATTCGTATCGTTTAAAAATATATTTTATTTTACTGAAACTCCACTCCATATTATGTTATTCCATATGAACATCAAATTTTAGGGCTACATATTATTTGAAAGCTTATTTAATTTCACCAGAATTAACCGCACAATTTTTCCAATAAGAACTTCGAATTTTGGGACTCCGTATAACTTGTAATTTTACTTTATTTGACTAAAACTACAATTAATATGTTTTTCGGTAAGAACTTTGGTTTTTACAACTTCATGTTGGAAGATTTGTTTTATATTCCTGGAACTGCATTACATTCGGTTTTTCGTAAAAAAAAAAAAAACTTAGGTTTTTAGAACTTTCATTGTTCAAAAAGCTATTTTTTGCTTCACTGAAACGGCACTGCATATTCTTTCTCATAATAACTTTGAAATTTAGAGCCTCTTATTTAAAATTTTATTTTATTTTCCTGGAATTCCACTGCAATTTTTTTTCATGGGAACTTCGAAAATTACACCTACATATTGCTTTAAAATTTATTTTATTTAAATAGAGCTTCACTGCATAAGCTTTTCATAGGAACGCCGATTTGTAAGCCTTAGTATTGTTGGAATATTTATTTTGTTAGTCAACATGTACTTTACTCTTAAGAATATTATGTCGCTTGAAAATTATTTTTGCTTCACTCGAACTGGATAAAATATAATTTCCCTTAAAAAAATCTTCATGATTATTTCTCCCCTGCACATTGTCAATGATTGCTGATAACAATTTATTTTTGTGCATTCCTTTGCTCTTGTGTTGGGTTAATTTTGTATTGTTGGGCAAATCTGTTTTAAAGTTTTGAAAGGTTTCCTTGTCAGTCTACTGAATGTTACAACCTGGTATTAGTTCTGGATATGAATGATACAATTTGCGGCGTTTATTCATCAGGTTTCGTTACTGAATGATGTGCTACAGAATATGAATGGTCAAACGAGAAAGTTACAATACTCGTAACTGAACGTTGTGTCTACTGACGACCGACGTGGAGAAATAGCACCTCAAAAGATTATAATTAATGATGAAATTTGCATTCAGATGAACGAGCTACAAAAGGAAACACAAACTCACGAAAGTCGTAATATCAACTGAATATGAAGCGTCTATTACTATGTTTACAGTCGTTTGCGAGGTACAAACGGAAGAAGTGCAGAACAGAGGGGAACCATTTCGCTTTGCTAAGTGTACAGTCGATTCAAGTGAACAGTGCTTGAATGCGGCCATGAACCGGTCGCGGAATAAGGAGAAGTTATGGCCCACAGCTTTAGGGTTCCTTGGATGTCATGGACGAGGTTTTGATTTCCGTCTAGGAATGGTGGGTTATTTTGCAAACTTATTGTTTAGAGCTGTTTTGGATAAAGTTCCTACATTATGTTGATCCCACATCATGGAAACCTAGCCTTTTGTGTGCCTAGAATAGGTAGAAGTAATTTCAAAAATGGGCTTAGAGAAAATTTCGCTATAAATATGAAATATATATATATATATATATATATATATATATATATATATCTTGAGGATGTAAGTCCATTAAGTGTCTGAGGAGTGCCTATTGTTAATTCAGGAAGCATCTGATACTAATCAAATTTTTTAATTTGACTTTTGTTTGTTTTCTATTCCGTAAGATTCACGACGTGGTTTGGTTTGGCTTTTCGAAAACCGGATCCGGAACGAATTCCTGAACTTATAATTACATTAGCACACTATGTATCCAATATACAAAATGGTTGAGGAACAGGAAGTGTTTTAGGGTACGGCAGTATGTATTATTCTGAGCAAAAAAAAAAAAAAAAAAAAAAAAAAAAAAAAAAAAAAAAAAAAAAAAAAAAAAAACATATACACGTGTTCAATTTTTAATGGGCGTATGGAGATACAACTGTTGGAATATTAGGCTACTCATAACAAGCTTACAAATGGTATGAAGGAAAGACAAATAACCACGTACTATTGACTACGTACAAAGAAATAGGATGTGCCACTCTTCCGAGAGAGTTTGAGGACAACACTCTTCATAATGGATGCAGAGAAACTGCTGTTTAAAGATGGAAATGTCCTTTCAGCAAGACGGAGTCCCTGCATATTTTAGCCGCCAGTTGACGTATCATCCAAATCTCACATTCCTCGAACAATGTATCGGCCGCGGTGGTCACGTGCATTGGCCATCAAGGTCTCCAGACGTTAGGTCCACCGACGTTTTTCTCTGAGAGTAGATTAAAGGCAAAGTGTATCTAAAAAAAAAAGAAAGTAAACACAAGGGACGAAAAAAATTGGTCACTCGTATTAGGAATAGCGCATGAAAAAACGACAGGACGACCTGAGAAGAGCAATATTTACTATTATCGACAACTGAAATATTTTGATTCCATGTAAATAAACATATAATTTATTAATGAATATTTGTCTTTTCTTCTTGTCACTTGTGACGCTTGTTATGCGTAACATTCAAAACCCACTGAAAAGTGGACACAAGTTCATGTAAACATTCTTACTCAGAATAGTCCATACTGCCACCTCATAAAATATTTACTATTCCTCCTGAATCACCATGCATGTGATGATTTTCCTAGTCCCACAAATTTCCTAAGCAGTATTCGATAATATACCGATTATGACAAGTAGATCATCCTGCCTCAGTCCCTGACAGAGACAAGTCCTCAGACCAGTACCTGATAAGCCTCAAGGCCTGGAGTCCCAGTACAGATACAGGGACAAATCTCTGCTCTTGGCGACCGTTACAATACATGAGTGAGGGGGTGGAGTGAGGCAAGTGGACTGCGAGCAGGTAGTAATCTGAAAACATTGCCTTTCACCGGAACGGACCAACATGTAACAGGTAAGCTACCTCACGATCAATGTTTTCAGTTCAGGTAGTCTTGCTAGTGCGGGTAAGAAGATGTGAAGTAGCTGTAACGTACGCCAAGCGCACAGAATAGTGCCGATGTATGTACTTTCTATATTATCAAATCTGAAACCTATACTCCTCCGAAGATCTCGCCCAACATATTTGTAAATTATTGCTGTTGAGATATGAAATAAAGGAAAAATGAAATGTCGGTAGGATGATAGAGGGGAAATGGGGACATCCCGAGTAAAACTCTCTGCTACTTCTACTTTTCCCACCACATATATTCTACATATGATCTGGCCTCAGATCGAACCAGCGCCATCTGGACAGAAGGTAGTTAAATCACAGAAGTGGATTAGAAGCTGTTGTAACATACATTGCCTTCAGAGCCATATACTTATTACTGAAATTGAATACCCTTCCCTGCTACGTACAATAGTGGTATCTTAAGTGCGATACGCCACTTAGCTTTCAGTGTAAGTGGTAATTGGTAACTTCGATCTTGAAAAAACGGAGGAAACTCGGTTTCTAAGTTAACAAGGAATAACGTTAAGTAATTTATTTGTGCATATAAATGTTTTGCATTTTATTAAATATTGCAGTATATTCGCGCATGAAATCTACAAGCTTGCTTTGCGCCGACAAAATAACATTAAAATAACTTGTAAAAATATGTAGATGGCGTCACAGAGAACTACGTAACACTCTTCTCAATACAACGAAACTTTAATAGCAAATTATATAAAAATTCTTAAGCCATAAAATGCTAACTCAAATCTGGAAACAGATTTGTAAAGTTCATATTTATTTACGCAGTTTACTTGCAATATATGAGTCGTTCAGAGCAGAAGTCGTGTGAGTCAAAAATAGGTAATGAGGGTTAAAGTAAACATTCTGTAAAATACAGCGCAAAATATCAATTAATATTCAATTTATTTGAACTATTAGTAGTCGGTGGATAGCAAGAAGAACATATTAATTGCTACTTTGCGCTGTATTTTACAGAATTTTTACTTTAACCCTCATTATCCAATTCTGACTTAACCAATTTTGCTCTGAACGGCTCATATGTAGATCCAATTCTTGTAGTGCACTTTGGACATGGCAAGCGATTGAAGATGGAAAGTGGGTGAAAATGCTTGCATGTTTTCTGTAATAATTCAAAAACAATATGTAAAATGAATAATTTCGAGGGAAAAATTGTTCCGGGGCCGGGTATCGAATATGTAAAATAATCAATATGGAATAAAATCAATAAAATCGTGTAGACAGAAACTTATTTCAGTTCTTTAATTTACACAGATTTGTTTTGTATATCTTTTACAGATACTGAGTTATTGGTAATAACATTTTACGCCAGAGTGGCTTACATTTTGAAAGCAAACTGTCAACGTACAGGAAGAATCAACTGCAGCACATCAAGACTACTATGAAGCACTAGGAATTCGAAAGAAAATTATAAAAATATAAATAGTTAAAATGATCAAAAAGATCTCTCAAGGGATATTTGGGCAGCCACTTTGAAGACTAATGTTCTATTCTAATGATTGATGATGATATCGTAAAGAAACTCCGAGAATAAATTCATAGATTTGAAAATCCTAGTTTTAAGACCTGAAGATATCGATCGTTCCCCATGTGGCTCTCGTACCCTGGTTTGTAACGCGATTGTCAGACAAAAATTAGAATGTAGCTGGAGTTTGCAATAAAGCAGGAACACAAAAAGGGACTTGGATTCTGTAAAGTTGGCGACACGCCAGGTACAGAGAACTAGAGAAGGATATATACTGTTGAGCTTTACCTCTAATTTCTCTCACTGCCATCGACGATGTAAACAGACATAGAGAGAATGGCGAGACTGCGGAAGCGAGAAAATGAAAATGAAACACAAATTATCACCGAACACTGGATTAGATACAAAAATTAA